>NC_064616.1:318138392-318442414 GCF_023898315.1 Schistocerca nitens
AATCATTTGTTCGAATTGTCCAGAAAGTTCTTGAAACCAATCACGAACAATTGTGATCCGATGACATGGCACACTGTCATCCATAAAAATTCCATCGTTGTTAGGGAACATGAAGTCCATGAATGGATGCAAATGGTCTCCTAGTAGCCGAGCGTATCAATTTCCAAAAAATGATCGATCCAGTTCGACCAGAGGACCCAGTCTATTCCATGTAAGCACAGCGCATACCGTTATGGAGCCACTACCAGCTTGCACAGTGCCTTGTTGACTACTTGGGTCCATGGCTTCGTGGGATGTGCGCCACACTGGAATCCTACTATCAGCTCTTAGCAAATGAAACCGGGACTTATCTGACCAGGCCACGGTTTTCGAGTACTCAGGGTCCAACCGATATGGTCACGAGCCCAGGTGAGGCGCTGCAGGCTGTTTACATAGGCACTCGCGTCGGTCGTGTCCTACCATAGTCCATTAACGCCAAGTTTCGCTGCGCTGTCCTAAAGGATACGTTCGTCGTACGTCCCACATTGATTTTTGCGGTATTTCGAGCATTGTTGTTTGTCTGTTAGCACTGACAATTCTGCACAAACGCCACTGCTCTCGATCGTTAAGTGAAGATCGCCGGTCACTGCGTTGTCCGTGGTGAGGAGTAATACCTGAAATTTGGTATTCTCGTCACACTCTTGACACTGTAGATCTCGGAATACTGAATTTCCGAGCGATTTCCAAAACGGAAAGTCTTATGCGTCTGGTTCCACTTAGCATTCCGCATTCAAAGACTGTAAGTCCACGCCGTACTGCCCTACTATACCTTGTGTTCTCTATACTACCACTATCTGTATATATTCATATAGCTATCCCATGATTTTTGTCACCTCAGTGTCTAAGGTGTCATCCGCAATGCTACCAGGTAGGTACAAGTCATAATACTTTGACTGATTAGTGTACTTAGAACAATTGTGGACTCTCAAAACCGAAGGTGGTTAATTATTTCCAAGTTTAATATGAAATTATATGTGGCAGAAACATATCAAGTCTCAACTTTAGGTATGATAACGAAGACAGGCAGAAGCAATGAATTAAAGTGTTTGTACCAAGGCCGGGATTCGAACGAAGGCCCTCTGCTCACTAATGAGCATATACAGGGGGGTTCCATTGATCGTGATCGGACCAAATATCTCACGAAATAAGCGGCAAACGAAAAAACTACAAAGAATGAAACTTGTCTAGCTAGAAGGGGGAAACCAGATGGCGCTATGGTTGGCCCGCTAGATGGTGCTACTATAGGTCAAACGGATATCAACTGCGTTTTTTTAAAAAAGGAACCCCCATTTTTTATTACATATTCGTGTAGTATCTAAAGAAATATGAATGTTTTAGTTGGACCACTTTTTTCGCTTTGTGATAGATGGCGCTGTAATAGTCACAAACATATGGCTCACCATTTTAGACGAACAGTTGGTAACAGGTAGGTTTTTTAAATTAAAATACAGAACGTAGGTACGTTTGAACATTTTATTACGGTTGTTCCAATGTGATACATGTACCTTTGTGAACTTATCATTTCTGAGCACGCATGCTGTTACAGCGTTATTACCACATTAATGTAATAAATGCTCAAAATGATGTCCGTCAACCTCAATGCATTTGGCAATACGTGTAACGACGTTCCTCTCAACAACGAGTAGTTCGCCTCCGTAATGTTCGCACATGCATTGACAATGCGCTGACGCATGTTGTCAGGCGTTGTCGGTGGATCACGATAGCAAATATCCTTCAACTTTCCCCACAGAAAGAAATCCGGGGGCGTCATATCCGGTGAACGTGCGGCCCATGGTATGGTGCTTCGACGACCAATCCACCTCTCATGAAATATGCTATTCAGTACCGCTTCAACCGCACGCGAGAGATGTGCTGGACATCCATCATGTTGGAAGTACATCGCCATTCTGTCATGCAGTGAAACATCTTGTAGGAACATCGGTAGAACATTACGTAGGAAATCAGTGTACATTGCACCATTTAGACTGCCATCGATAAAATGGGGGCCAATTATCCTTCCTCCCATAATGCCGCACCATACATTAACACGCCAAGGTCGCTATTGTTCCACTTGTCGCAGCCATCGTGGATTTTCCGTTGCCCAATAGTGCATGTTACAGAACTGTACACGACGTTCAAAGTCGTCGCCATGCAATTCCTGGTGCATAGAAATATGGTACGGGTGCAATCGATGTTTATGTAGCATTCTCAACACCGACGTTTCTGAGATTCCCGATTCTCGCACAATTTGTCTGCTACTGGTGTGCGGATTAGCCGCTATGGCAGCTAAAACACCTACTTGGGCATCATCATTTGTTGCAGGTCGTGGTTGACGTTACACATGTGGCTGAACACTTCTTGTTTCCTTAAATAACGTAACTATCCGGACAACGGTCCGGGCACTTGGATGATGTCGTCCAGGATACCGAGCAGAATACATAGCACACGCCCGTTGAGCATTTTAATCACAATAGCCATACATCAACACGATATCGACCTTTTCCGCAATTGGTAAACGGTCCATTTTAACACGGGTAATGTATCACGAAGCAAATACCGTCCGCACTGGCGGAATGTTACGTGATACCACGTACTTATACGTTTGTGACTATTACAGCGCCATTTATCACAAAGCGAAAAAAGTGGTCCAACTAAAACATTGAAGCCAGCCGCGGTGGTCTAGCGGTTCTGGCGCCGCAGTCCGGAACCGCGGGACTGCTACGGTCGCAGGTTCGAATCCTGCCTCGGGCATGGGTGTGTGTGATGTCCTTAGGTTAGTTAGGTTTAAGTAGTTCTAAGTTCTAGGGGACTTATGACCTAAGATGTTGAGTCCCATAGTGCTCAGAGCCATTTGAACCATTTTAAAACATTGAAATTTCTTCACGTGCTACACGAATATGTAATAAAAAATGGGGGTTCCCATTTAAAAAAAATGCAGTTGATATCCGTTTGACCTATGTCAGCGCCATCTAGCGGGCCAACCATAGCGCCATCTGGTTTCCCCCTTCAAGCTAGATAAGTTTCGTTCTTTGTAGTTTTTTCGTTTGATGCTTTTTTCGTGAGGTATTTGGCCCGGTCACTATCAAAAATGGTTCAAATGGCTCTGGGCACTATGGGACTTAACATCTATGGTCATCAGTCCCCTAGAACTTAGTACTACTTAAACCTAACTAACCTAAGGACATCACACAACACCCAGCCACCAAGAGGCAGAGAAAATCCCTGACCCCACCGGGAATCGAACCCGGGAACCCGGGCGTGGGACGCGAGAACGCTACCGCACGACCACGAGATGCGGGCCCGGTCACTATCAATGGAACACCCTATATACAGGGTGAGTCACCTAACGTTACCGCTGGATATATTTCGTAAACCACATCAAATACTGACGAACCGATTCCACAGACCGAACGTGAGGAGAGGGGCTAGTGTAATTGGTTAATACAAAGCATACAAAAATGCACGGAAGTATGTTTTTTAACACAAATCTACGTTTTGTTAAATGGAACCCCGTTAGTTTTGTTAGCACATCTGAACATATAAACAAATACGTAATCAGTGGCGTTTGTTGCATTGTAAAATGTTAATTACATCCGGAGATATTGTAACCTATAAGTTGACGCTTGAAACCTCCGACGTTCAGTTGCGTGTTGTAACAAACACGGGCCACGGTCGGCGAGCATCATCTGCAGGGACATGTTTACGATGACGACCGTGTTTACGAGTATGGCTGTAGTGCACTGTTGTGGTTTGGTCTAGCTGTCGCAGTGTCCGCATGTAGCGCTTGCTGCTATTGTTATTCTGCATTCGTGGCCCTGAGCACTATGGGACTCAACATCTTAGGTCATAAGTCCCCTAGAACTTAGAACTACCTAAACCTAACTAACCTAAGGACATCACACACACCCATGCCCGAGGCAGGATTCGAACCTGCGACCGTAGCAGTCCCGCGGTTCCGGACTGCAGCGCCAGAACCGCTAGACCACCGCGGCCGGCATTCTGCATTCGTCTCCGCACGCAGACCAACTGTAGTACACCGTGTTACCAGACGTCTGTGATAGTGTAGTGTTGTAGGAACTGTGACCATGGTGTATTCGAACTCTGAAAAGGCGGAGATGATACTCATCTATGGCGAGTGTCGACGAAATGCAGCTGAAGCCTGCAGGGTGTATGCAGAACGGTACCCGGACAGAGAGCATCCAACGTGCCGCACATTGCAAAACATCTACCGCCAACTGTATGCAACAGGTATGGTCGTAGCACGCAAACGGGTCCGTAACAGGCCCGTCACAGGAGAAGCGGGTGCAGCTGGTGTGTTAGCTGCTGTTGCCATGAACCCACACATGAGTACACGGGACATTCACCCGTTTCATGTGTCGCTACATCAGCAATTACATGGTGATGACTTTAATCATCGAGTGGAATTCTGTCAATGGGCGTTAACAGAGAATGCTTTGCAGTTCTACCTGTTTACCGATGAAGCGGGTTTCACAAACCAGGGGGCAGTGAATCTACGGAACATGCATTACTGGTCCGTGGACAATCCTCGCTGGCTCAGACAGGTAGAGCGACAGCGACCGTGGACTGTAAATGTATGGTGCGGAATCATTGGCGACCACCTCATTGGTCCTCAGGTAGAGCGACAGCGACCGTGGACTGTAAATGTATGGTGCGGAATCATTGGCGACCACCTCATTGGTCCTCACTTCATTGCAGGGGTCCAAACAGCTGCAACATACATCGCGTTTCTAAAGAATGATCTGCCAACGTTGCTCGAAAATGTCCCACTGGAAACGCGTCGACGTATGTGGTATCAGCATGATGGTGCACCTGCACATTCCGCAATTAACACTAGGCTGACCCTTGACAGGATGTTCGACGGGCGTGTCATAGGACGTGGTGGACGCATAAATTGGCCAGCCCGTTCTTCTGATCTTACACCTCTGGACTTCTTTCTGTGGGTTACGTTAAAGGAGAATGTGTACCGTGATGTGCCTACAACCCCAGAGGATATGAAACACCGTATTGTGGCAGCCTGCGGCGACATTACACCAGATGTACTGCGGCGTGTACGACATTCATTACGCCAGAGATTGCAATTGTGTGCAGCAAATGATGGCCACCACATTGAACATCTATTGGCCTGACATGTCGGGACACACTCTATTCCACTCCGTAATTGAATACGGAAACCACGTGTGTACGTGTACCTCATCCCTCATGGTAATGTACATGTGCGTCAGTGAAAAAGACCAATAAAAAGGTGTTAGCATGTGGACGTAATGTGCTGTTCCAGTCTCTTCTGTACCTAAGGTCCATCACCGTTCCCTTTGGATCCCTACGTAATTCGGTGCTCTCCGATACACACGATCGAACTGCGGAGGAGTGGTACTCAAGCGTCAAATTTAGGTTACAATATCTCCGGATGTAATTAACATTTTACAATGCAACAAACGGCACTGATTACGTATTTGTTTATATGTTCAGATGTGCTAACAAAACTAATGGGGTTCCATTTAAAAAAACGTAGGTTTGTGTTAAAAAACAACTTCCGTGTATTTTTGTATGGTTTGTATTAGCCAATTACACTAGCCCCTCTCCTCACGTTCGGTCTGTGGAATCGATTCGTCAGTATTTAATGTGGTTTACGAAATATATCCAGTGGTAATGTTAGGTGACTCACCCTGTATATATAATCCCCACAAATATGCATATTTTTAAATATTAAATGTTAATTGTAATGAAATGGGGAGTGATATGGCTCTTTTCGTAAAATATTACACTTTACAGTTGCACTGTGACGACTGCCTATGTTCGACGTCAACGAGCAATAACCATTCAAGGACCGGGCAGGTGGCAGCACTAACAGTGGAGGGTATATAAAGCATGTCGGGGAATGCAGAAAACAGTGCAGTCATTTTCGTAATGCGGACGTCCAAAAGGGCATGATCATTGGCTTTTGGGCCAATGGGGCCACCTCATTATTCTGCACAGTGTATCAACAGAAGCATGCATCGATCCTTGGGGGCCATGTCAATTCTTACACGCAGTATATTTTTTCCTTGGTATGAGAACACCTTCCAGCAGGATAATGCGACATGTCACACAGCTGGCACTTAATATGAATAGTTGGAAGAACACCAGGATGGGTTTACTGTGCTGCCCTGGCATCGAACTCTTACGATTTAAATCCAACCGAGAATATACGGGAACACCTCGATTGGGCTGTATGCACCATGGCTTTCCACGGAGAAACGTTGCGCAAGTGGCCGCACCACTGGAGTCAACATGGCTCCACAACCCTGTAGCTGCATTCCAAAACTTAATTTACTTTCTTCCTGCATGTCCGCGCTGCATAAGGTGGTTATTTAGGCTTCTGACAGGTGGTCACATAAATGTGACTCGACTGTGTAAGATTCAAGACGCTAAAAATCGCAGGAATAGGGGGCTGTTATTATTTTTTTCGTTGGCCTTTCTTACACACTGTGTGTGAAGGTATAGTCTCTCTGTGAAAGACAGACTTTTATGCACCTGAAGGAAATGCACTCGCGGACAATGAGAATTGAGTACTTCTAAAGATCTGATGTGCAACGGCCCTGCCGCAGTGGATACACCGGTTCCCGTCAGATGACCGAAGTTAAGCGCTGTTGGGTGTGACCGACACTTGGATGGGTGACCGTCCGGGCCGCCATGCGCTGTTGCCATTTGCACTCAGCCTCGTGATGCTAATTGAGGAGCTACTCGACCGAATAGTAGCGGCTCTGGTCACAGAAAACCATCATGTCGACCGGGAGAGCGGTGTGCTGACCGCACGCACCTCCTCTCCGCATCCTCAGCTGAGGATGACACGGGGATCGGATTGTCCCGATGGGCCACTTGTGGCCTGACGACGGAGTGCTTTGAAAGATCTGATGTTCACAGTTACTGTTTGCTCGAATCTGCAACACAATTAATATCCATAATAATTAGGTATTGCCTTTGTAACATCACTAAGTGTTAAAAATGGAGACAAAATTGAATTTTTCATCGTGATTTCCTCATATACGTTTGCTAATCTGGTTAACACCATGATGTAAAGTGGAGTGCTATTCTCGCAGTAGGAATCACAAAATGATCATGAAAACTTTGAAACTACTGCAAGTTGACAAGCTATGACGTCGAATGATTTTCCTGTTCAGTGACGATGCTGGACACTGAGCTACATTGATTTTCGGAGCCTGGTTGTGGAAGCAAGAACATTTCTGGCAGTGGACTGGATCCATGTGAGGCACACAACGGAAATTTCCAATCCGGAGAGTCGAAACCTGCCCTGAAATTTTTTATACAGGAAGAGAACACCAAAAACTGAAGATGTCAAAATTTTAGCTGCTGAGACACACTGCAATTTTTTTAAAAAATGTTGAAATTTGCCAAATTCGTAGTTCACTAGGTGGCTGGAAAAATATACACTCCCGCTGTAGCTGTAGCAAACAGCGAATACGCAACACGGTGGGTAATATCATTGGTTGATGGCACATCTGTAAATAGATCACACGGCACAACGCGCCCGTAACTTGTGAAGCGAATTTCAGTTTCCGTTGATAATTTCTCTGACTCAGTTGTTCACAGTTACTGTTTGCTCGAATCTGCAACACAATTGGGTTCAAATGGCTCTGAGCACTATGGGACTCAACTGCTGAGGTTATTAGTCCCCTAGAACTTAGAACTAGTTAAACCTAACTAACTTAAGGACATCACAAACATCCATGTCCGAGGCAGGATTCGAACCTGCGACCGTAGCGGTCTTGCGGTTCCAGACTGCAGCGCCTTTAACCGCACGGCCACTTCGGCCGGCGCAACACAATTAATATCCATAATAATTAGGTATTGCCTTTGTAACATCACTAAGTGTTAAAAATGGAGACAAAATTGAATTTTTCATCGTGATTTCCTCATATACGCTTGCTAATAGCATTTGTTTCTGATCAGGTTCCAGAGTTTCACAGGAGTATTGGATTAACATCGCAAAGATGAAATATGAAGAATGTGGTATGCAATCGAAATCACCCATTTTCTTGAAGACCTCCGTATGTGTCATTTATTAGTTAATTTCTTGGACATTCATTCGAATGATGTCGACATTTCGTTAGAAGTTGTGGAAACATTAAGCGAAACAGGAAATAACTCGGTCGATTCTGTGAACTGTGATTCGAACGAAGATTTTTGTGCTAATTAAAGTCCAGAACGAAATTCGAGTAACTTCCAGTCCCATAGGAAACATGTACAGTAACAACTTTCTGCGACAAAGAAAAAGACTGTAAATTTTTAGTTAGACGAAGGCGGAAGAAACCGTTCGTCCGTAAGCAGCGTGTAATACCGGTTTTGTTTCACAAAATCTAAATATGCCATATATTAATGGAAGAAACATTTACATGAAGTACGAGATATGCACGAAAATGAAACTAGCAAAAGTGTGAGCCGGCCTGTGTGGCCGAGCGGTTCTATGCGCTTCAGTGGAACCGCGCAACCGCTACGGTCGCAGGTTCGAATCCTGCCATAGTGCTGAGAGCCATTTGAACCAAAAGTGTGAAAGAAAACCTATTCGAAAGTTTTAGAACTGCTCTTGAGTCAGTGCACCGTTACCAAACGAAATCTAGGAGACTGGGCACTCTGAATTGCTAGTGACTTGAAGATTATTGAATTCCAGGCTATTTCGGCCTGGTTAAAAAGAGTCAGAAAATTATACGGAAAAGGAAGTAGCGAAATTATGAAGTTTACCTCAAGTAAACATGTAGAGAAGATGTCATTGATAGGTAATACTATAGAGAAATTCGTAACTGACGTGAAGACTAAGCTTTCTGTTATCCCATAAAACGCTGCGTATAAGGCCAGTCACTCAGGTTTCGTGCAAACAGCACTTTATCATTTCTGGGGAAAAAAAGGCCGAGTCGCTTGAGCACTCGATGAATGCTGTGGCACATTCGTATACAACAATGCCAGTGATAGGTATCAGTAGATTGCTGTTTCCGTAGTTTTATATCTGTCTTAACGAGCATCAAGGCAAATTAGGACCAAAAATTAAAAAAAAACTGTTTACTTGCAAACGTCTTGTATTCGAAGTACCAAAAGCTGAAAAAATGGGGGAATATTATTTTCAATGTTGCATCTGAAAAGTCTTCCTATCATTTGTAGAAAATAATTCATTGTTTTTGTTGGACTCCTGGCCTGGACATAACAGCCTCTCTGTCTTTACGAGGAGGACGAAAAGGCTTAATATAATTCGGATTCCCCTCGGAATTAATAACGTGATTCAGCCTCTCGATAGAACAATTTTTCAACATTCCAAAGCATTCTTCAGTAAATTGTTGGGCGTTATAATCTTCATTAGCTCTTTGTCATTTCAGGTTTATCAGTGGAACCATATTGTTAAACTTGAGACATTTCTGCATTGTCAGTTTGCATTGTCACATTTTATTTGATCAAGTATGCCTGGTACTAGCACAATCTGCAGAGCAGTGGCACGACCACGTATTACTCCATCCCAAATCTGCCTAAAGAAAACTAGTAATTACTGTGAAGTGCCTGAATGCATTAATTTTCTTTTTATCAAGTGTGTAAGGAAAATGTTTGTTTTCACCATCCAATAGACACTCCGCATTTTCGTGACGACTACAAAGAACTGTTTCATTGTTAGTAAAATATACATCGTTCAAACATTATCGTAAGAAATGTCTAAAGTACTAAAGTAACTGATATAAAATATTTAATGTAAACATGTTAAGCCCCGACTGATGGAAGTCATCTGTAATGTAGCATCATACATTACCTTGATTTTCTTGATTACAAATTACATCTCCAACAGTTTAATTCTCGATATGAACTTCAAGTTACTCAAAAATTAATGATTTGAGACATTTTTGTGCGGCTTAAGTGTTTAAAATTCGTGTGCGTGCACTCTAGATTGCCCGCTACTCGTCGCTATGTCCGTCCTCTTGTCACAGCTTCGTCTGCTTATTCACAGAATCGCACGTTAGCCAGGAAAGCCTGTGCAAACCGCTGTTATAAGCGATTGTTCGTGCGGAAAAAATGAATAACTAACATAAAAAAATGTTTGCAGTGCACCTTTGCACCTAAAATTTTGACAGTGAATTTCTTTTGGAGTACTTTTCCTGTGTGAAAAATTTCAGGGCATATTTCAAGTTGGATTTGACTATCCACTTGTCTCTGTATTGTGTTAACCTAGCGGCGCCTGCGAGTGCCTGCTCAGGGAATCATGGGGGAGCTTCCAAACTACGTTGTGAATTGAATATTAGAAGCATAGAGTGAGTGCCTGATCAGAGCAAATGCTTGATCAGAGCGAGTGCTTGATCAGAGAATCAGGAGAGAGCTTTCAAACCACGTTGTTAACTACTTGTTACAGGCATAGAAGGCAATTCGATGGATTACGTCATGAGACCCTATGAGACTTTCAGTTAGTGAATACAGCGCAAAAGTTCCGGAAGTATCGACAGTCATATCTTAGAGAAATCACCATGTATGTGTCAGCAATGAAGCTACTGATATGTTCAGTATATTTTATTTGGAAATGAAACAAATAATTATACTGTATTGGGACCGAGTATAAACCCTACGTATTGGCAATTCCAGTTTAAAAGACTGCAAGTGCATTCAACGTTTTTGTTGCTGCATATTAAACCTGAAGTACATGAGAATTAAAGTTTAATATCCGACAGTGGTTCTGAGCCCCCGCCCACTTTGAGTATCGACTTGAGGATAAGTCAGAGATACTCAGGCATCGTGGGACGGTCACAGATCGCTCACGCGTGGGGCGCTGCCGTCGCAAGTATGTCGCGTGGGCCCGCAAAAATGGTTCAAATGGCTCTGAGCACTATGGGACTTAACATTTGAGGTCATCAGTCCCCTAGAACTTAGAACTACGTACACCCAACTAACCTTAGGACATCACATACATCCATGGCCGAGGCAGGATTCGAACGTGCGACCGTAGCAGTCGCGCGGTTCCGGACTGAAGCACCTAGAATCTCTCGGCCACCACGGTCAGCGTGGGCCCGCACTTTCCCCTCAATTGCTCGTTATTCTCTCAAGATTGTCATAAGTACCATTGATATCAGAGTGATTGATCTAACCTTTGTCAACGTTTTTCGATTCGGATCACTGCCTGGACCGTTTAGTGCACGCTTACGACGACTTCTGCTACGCTCTGGACTTCGCTTCTGGCTCCGCTCACTTTTGTGAACTCCGGCGATCTTGCGCACAAGAACCGCCTGTTTATTCAGGCTGTCTCCACAGCACCGGCAGAGAAAGTGGTCATAAACTGTGTTTTACCTAATAAGAGCAGAACAGAAGATAGCGTATCACAAGTGAGTAATTTTATCACTGGTACACGGAAAATAAAGCGTTAATTAACTGATCTTCCGTTGCTTCATGGTGGAATAACTTCAATTTTAAAAGCCAAAAGAAAATAATGTGGATACTATAGAACATCCATAGTTTTGTACTTTTCGCTTGTAAACAAGAAGTATCAAAGACAAACTTTACTTTCTCGATTTCTAAAATTACGAGTGAGCGGGGTGGCGCAGTGGTTAGCACACTGCACTCGCATTCGGGAGAACGACGGTTCAAACCTGTCTCCGGCCATCTTGATTTAGGTTTTCCGTGATTTCCCTAAATCGTTTCAGGCAAATGCCGGGATGGTCCTTTGAAAGGGCACGGCTGATTTCCTTCCCAATCCTTCCCTAATCCGAGCTTGTGCTCCGTCTCTAATGACCTGGTTATCGACGGGACGTTAAACACTAATCTCCTTCTCCTCCTCCTCTAAAATAAAGTCGTGGAACTCATATTTTTCTCAGTTTTTCACGTGTGATACTCCCCAAGTGTACAATGTTGTTCTTTCGTGTAACTTCTAAATTTTGAATGAAGTGACTTTCACTTTCGGCTGTAGCTTGTCTGACGCTGTTCCAGCGGACAAAAACTTACTCCAAAGAGGAGATTTCACCAAAGGTGTTCTGCATTGTTTACTTAGTCTGTGTTTTTCCTGTGCTTGCAGCGGCGCAGAGCATATCAACTGTGGACGTTTTCTGGTGTTTCGTCCCATCAGTGTAGTCGACGAGGGTACAGATATTAGCCCACTTGTGCTCACACCTATCAAGTTCAACGTCTTAATCCATGTACCTTACGTTACGTTCAGTTAAAATCATAACATATTGCGTATTACGCTTCACGCGACAATTTTCGTACACATGTACACACTTAATCACCTTAATTTAAACTGTGGGCGCCAAATAATCATACTGCAGTCCCGTTATTTCACCGTCTAGGGAACATGTTTATTGAGACAACCATGTATCAGTATCTAGGATTTTTGCACGTTAGCTGCGGTAAGAGAATTCGAAACCCCGTCTTCGTTTCCGTCTGGACGTTTCCACTTACAGAACTTACAGTCACCTAGCTCTCTCTGCGTTGTGGTCGGCCGTGGTGGCCGAGCGGTTCTAGGGCCATTAGCGTTCACATATGTATAGGTAATATGGTGACGTAGGTATATTTACACCTGGGCGCCTTGCGTCTATTCGCCGTTCGCCTATGTTTGCTTCACGCCGGTATTTGTGGCCGAGCGGTTCTAGGCGCTTCAGTCTGGAACCACGCGACCGCTACGGTCGCAGGTTCGAATCCTGCCTCGGTCATAGATGTGTGTGATGTCCTTAGGTTAGTTAGGTTTAAGTAGTTCTAAGTTCTAGGGGACTGATGACCTCAGCTGTTAAGTCCCATAGTGCTCAGAGCCATTTGAACCATTCTCTGCGTTGTGGAAAAATCTGTCAACACTGTGTCTACGCTCTCGCCTTCGAGCCATCCTAGTGTTTATCTCGTCGTTTGGGCCTGCTGTATTAATGATCTGACAAATTTACTTTAGTTTAACTTTGTGACGGAATGCTACAGTCACCTGTTAAACAAAGGGTGGGAAATCATGAGTGCCATCTACCTGTGTATCTTGTAACCTTTATACTGTGTGTTACGGTATTTTAACAATTTTCGTAACGTACTTTCTGAAGCGAAGATTAGAAACTACCAGCATTTGCCTAAATGAGCGTCGAAAAATATCTGCAAACCTCACCGGACAAAAAGATATTAGAAATTATTAAAATTACTTAACAAAAGCAAATATTAAAAATAGTATATGCAGTATATTTTGCTGCATTTTCACAAGAAATTTTCTTTTTCGTTCTTGCTGTGGAATGTAAAAGACTTTAACCTCAGTACAAATCAAGATCATGTGGATGACTGAACTCCATAACGCACTAATTAATGAATCTTGAATTGATTAGCTGTAGTATACATTTTGCCACGAACGTCATATTTGTGTTACTTCACCGTAGAATGCACTCCAACGTAGATCTTGAGTGTAGAAACGACGGCATACTTGTATGGCTTTGTGTGTTCATGGCATAAGTAAACTAACCTAGATATTTTTTAAAAAGATAGCAATTTTTGGGTTCACAATAATATCCTTAATGCATATTGTGATCAATGTTTGTGAACTGTCCATACGAATTTCTACCATTAGTAACAGTTAGAGAAACAGACAAGTGGTCTTTGAACTTAATACATCTATTCACATACCATTACTGCTATATACCTTGCTCCTGTCAGCATATGGATGTGCAGAGCCCTGTCATCATCTTTCATGATGACATGATTATTCAGGTCAACTCCGTGAGAAAAACTGCATCACAACGTCTAAAATATTAACGGTGGCCATACACTATCAATGTGAATGAACACGTGCATTCTGAGGCTATATTTTCACTAACATCTCAGTTAGCATGAACTGCAGTTGAAGATACATAAGTTATTGCCCGTAGTGGTCGCGTTATCTGTACTGTGATCAGAATTATCCTCTTGTTAGGTGATTCCTTGTGTTTGAATATAAAAGTGGATTAAGTGTGTTCGCTTCTCTGGATCCATTACCAGCTCGTCATGGCTCTCATTCTGAAGATTAAATGAAGAACTTTCTTTCTCATAAGCAATTTGAGTAGACGTTAGAGTCAGTTGCATCTGTTCCTAAATCTCGTTGTGGTTCTTCTTTAATACAGCAACTGAACCCAGAGATTACTGCTGGATCTTCAATAAAATTTCTGTCAGCATTATCCATCCCTAAATATAAGTCTGCGTCCCCTTTAATATTTCCACTTTACTCTGAACCTGCTACTGGATTTTCAAGAAACCCTTTCTTAATCCTCTGAAGATCACAGGTGGAAAGCGGATCATCAGCAAGAGCATCAGTCTTATTCTCAGCAACCTTGTGATTCCTAATGGATCTCCTAGAAAACTAGTCTCAGCTGCAATCAACAGAAATTTGTGATCCATATCTTGCTTCATACTGATGCTGCACCTAGAGAATGCTAATGGTCCACAAGAGAGGCGCGACTTATTTCTCTCTTCTAACAAACAGTTGTTTCTTGTTCACTAGCTGCTTCAGTTCTAGATTCATCTACATCTAACTTCACAGTGTTTGCTGTGTTTCATATATACTAAAAAAAAATTTGTTAAATACACCAAACTGCCAACGCTGATTGGACTTTAATAACTTATGAATACTTCCGGCATTGCCGAGAAAAGAATATTCAAACAATGCGTTATTAGCGTTAAGATTATCTTAAATTCATAGCGAGAGATGCACAGTCGACTAAACTGCTATATAGGCCTCTAAACACCCGTGATCTATCTCGGGAGTTCGTGGCCTTTGTTGCATTACATTAGTTCCAGAATATGTGTACTTCATTATGGAATCTTGTCTTCTTATTTACGACGGTGTGCTGAAAAGCAAGAGCTCCGAATTTTTCCATGTAAAAATTCTTAAAGCTTTTTAAATAAAAATTATTGTTACCGTATTTTACGGACTTCAAGACGCACTTTTTTCTTCGAAAAATTGTCTGCAAAGTTCAGGTGCGTCTTATACCCGAAATTTATATAGAAATGTCCAATGTTTCATTCAAAATTCCCGCCAGTCTTAAAAGTGGCCATATATTCGATGCCACGGGAAACCTATCTACAGCTAGCAAGATTCGATACAACTGGCAACAGCAGTGCAGCGATGCGACGAACATGAGTTGTGGGGATTCACAAGCTTGCTAAGACTGTCTCATTCCCGCCCCGCCATCACAAACCCAGAACACTGTCTAGCCTATGATGCGTAATTGCAGTCTACGGTGTCAGTGAACTTGAATTGAAAGTGATTTGTGTTATCGGTAACAGCACAATATTTTTATAAGTAGTTTCGTAATGGCAAAAATAAAATGTATTCATATGATGGGCGATATAAACTGAAAGTAATAGCATATTCAGAACATGGAAACAGAGCAGCTGAGCGGCATTTCGACCATACACCAACAGATAAAACCATTCGAGACTGGCGGGCTAGTAAAGAAGAACTGAAAATTTGAGCAGGGGTAAATGTGCAAATAGAGGACCGAATGCAAAATGGCCAGAACTAGAAGATGACGCATTGAAATAGTTTCAAGGACACGCCAAAATGGCATTGGAATTAATACAAAAAGGATTCAAATACACGCTCGTAAGCTAGCATTACAGTGGGACGCAAGACATTAAGGGTGGAGTTGGTTGGTGCTACATATTTGTGAAACCTCATGGACTTGCGAACCAAAACCAAAGTATCTCAGAAAATGTCACAAGAGTAAGAAGAGAAAATATCTTTCCATTGCTTTATTATTCAACACCGAAAAAAGAAAAAAACAGTGTGAAACTACGCCAAGTAGCGAATATGAACGAAACACCTCTGACATTTGATGTGCCGAGTAACAGAACTGTTACCATGAAACGCGTTTAAAGTAACTATAAAAACAAGTGAACATAAAAAAATGCACTACACTGTTATCTTTTCATGTTGTGATGACGGCACTAAACTTAATCCAATGACCATTTCCAAGCCCAAAACAATAGCAAAACCTTCTGAAACACCGCCAGGTATTGTTCACCTACGTGACAAAGGCTGAATGGACTAGGCTGGTATGGCATTATGAGTTAACAGAGTATGGGAGAGAAGGAAAAGTGCTTTGCTGAAGAAGAGTTTTCTTCTTGAGCTAGATCAGTTTAGCAGTCATTTGAAAAATTCTGTGAAGGACTTACTTCACAATTGCAACCTCCTGATGTCTTGATAAATATAGCATGAGAGAGGAATGGAACACATAGATGATGGATGAAAGCGACATGAGTTCGCGGCGAAGGGAGCTTTAAACCAATATAGATCAAAAAAAGTGTGTCAATGGATAAAAGTCGTGGTCTAGAGTGAGAGGCAATATTATTGTTACATCTTTCAAGAAATGCGGAATAAGTAACGCTCTCGATGGCAGTGAAGACCGTCTTATGTATGAAGAGGCCAACGATGACTACGAAGACGAAGAAGAAGAAGAAGAAAAGTTCAGATGACGATTTTACGGGATTTTAAAGGTCATTTCGGTTTTATAAATTAAGAATTTTTTCTGGCTTTGCAATCAAATAATAAAAGCGATAAAATGTTATTTTAAAAAACTGCTTAAAAATTAAGATGCGTATTTTCATCAGTAGCGTCTTAGTCCGTAAAGTACGGTAAAATTCTACATTTTTATTCTTCATGTCTTCATGGTTGAGCCCTCTGCCGCTAGAGGGCTACGAATTGTAACGTGGCGGTGTGTAACGTAACAACGTCGGTGCGTGAGGAACAGCGCGCTGTAATCAAGTTTCGAATTCGAAAAGTTCGTCTATATATGGAGCACCCTCTCTCTCCAGCATGAAAATGCTAGATGACACACGAGAGCTGCGACATCTTCAATAATCCGATGCCTTGGATTCACTGTCAGCGATTATCCTCCACACAGCCCCTATTTGGCCTCACGTGGTTTTCATCTGTTTCCAAAAATTAAAGAATACATTCCAGGGTTTCACTTTGAGATTGATGGAGCAAGGAGGCGTGAGGTTGTGGCTCCGTCAAAAAAGTGACGGTATCAAGAAAGAGCTCTCGTTGGGAGAAATGTGTTTGTCGCCAGCCTTTGGTTGAGACCCTCTACTCGGCTCCAAACAAAAGGACCCAGATCAACTCTGGGGACGATGCTGCAAACTGCGAGCTCTACTTGTACCCCACGCGCGAGCCCAGCAGTCCTCGGCACCTCCGCCAACCCCGTGCGCCTGCTCGGACCCACCTGAAGGAGCGGCCACCTGTCCACTCACAAGGTGAAGCGCGAGGCCAGGCGGCCAGTCCCCAGCTTGGCCCTTCGCCTCGAGCGACGCGAACGCGCTGCCACCGGCCACTCACCCTGCTGTGGGGGCGGATCTACCATGTCAGGTGCATTAGGGGGTGCCTCGGAAGCAGAGCCCGTGAGCAAAACAAGCGACACTTGAAGTTTCCCATGCGACGTGCCAGATTCTCAGCCACCGCAACAGCGCAAGGCAGCAACTTGAATGTCACCGACCGTAGTCAAAAGCACAGTCAGCTGTTCGCGAACTGCAGCTAGCGTCTCTTGCGTCCGCACACAGCATGCACTAATCCTAGCAGTCAAAGCAAGACTAACTGAAGAAGTTAACTATTAAATGTGACAATCCTAGATATGCAATTTGCTACCCTCCTGATATGTCACCAATGTACGCTGATGCGTTAATCAGATACGTAGCTAGCTGTTTAGTGAGCAACTACTGCGCTACAGACTGAATGAACTTACACTTACAGGACATCACACACATCCATGCCTGAGGCAGGATTCCTACCTGCGACCGTAGCGGTCGCTCGGTTCCAGACTGAAGCGCGTAGGACCGCTCGGCCACAAGGGCCGGCCTAGCTGTATGTACAGGAAAGTATTTTATATATCTACGTTTATATCTTCAAGATAGTTACCCTTTACGGCAATACAGTGCTCCCAGCATTTCTTCCGCTTCTTTTCGAAGCGTGTGAAGCACCTTCTGCGATTCGCTCTGCATCTCTGCAGTGATGGGAGAACGGCGACCTTTGGCGTTTAGTCATTGGTATGATTCTCGACGTTAAGGACGGGTAATGGAAGGCACGCCGACGCTGGTCTTGGCAGATTTTGACGCTCCTTCGTCAGCAGCATGCGGACAAACTTTGCGGCAACTCACCTTATGTTGAAATTACACTTGAGGATGACCTGTACTGTTGCATACGACCCACCAACAATGATAGCAATGTTGTGGATGTTTCCTGACCATTCTCATGCACAAATCGTACAAAATAATAAGTGAAAGACATATTTATTCAGGTAGGTAAACGTAAGAAACCATATTTTCCGGAGATGTGTATAGTAACAAGTTATAATTTTTTAAGCAGAACATTAGTTTTTTCCATTGTATATCTGATATATTTATATGAATTGTGTACAGACCAAATTAATTCAAGTTTATATCGCCTATAATTATGGAGGTATAAACTTTTGAAGCTATGTGGGTGAATGTAACGTGTTGTACGTAACTGGCTGTGTTCGGATGGATGTTTTAATGTAGGAACATTGGTTTATGTGAGGTCTTAAAGCGAGTGCTCATTTTCCTGAATGCACAGTATAAAGGACGTGAGAAAGAGATGTAATGTTTGCTTATGTCACAGTGTCTCGCTCGATGAATATGCCATGTTTTCTCCACGTCAGTATCCTAGTATTCGCTAGTGCAAGGATATATTTTACAATCTGGATAAATATTATTTCAAATAGCACATCGAGGAAGCTTGTGGCATCAGCAACTTTACATCTTATCCAAAGGTGTTGAGAAAGGGACCTGAGTTGAGCATTCAGCATAATGGACTTTCGTTTTTATATCTCACATACATGAACATTCCCCACCAGAACATCCAGCTGAATTAAACCAGTTATGTACAGTACCAGCTGAGTACCTAGCGTTGTCCACTGGACTCGCATTCGGGAGGACGACGGTTCAATCCCGCGTCTGGCCATCCTGATTTAGGTTTTCCGTGATTTCCCTTAATCGCTCCAGGCGAATGCCGGGATGGTTCCTTTGAAAAGGCACGGCCGACTTCCTTCCCCATCCTTCCCAAAACCGATGAGACCGATGACCTCGCAGTTTGCTCTCTTCCCCAAAACAACAAAAACAACCTAGCGTTGTCCTGGTATGCATGTATTCCAGTCTTCTTCTAGCCCACCTCCTCCTTCTCCTTCTCTCTAACCATCACCTTCTGCCCATTCCACCTGACCTTCTCCTCCATTTCCCACTCTCTGACCATCTCCTCCTGCCCCTTTCAACCCATGTCTTATTCCATCTATACTCATTACCTCCATGTTCATCTGCTCCATTCCCCTCTGTGCATTTCATCCACCTCTTATAAATGCATATTCTCCTTCATCCTCTATCTCGTACTCATCCACTCTAAGACAGTTTCCTTCTACCTCAACTCTCTGTCCATCTCCTCCTCCACCTTTCCCTGTCCATCCCCTCCTCCCCTTTTCTCTGTCCATCTCCTCCTCCCCCTTTCTATATCCACCACTTCCTACTACCACTATTAGCATCTCCATCTCCCCTCTCTCCCTCTCCATACCATCCTCCCCATCCCTTTGTCCATCTCCTCCTCCCCTCTCTCTGTCCACTCCTCCAGCCTCCACCCTGTCAGTCTGCTCCTCCCCACTCGTTCTGTCAGTCTGCTCCTCCCCACTCGTTCTGTCAATCTGCTCCTCCCCAGTCTCTCTGTCCACCTCCTCTTCTTCTCCACCTCTCATTCCATCTGTTTGTCCCACCCCTGTCTGTTGGCTGCCCCCACCTGTGTCCGTCGGCTGCCCCCAGCTGCCCCCACCTCTGTCCGTCGGCTGCTCCCACCTCTGTCCGTCGGCTGCCCCCACCTTTGTCCGTCGGCTGCTCCCACTTCTGGCTCTCTGCTCCTCTCCTCTCTGTTCATCATATTCCCCCTCTGAGTCCATCTCCTGCACCCTCATTAAGTCCATCTCCTCCTCATGTCCTCTGAATCCACCTCCTCTTTTTATCTTTCTCTGTCCATTTCCTTGTCCCCCCTCTCTGTCCACCTCCTACTCACCCTTTTGTCTGTCCATCTCCTCCTGTTCTTTCGCTATCCATCTCTTCCTCCCCACTCTATCTCCTTCTCTCCATTCTCCTTGAAAATTATCAACCCTAACACAACAGAAGGTTCCTGGTTCTTATTCCCACAGTATTTTTTCTACGTGGTAAGTAATATGTGTATCTGGTTTAGTTGAAATCGATTCACGAGTTTAGGAGGAGTTTTTTACTCAAGACTTTCACAATATATTTCATACATATTTCACACATATTTCATATACATTTAATATATTAGTAACCCACCCCATCTTCACATGGATAGCACTAAGATGATTTGCTTATAATCGATAGTGAGGAGTAAGATATCGTTACATGGCGCTTTGCTTTTGGTAGGAACTTCCAAAGAGCGAGTTGAGACCTGACGTTCTCGAGCCACAGCAACTCTCTCCTCAACATCGTCATTGGACTTTTGAGACCTCATAGTCCTCAGTTTCTCGGCCATTCTAGCGTATTCAGGAAGACTCGACTGTGTTTTAGATATTTTTATTCGTAACCAAAACGAAATCAAAATGTAATGAGTAGCACCCAAATAACAAGCAAATTTAATAAATTCGTTTTTCTTAGCAAAGAACATAGATATAACCAAGTGAAAGAAGCACAGAAATTTCGTTAAGTTTTTAATCCACAAGGTGAAATCAGTAAATCCGTATATCCTAACCAAGTAAATTAAATGACAGTTTGTATTCATAAAGATAAGACTGCGGCGCTTAATTGTGTATTTGAAGTAAACGTCCGAAATTACGTCTCTCACAGTGTTAAAAAAAAAAGTAGCGAAGTCGTTTAGTGTACTACGAAACTGACAGCGGCATCTATTGGCGCTACTGTGTACTGTGCCGTAATCATTGAACGTATGAACTACTAAGCTGAGCAGACGAGTTTAGTTAAAACTTTAAGATATCTGTTTTTTTCATATTTAGATTTTGGTAAAATAAAGCCTATATGTTACCTGAAGTAACGGAAAGTTACCTATAAAAAACCCCTGAAGAACCTGTGAAAACAACATGAAAATTCGCCTGGTTATTTTGGAGATTATCGGATTCAAACTGACAGACACGGCGGTTTTAGATAATATTTTAAATCAGGGTATCTTTTTTTCGTGATAAGATTTTGATGAAATAAAGCCTAAACGCTGTCCCAGCTTCCGCTTAATTTGCCTGTGAAAACCCCTTGAAAATTCATCTAGTAGTTTTGAAGACTGGCGTGTTCAGACAGGGACGATGGTTTTACAGTTTTATTATCAGTACGGGCGTTGCATCCATCCCCAATACTGTGAACGTTTCTATCTGCCTAACAAAAATTAAAAGAAAATTGATTTGACGTGATTTGTTTACAGATGGTCTAACTATATCAGCTACCAGACATAAAAAAATATATACACTACTTAAAAAATTGTTGGTCGTTTGTGTAACTCTGTGGAAAGTAACTAAATATACAATGTTCATAATGCTTCAGGAAAAGTAACGTTTGTTACATTTTTCTATCTAAATACATTTTCCTTTCACTCATTACTTTGTAAGTTATAAAGAAAAACACCTTACCTGCAACACCCTGAATATCATGCACATCGGTGGCCCCATCACACTAACATGAGGTAAAGACCTTCGCTCCTGACGATGCCTCTCCATTAAGACCGACGTACAGAATTCTGTCGCTGGAGGTCTTCAATCCAGTCGCATATCTGTTCGGACATTCCGTGTGCTTGTTTTATTTACCACACTATGGTTCAGAACTGTAAAAAGGCTTTTTGAAAGTCAGGAAACAGCAACCTGACCTCAACTGTCTGATGTCTTCCGGATCTTATCAACTGGGTGTAGTGGAAATTGCTTTGGAAACTATGCATCGTTGAGGTTTCTTTCAATATTTCCTTAGAGCCTTCTCTAAAAGCAAAACACATAGACACACACAAACCTCAATTATATGGTGTCACCTCTCACGAACGGTGATTAAAGATGTAGGTCTACTGTAATTTCTCTGGTACACGAGTGCTACTCATCACGCAGAGTACTGAATGTAGTTATGAAGTTTTATTTGCCAGCATGAAGCGAATAAAGTAATGTAGTTAATTTTTTGTTTGTGTGTTTATACAGGCCTACAATTGTATATACTGGAAACCCTGCGCCACAATACCATAGTACGGTGCTAGAGGAGACAAGAAAAAAATGGTTCAAATGGCTCTGAGCACTATGGGACTTAACTGCTGTGGTCATCAGTCCCCTAGAACTTAGAACTACTTAAACCTAACTAACCTAAGGACATCACACACATCCATGCCTGAGGCGGGATTCGAACCTGCGACCGTAGCAGTCGCGCGGCTCCGGACTGAGCGCCTAGAACCGCTAGACCACCGCGGCCGGCCAAAGGAGACAAGACAAAATGGCGCAGCCCAGTAATAAACTGAAGTATCGTGCGGTTCCTTGCTTTCAGCATTTGAATGGGAAAGCGCTGAGTCGGTGAAAGTGAACGGCAGCAATGCACCAGCAGTTAGGTGGTGCACACGCTTCTTGTGTCGTCAAACAAGTCTGAATGACGAAGAACAATGTGGAGGACCAGCTCTCTGTGCCGAACCGGGAGTCGCAAGAAGTAGGAGCCCTGGTGCTTGAAGACCAGTGTACCACAAACGAGGCGATAGTGGGAAAGTGAAAATCAGTCATTAATCAGCATTTTCAGTCATCAGTCATTTTCAGCACCTTATGAAACATTTTGAACATGAGAAAGGTGGCCGCACGCTGGGTTCAGGGCCTGCTTACAAACTTGAAAAAGTCCTGCATAACCGAGGCCACCGCGGAAGTGTTGCAAACTGTATCAAGCCAATCCACATGAACTCCTTAGCAGCCTGATCACCATGGGCGAGTGCTGGGTGTATCACTACGACCCAGACACAGAAGAGTAAAGCAAGCAGTGGAACCTTGTGGATCCACAACTGAAGTCGTAACAAGCGAGGACATAATCACTATTAAACAGGATGAAGCTAATTGTTTTTGGGACTGCCATAGTTGGCCATGAACAGATTATGCTCGTTGGGGGCAGGCCGTTACAAGAGCATACTAGCAGAATCCCTTGACGAGGTTGCGGGAGATTTTCCAGACGACGCATTGTGGGAAGTTGTCCAACAGCGTTTTCGTTTTCCTTTTTTTTTCCCCTACACCACAAACACGCCCGACTAATACTGGGCAGGACGCTGTCACACGGCCGGCCGGGGTGGCCGAGCGGTTCTAGGCGCTACAGTCTGGAACCGCACGACCGCTACGGTCGCAGGTTCGAGTCTTGCCTCGGGCATGGATGTGTGTGATGTCCTTAGGTTAGTTAGGTTTAAGTAGTTCTAAGTTCTAGGGGACTGATGACCTCAGAAGTTGAGTCCCATAGTGCTTTGAACCATTTTTACTGTCACACATGTTACCTTTTTTGGGCTGTGAAGTTTTGGCTCCAATCCTCACCCCATCCGCCTTATTCTCCTCAAATGGCATCCAATGACTTCTTCCTCCATCTTGCGTGGCAGGCATTTTCAGAATGGTGACGAGGTGATTATAGGGTGGAACGTTTCTTGAACAACCAGAATACAGACTTCTACAACCAAGGAAAAATTTGCTCAATTTAGGGGTAAATATGCAGAGAAAGACTAACATCGTCACTGTATTTCTTGTTCACAGTTTGATTTTTTCCGAGATGATAATTCAAACTTTGAGATTACCCCTCGTGAATATATATCAAGATTTTATTGAATTTGGGAATCGCGATACTCTAAGACTCAGTAATATTGCCACTTAATGACGTGCCAACCCCCATAATCTCGCTGGAAATTGGGAAGCAATAGAAAGGAAAAGAAGGAAATTGTAAAATAAAGAGCCCTTTAAGTAAATACTGTGCCCAATAATAATGAAACTTGCAGTCAATTCTTAGCGTGAGGTGCAGTTCGACTCACCTCTTTAGAATAAGGGCCCGAGTGAGACTCACGGAGTGTGGCGTACGAATTGGGACTTTTTCTGCACGGAAGAGCTGACAATGACGAGCCGCGAGCCGAGAAGCTGCGCGCGTCGGCCAAGGTCAAGGTGGATCGACCGGCGCACCACAAAGTGGCGTCCTTCCGCCACTGCTTAAGCCGCCGGCGAAAGCTGGGGGTGAGTTCAGTTACACGCCCAGTGGCGGAATGAAGTTAAGCGGTCAGAAGGGCCAGTGTATGCTGAGTGAAGTTCTTCCATAAGCTACTGTCGTAACTGGTGGTCGCTATCTTAGACACTGTCCCTGGGAAGGAGTCCATATCCGAGGTGGTCTCGCAAATGTTATATGGGGAGAGACTGAACTTTAGAGGCCAAGGGAGTACATTATGTAGGCAGTTCATACAAGAGGTAGTTATAAATGTTGAATTATCACCTCGAAAGACGTTGAAACTTGGTGGTAGTGTTGGTTCATCTCTACTAATCCACACTCCAATGCGACACACTTTCCTGAACAGTGGATGATTCGGCGGAGACCTTGGTTGCAGAAGTCTTCAATTTGACTTCTCAGGACACGTTCCCCCACAAAAATCGCCTCGTCGTCGTGCTGGAAAAGCCTGCCACGCAATGTTTTCTTCACCTGAGGATAGGGGAAGAAGTTACTGGGTGCCATGTCTGTGAACGACAATCTGCCAAGGCCGTAGTGCTGCTTCCTGCTTGCCAAGAGTTTTCAATCCAGTTGTAAACCAAGGTACATATCCAGTACGTCTTTTCTTTATTACTCAAATGAAAAATTTTCGAAAATCTAGAAACCCCAAACCTCTTTGGTCACTTCTGTCAATGTTCCTTAAGATGTCATTCTAGAAAAATGATTTCAAATTGAAAATTGAATCTTCTCTTATCTGTTGCCTGATAATTAACTATAAATGCACTAACGATTGTCTGCCAATCTGTTGTGCAAACTTAGATGAATGTTATTTGTGCTGTGGCGTCACTGCACATGATTGAAGTATTTCGGCCGGCCAGTGTGGCCAGGCGGTTCTGGGCGTTTCAGTCTGGAACCGCGCGACCGCTGCGGTCGCAGGTTCGAATCCTGCCTCGGGCATGGATGTGTGTGATGTCCTTAGGTTAGTTAGGTTTAAGAAGTTCTAAGTTCCAGGGGACTGATGACCTTAGCAGTTAAGTCCCATAGTGCTCAGAGCCATTTGAAGCCATTTGAAGTATTTCGAAGTTTCCTGCAGTACAGAATCTTTTCACATAAGTGTGAGCGAGAAAAGCTTCCAGAATTAGAATTATAGTTTTATGTAAGAGAGACAACGCAGCTAAAAGGAAGAGTAGTGGAGACGTATAAACGAGCAAATGTGATAAGGTTCAGCGAGTCACTGTTTTGTTGGGGGGTGGGGGTGGGGGGTGGGGGGTGGAGGCTATATGGCGCGCAAAAGGACAGAGGTCCTGAGGTCATAAGCACCCGGAGTGTTACGGGAATCACTGACAAAGGTAAATAAACAGCCTCACAAACACGAAATGAAACCTTACGGGTTGAGAGGTTATGTGATCTTATTGCAGTGATTACAATATCGAGTCAAGTT
Source organism: Schistocerca nitens (assembly GCF_023898315.1). NCBI lineage: Eukaryota > Metazoa > Arthropoda > Insecta > Orthoptera > Acrididae > Schistocerca > Schistocerca nitens. The sequence goes on from NC_064616.1 coordinate 318,164,023, forward strand.
TAAAATTAACTTGGCAGTATGAGCGCACTTGGCAGTATGACGCTGAAACACCTCCTGGCCTGGATTCATGCACCGATTCGGTTGGGAAGAGTGTCATACAGCCGTTTTATCCACCGGCCGTGGTGGCCGAGCGGTTGTAGGCGCTACAGCCTGGAACCTCGCGACCGCTACGGTCGCAGGTTCGAATCCTGCCTCGGGCATGGGTGTGTGTGATGTCCTTAGGTTAGTTAGGTTTATGTAGTTCTAAGTTCTAGGGGACTGATGACCTCAGAAGTTAAGTCCTATAGTGCTCAGAGCCATTTGAACCGTTTTATCCTCTCCTGAGGAAAGATTTCCCATAACTACTGTAACTGGTTCAAATGGCTCTGAGCACTATAGGACTTAACTTCTGAGGTCATCAGTTCCCTAGAACTTAGAAATACTTAAACCTAACTAACCTGAGAAGATCACACACGTCCATGCCCGAGGCAGGATTCGAACGTGCGACCGTAGCGGTCCCGCGGTTCCAGACTGTAGCGCCTAGAACCGCTCTGCCACTCAGGGCCAGCTACTGTAACTGGTGCTTTATGTCTTGTATACTGTCACTGGGACGGAGCTGATGGAGATTGTCCGGTTAGTTTTTATTGGGGACAGATCAGGAGATTTTGATGGCCACGGGAGTTCGTCAGCATTACGCAAATATTTTAAATAAATACGTGCTGTGGTGCAGTATGACACAATTTTTTTTTGGATGGCAAGTGGAAACGTTAAGGCGTTACGATGTGCTTGGTGCACAATACGGTGATCCCTCGTTGTGGTGGTCAGACGTGGTTGACCGGTTGCATGACGACGAATGTGCCTGCCCACGCATTCCCTTACAGTCCAACATCAGGTTATTGCCACATTCAAATGTCCTACAAAATCTCGATACTGTACGATTCGACCATTCGGCCATACGAAGACCCACAATGGGGCCCCTTTAGACCTCTTATCAGGTGCTAATAACGCTGTCCCGCATGTGTACGCTGTATCTGCGTGTCCTTCGCACTGGTCACTCAACATTGGAAACTGTTCACGAGCTCCTTATATACCCTACCACTCCTGTCAACAACACCAATTAGGAACATCACTAATGTACCCTGGTGGCCGTTGTACCTTACACAGAGAACTGCAGTTCAGTTTATTTACATACACGCCGATGGTGTATATACGTGTACGAAGTTGCATTGACATGTGACCATACATTCTGTACGAAGTTATATTGATATCTGACCATACATTTTGTGTGCTTCAGTTTTTTGGTCAGACAGCGCACATTCACTGAAAGTATTGGGAAATAAGTCAAGGAGCTAAAAACTTGAATTCGTTGGGAACAATGGAGTGCTTCTTGTCGTATGTGGACAGCAGGAACGAATAGAAACTGCTCTCAAAAATTTGTAGCACCTCATATCTAGAAACGACTATGAAATTTATTCATGAGGTGCATTGAATAACAGAATAAAACTTATTAACCTACACAAAAAATTTTACTGCGAAATAAAAGCAAAACTATAACCACGATAAAGGCAGTCTGTTCGAAACTGCATATATTTACACATTTGTGGTAACAAAACCTGCGACTCCACTCCGTGCTTGGTACTACGGTTATATCCCCATAGGCGTGCGGTCCACAATGTGATCGAGACGTTACTACGGAAGTCTGCTGCACTATTCAGCGACAGCTTAATTTGTACGTAGCAGTCATAAGCTAGTGTTTTTGACCGTGTGAGACCAATGAAAAACAGATATTAAATGAGTTGTTTCTCACGATAGTGGCAGGAAGTTCGATTGTGGTGTATGACAATACACTCTATTCGTTACTAAGACCAACAAGGCAAATACACACCGGCACCCAGGTTGATGCTGCCTTCCTTGACTTCCCCAAGTTATTAGATAAAGGCCCGCAATGAATAAAATACGAGCATGCGAGATATGAGACCTATTTTGTTGAAAATTTCCTAGTAAACAGAACACAGCATATCATTTTTAATGGAGAGAAATCTAAAGGCGCAAAAGCAACTTCGCGCATACCACAAGGAAGAGTGTTATAGGACTGTTAATTTTCACAATATATGTATCAACAGCTTAGTGGAGAACGTCTGAAGTTACGTAAAATTTTTCGCGGATGATGCCACAACGATGAAAAAATGTACTAAAATGCAGGAAGACCTGCAAAGAATCTATGCTGGGTGCAGCAGGGACTGTAAGTTGACCATCATAAACAAATGTGTAGTATTGCGCATAAATGTATCAACAGCTTAGTGGAGAACGTCTGAAGTTACGTAAAACTTTTCGCGGATGATGCCACAACGATGAAAAAATGTACTAAAATGCAGGAAGACCTGCAAAGAATCGATTCTGGGTGCAGCAGGGACTGTAAGTTGACCATCATAAACAAATGTGTAGTATTGCGCATAAATTCGCAGGAAGTACCCGCAGAATAATCACCGGAAGCAGTTATACCCATAAAATATCTAGGAGTATGCGTGCTGAGGAGTTTAAAGGGAGAAGACTTCATATAATTAATAGCAGGTAATGTAAATGCTAGACTCACATTCATTAGAAGAATCCTCATGAAATGTAGTCCATCCACGAAGGAGGTAGCTTTCAAACCTCTCGTTCGATCGACATTTGAACATCGCTCGTCAGTCTGGAACCCATACCGTATAGCACCGATAGAGGTAATAGAGAAGGAGCAAATAAGGAAGGAGCGTTTCTTCACAGGTTCATTTAGTCAGTGCAAAAGCATCAAGGAAACGCTCATCCAGCTACAGTAGTAGACATAAGAGAGGCGTTGTGCATCACAGTGTGACTTACTGCTATACTTCCGAGAGCGTATGTTCCTAAAAGAGTCACGTAATATATTGCTTCGTCCTACGTATACCTCACCAAAAGACGATGAAGATAAAATCAGAGAGATCTGGGCTCATACGGAGGCTTATTAACAATTGTTCTTCCCGTGGACCATTCGATACTGGGACAGGGAAAGGCGTATTTGACCCTACACCAAAAACCACAAAGTGGCTTGTGGAAGATAGATACAGATGTACGAGTGCTTGCTGAAAAGTAATGTGTTCGAATTTTATATATGGCTACTCTTAAAGGTTTTCAAATAAAACAAACATTATTAACGTTCTATATCTTTATTCATCAAGTCTATATATTTGCAGCACTCCGCCGCTAGATCGCTCCGAATTGTAGCATGTAACCTGGCAGTGTGTTACATAACTGTCAGTTCGTGAGAAACAGCTTGCTGTAAACTCCTTCAGCATAACAATGCCAGACCACATACGAGCGCAGTGACATCTGAAACAATCTGACGCCTCCTTACATTACAGACTTGACGCTATCCGATTTTCATGTGTTTCCAAAACTTGAAGAACACTTCGGGCACCTGTATTTGATAGCGATGAAGTGGTGCAAGTAGAGGTGAGGTTGTGCCTCCTTCAGCAAAGTCAAATATTCTAGAGTTTCAACAAACTGGTACGTCGTTGGGAGAAGCCAGGGCGACTATGTTGAAAAATATGCAGACATGAAGGATTAAGATGTAGAATGTTAATAATGGTTATTTTCACATAAAAATGAGTCGCATTTTTTCAGGACACCTTCGTAATAAATTGTAGCTTCTTACAGACTTCACAAACATTATGAATGTGTTTAGTATTTAATATCCAATTTCTCTCTTACAGGCTGACTTCTAAGAAGCGTTACAACAATGAAAAAATAGAACATGAAACAGATAAACATAGTATTGTTTGTGAGTACTACTGGTATGACCTTATTTTGTCATTAACACGTGGTTTTCGTGCAAAAGATACAGTTTACCTTTTTGGTTAGGGTAGCAAGGCAACCCTCCAAACAATATTTGACAACCTGCTTCCATTTTAATGATACACAAACTGTGTAAATTATATATGATTAATTTATCTGGATATTAATACGAGATCTGCCTATTATTCAAATCAAATGCCATGTGTAAAGCAGTAAATGACTAGTATGTCAACCTCATTGCACTAGCACAATGTACACATCCAGCTCATAAACAGAGTAGCCTCATTACCATCTCATCTTTTCATTTAGTGAGGGTTAATATTGATAAAGATGTGTGGTTAATTTAGCTCGCTGAATAAGGTAGCCGATTCAAACACAGGCTTATACGAGGTCTGTCTAAAAAATATCTGACCTTTGTTTTTCCCGCGCAAAATAGGGACTATAGCGCGGCGCCACTGTACACAGTAAAGGAAGGGACCTTAACGTGCATGCATGAATTTTGTCCCCGCCTTCCAACGCGTCAGTCGGTCGCTGTGTGAGGTGCTACACAACGTGTTTGTCGGATTACCGATTCTCTCAAGAGCTTGGTGATTCTCAAAACGAAACAATTCGTAAGATTGAGCAGGTGTCTGAAGAAGATGCGATGGGTGTAACACAAATTAAGGAGTGGTTCAACCGATTCAAAAATGGATGCACATCAGCGGAGAGTTGCCAGCGTTCTGGCAGGCCCCAAACTGCTCGGAGTGCAGATGTTGTTGAAAAGGTGCAAAATTTGGTGATGGCAGATCGTCGTTTGACCGTGCGGGAGATTACCCAAGAGGTTGGAGTGAGTAAAGGTTCTGCACATGCAATTTTTCGTGATGATTTTAACTTGCTCCGAGAGGCTGCGAAATTCATGAACAAGTTGTTGTCGCCGGAACAAAAAGACCTCCGTTTTGACTTTGCACAGGACCTTCTGGACACCACCAACATTGATCCTAGGTTTTTGAGCACCGTGATAACTGGAGATGAGTCATGGGTTTACGGGTACAACCCAGAGACAAAAAGACAGTCGTCGCAATGGAAGCACCCCGAGTCTCCAAGCCCGAAGAAAGTGCGGTAGGTGCAAAGCAAAATCAGGGTGATGCTGACTGTCTTCTTTGATGTCCGTGGCATTGTGCATCACGAATACGCACCGGAAGGACAAACAGTGACAAAGGAGTACTATCAAGATGTTCTCCGGCCACTCCGTGACGCAGTTCGGCGCAAAAGACCAGTCATGTGGACGGTGAAAAACTATCGTTCCAAACTTCATCTCCGAGCGATCTACGTCTCGTAATATCTGTAACGTGATAATTAACTTATTTCGGTATGGAGATATACGCAACTTGAATACTTGATGTTAGTGATTGGATTTTATTTTGTGCAAAAAACTATTGGAACATTTACTATACACCGTAATGGGGTCTCACAACAATACAATCTCTCTCCTCCTCTCACACGTGCGCCGGCCGCGGTGGTCTCGCGGTTCTAGGTGCGCAGTCCGGAACCGTGCGACTGCTACGGTCGCAGGTTCGAATCCTGCCTCGGGCATGGATGTGTGTGATGTCCTTAGGTTAGTTAGGTTTAAGTAGTTCTAAGTTCTAGGGGACTTATGACCACAGCAGTTGAGTCCCATAGTGCTCAGAGCCAGTCTCACACGTGCGATCTCTCCATTTGGCCGGCCGCGGTGGCCGAGCGGTTCTAGGCGCTACAGTCTGGAACCGCGTGACCACTACGGTCGCAGGTTCGAGTCCTGCCTCGGGCATGGATGTGTGTGGTGGCCTTAGGTTAGTTAGGTGTAAGTAGTTCTAAGTTCTAGGGGACTGATGACCTCAGAAGTTAAGTCCCACAGTGTTCAGAGCCATTTTAATCTCTCCATTTCCTTCACAAAGGGTTCATGAAACAAAATCTTTGGTTGAGTAAGACACAGAGATGCGCTAGTAACACAGAAATTCCGATTCTCGCAGTCGGTATATGCCGTTCACAACAATATTAATTCGTCGCACCAAAATTAGATTTTAACATACATTGGTACACCATATGCCGGAAAAAGATCGTGCAAGAATGGAACCAACGACGACTGAAGAGAGTCGTGCAACTTGATAGAAGTGCCACGTTTCCGCAAATGGCGCAGAGTTCAATGCTGATCCATCAACCAGTGTCATCGTGCAAACCATTCAACGAAACCTCTTCGATATGGGCTTTCGGAACCGAAGGCTCATTCGTGTACCCTTGATGACTGCACGACACAGAGTTTTACGTGTCGCCAGGGCCCGTCAACACCGACATTGGACTCTCTGTGACTGGAAACATGTTGCCTGGTCAGACGAGTCTCGTTTCCAATTGTATTGAGTGGGTAGTCGTGTACGGATATGGCGAGAGCCTCATGAATCCATGGACCCTGCTTGTCAGCAGGGGACTCTTCAAGCTGGCGGAGGCTCTGTAATGGTGTGGAGCGTGTGCAGTTGGAGTGATATTGGAACCCTGATACGTCTAGATACGACTCTGACAGGTGACACATACGTCGTAAGTATCCTGTCTGATCACCTGCATCTATTCATGTCCATTGTGCATTCCGACGGACTTGGGCAATTCCAGCATGACAATGCGACACCCCACACGTCCAAAATTGCTACAGACTGGCTCCAGAAACACTCTTTTGAGTTTGGACACTTCCGCTGGCCACCAAACTCCCCAGACATGAACATAATTGAGCATATCTGGGATGCCTTGCAACGTGCTGCTCAGAAGAGATCTCTTCCCCCTCGTACTCGTACGGATTTATGGACAGCGCTGCAGGATTCATGGTGTCAATCCCCTCTGGCACTACTTAAGACATTAGTGAACTCCATGCCACATCGTGTTGCGGCACTTCTGCATGCTTGCGGTGGCCTTACACGATATTAGGCAGGTGTACCAGTTTGTTGGCTCTTAAGTGTATGATGTCTTTCAGTAAGTTTTTTATAATCTCTAAAAATATTTTACATTTTCTGGATTCCGGCCACTCTAACAAGTAATAGACATTTTTAGAGCCTGGGCCGAGACCCTTATGTTTGCAGGCTGGTGAAGCATGGAGTACAATGGTGAATGCCTGCCTGCATTCAGCCCTTTAATGAAATAGCATTAGCAAGTCATACAATTATTCGATTTAATTTTTAAAATTGAATCACTTTCTCTTTAACGATGGTGAAGGCAGCAGACACAGCATGCAGACACGACATTTGCTGACTCGTTCAACTCACCACATTTTCGAGGCTGTTGCCTTCGTCAGGACTGCTCACGTAACACCACAGTGCCATGCAGGACAGCATGTTACAGGTGTAGATTATACAGTAACACCAATCACCAGATTATTGACAACTTTTTACTTGGGCATTCATGTTGACATCAAAAGCATATATCTGAGTGAAACTCCAGCAGCTCTACATGGGACATAGACAGTAGTGCAGAGTTACTATATAACCGTCCATCAGAGGTAGGCCATAGACGCTGCTGTCTGATTGCAGATGGAGGTCAGGGGCAGCAGCCTTTAGCATGCCTTGTGGATACAATGACAGGTTAATGGTGTGGCAAAAACCATCGGCTCAGGTTTTACCAAGCCAGAGGTTTAAGATCTCGAGACTTGACACCAGCGAATGAGATGTTGGCAGCGCACAGCTACTAGGTTCAGCAGCTCAGGCAGACAGTGATCTCGATAGTAGGAGTCATATGGCGAAAGGTACGCTACACATTACAGAGTCTGAATCTTAGCTGGCTGAGCGTTCTTCACTGCACCTCAGTGTTCAGATTGGTGTTTTTCCACCCTATCATTGGGCTGACAGGTTTTGATGTGGAAGATTTACTTGTTCTTGCGGCATCATTCTATGCTGTGAGAAAGATGTTGGGATCCGTCCTCAAAGAGGTCATGTTGCTGAATTAACGATTCAGTCTTCTCACTGTCATGTGATGAAGCAGTAGTTTCCGGGGAGTGTCATATTTGCAGTATTGTCGCTTTGCCTGTTTGTCGTTCTGATTGCTACATGGTGTACTGGCCTGGTGTGACTTGGCTTAGTGCTGGCTGGATAAAAATTTAATGAAATTTTGCGTTTGCTTAAAGTATCTTCTGTGAGGCAGCAGAACTAACATGTTACCCTTCTTCTTCTTCTTCCTCTTTCTGGTCGAAACAACAGTTGAATCACTGTGACGCTTTTGGGGATAATTAGTTCCAGAATATCTAGTACGTGAGGGCAAAGCGGTTTTCTAGAATAAACTAATGTTATGCAGTCAGTATTCCTCTACAACAACGAGTTACTGAATATGTTGAGAATACAGAGACATGTATCAGTTGTCATAACTTTCAATATACCATCACAAAAGTTTACGAGAACTTTCGCCCGGGATTTATTGGACTTAACATCACGGATTATAGCTGTGTTGATTTTTGAATAAGCAACAGCGATGAAATGACTGTAGAGCTCAGAGTATATATTTTTTAAAACTGAAACCTAAGATGGTATAGTATATCAGGCTACGTACACTGCTGCTAAAAAATTGTATTTTAACAGCTCTTGATAAATCGTTCAGCCAGTCATGTGAGAATACAAAGGGTAAAAATGTCAAAGTGTACAGCGACACTCTCAATTGCAAGACAGCTACCCACAAACAGTTAAACTATTTAATGAGAGAGGTTGCACTCATCCACAGTAGCACACTTACAAAAATCTAATATATGCCAATTATGCAATCCAACATGCTCGTAACTGTTGATTAAGCTGACAAATGTCTGTTGATTCTACAAGAGAATGTGGAGCAATCTGTTGGAGATCGAGCGTAAAACTCTTCACTCATCAGAAGAAACCATGGCTAAACTCTACAATTCATGCTGTGCATAAGTACTCTCACTTTTCTTTAGCGTTTGTCCCACGTGATGGCTTGGTCTACTGAGTCGATTAGCTGTCTCCATTTTTTCGATTATGGGCCATGTCTAGATGAAGACTGCCTTCAGGTCATTGTGCAGAGTATCTGCCCATCTCTATCTTGGTCTTCCCTTGGGTCTCTTTTCAATGACTTACACTGTATACGCTGCCTTTGCTATAGTGTCGTCCTCTACTCTAAGCACATGTCCAAACCATCATGAGTAATTTTTCGCACTTTCTTCTGGATTAGTGTCACTCCCAAAGCTTCCTGGTAGTATTGTTAGAAAATCGATCCAGCCGAGGGATACCACCTGTTCACCTAAGCATCTTAGTCTCCATGACCCCCACTCTTCATTTTGTCTCTTTTGTAGCTGGCCAACACTTGGTACTGTAGAGAGCAAAGGAACGGACAAGTCCGGTAGATCCTTGACTTCAGGTGATCCTTCATCCGACGATCGCAGATGAATCCGGTTGTCATTTGCTACTTCATGTAGGCTGCCTGCGTCCTTGTGTTGGCTTCGTTTGTAAGTTGACCATCCTCAAATATTGTAGAACTGAGGTACTTAAATTTTGTTACTTGTGGTAGATCTTCTCCATCAACAATGATGGTTCAGCATCTCATTGATCGGGTATCATACAGTCAGTTTCCTTTTTGTTGACCGACAGGCCATATCATGCAAGTTGGCTGTTCAACGCTTGCTTTTTGTGATGGAAATAAAATTTATTTTTCACAGCCAACATGACATCGTCAGCATAGAGAAGTATCCGTGGTAGAGTCATGTGCAGGTAAGATGTGACAATGTCCATTACAAGAATGAACAGTAGCGATAATATGGCTGAGCCTTAGTGGACTCCTACTGTGAGGCAAAAGTCACTGGATGGTCCTGCAGCAGCTTGAACGTAGCTCCTCAGTTCAACATACAGAAGCTGTACTGTTAAGAAGGTACTCTGGAATGCCATGTTCTCAAAGCGATAACTAGATTAGGTCATGTGATATCCAATCACAAGCCTTTTTGAGGTCTAGAAAAGCGAGAAAGAGAACTATAAAGCATATCAATGACAGGATGTGGATGGGGCTAAGTAAGAACAGTTTTATAGGAAATATTTTTTGTTTCATTATCTCATACATGTATACACTGTCACAAAACTTTTACACTTACTGTTCTGTGCAATAATTTGCGAAAAATTGTCTTCCATATGCCTTAAATTCTGTCTGTACAGCATTCAAACATATCGGTGCAACAACATATGTTGTAATACCATTAGTGAATTCTACTTCTACGGGCTTTATGGTTACATGTCCTACACTAGTACACTTTGATACTGGTTGAATGCAAAAATTTATACACCGTTCTAATTGCTTCAAATTTACTCTGATCTGATAAAAGTAGTTCACAAAGTCATAGCATGCACTTCTAACATATGCACCTCATCAGCTTAGTCTGCCTATATAATTAATTAATGCGTTACGTGGATCACATGCCACGAGAACACTTGAGTATTTCATGTTGATGCATATGTCCCGTGAAGTAAAATCAAGTACATAAATATGAATGACCGAAACTTCTCCAAAACATATGGATGTCTGTTGGTGTGTGCGATGGGTCATACTCTGTCATCATCTTCTTCTCTATGTAGTCCATCATACTACACAGACTCATACTGTGCATATTGTACTCTTGCCCCAACAGGTATAACATTGTCAATTTCAATAACTGTCACTACAGGATGCTAGACCACCGTCCATGCATTTAGAACCACTTGCAGTTAAATTATATGTGGTGGTGAATAGCGGTAGTCTGCTGGCACGTAACTGAGGCTAGGCGAGCTGAGGAAGTTCTGGTAGCAGCTGCTGCTACTTCTGCGGTAGGAGCTCTGAGTAGTTCAGTGGCAGGCCCGATAAATCAGGAATATTGCCTGTGGGCTGCTACTGCTGTGGTGATGCAGAAAACACATCAAACGCCTGCGTGTTCTGGGTAATCATTTCAGCTAGTACAGATCAGGTATGTGTACCACTGTTGCGTTCAAAAAATAAACAACAAAATACAAGTGTAATCAAATATATTAATAAATGAATAATAGCATTATTATTATTCCTTTTCTCAGACGTTATGTCTGGTCAAAAATAAAAGTGACGCGGACCTTGATCAAGCGTGACTTCCTTTTAACTGTACGGTACACGTTACATTGCATTTAGGAACTTTCGGGTAATTGAACATGTATCAATAATTACAGATTTCTGTAGTTGTATATATACGTTTGGATGTAGCCGTATTGCGTTGATGTACTGGTGGATATTGTGTGGTATGACTCCTGTAGTTGATAGTATAATTGGTATGATGTCTACTTTATCCTGATGCCACATGTCCTTGACTTCCTCAGCCATTTGGATGTATTTTTCAATTTTTTCTCCTGTTTTCTTCTGTATATTTGTTGTACTGGGTATGGATATTTCGATTAGTTGTGTTAATTTCTTCTTTTTATTGGTGAGTATGATGTCAGGTTTGTTATGTGGTGTTGTTTTATCTGTTATAATGGTTCTGTTCCAGTATAATTTGTATTCATCATTCTCCAGTACATTTTGTGGTGCATACTTGTATGTGGGAACGTGTTGTTTTATTAGTTTATGTTGTATGGCAAGTTGTTGATGTATTGATGTATTATTTTTGCTACATTGTCATGTCTTCTGATGTATTCTGTATTTGCTAGTATTGTACATCCGCCTGTGATGTGATCTACTGTCTCTATTTGTTGTTTGCAGAGTCTGCATTTATCTGTTGTGGTATTGGGATCTTTAATAATATGCTTGCTGTAATTTCTGGTGTTTATTGTTTGATCCTGTATTGCAATTATGAAGCCTTCCGTCTCACTGTATATATTGCCTTTTCTTAGCCATGTGTTGGATGCATCTTGATCGATGTGTGGCTGTGTTAGATGATACGGGTGCTTGCCATGTAGTGTTTTCTTTTTCAAATTTACTTTCTTCGTATCTGTTGATGTTATGTGATCTAAAGGGTTGTAGAAGTGGTTATGAAATTGCAATGGTGTAGCCGATGTATTTATATGAGTGATTGCTTTGTGTATTTTGCTAGTTTCTGCTCGTTCTAAAAAGAATTTTCTTAAATTGTCTACCTGTTCATAATGTAGGGTTTTTTATGTCGATAAATCCTTGCCGGCCGGTGTGGCCGTGCGGTTCTAGGCACCTCAGTCTGGAACCGCGTGACCCCTACGGTCGCAGGTTCGAATCCTGCCTCGGGCATGGATGTGTGTGATGTCCTTAGGTTAGTTAGGTTTAAGTAGTTCTAAGTTCTAGGGGACTGATGACCACAGATGTTAAGTCCCATAGTGCTCAGAGCCATTTGAACCATTGATAAATCCTCTTCCTCCTTCCTTTATGCTTAATGTGAATCTTTCTGTTTGCTGAATGTATGTGATGTTTTCTATATTTGTGGCATTGTGATCGTGTAAGTGTATTGAGTGCTTCTAGGTCTGTGTTACTCCATTTCACTACTCTAAATGAGTAGGTCAATATTGGTATAGCATAGGTATTTATAGCTTTTGTCTTGTTTCTTGCTGTCAGTTATGTTTTCAGTATTTTGGTTAGTCTTTGTCAATATTTTTCTTTTAGTTCTTCTTTAATACTTGTATTATCTATTCCTATTTTTGTCTGTATCCTAGATATTTATAGGCATCTGTTTTTTCCATCGCTTCTATGCAGTCGCTATGGTTATCCAATATGTAATCTTCTTGTTTAGTGTGTTTTCCCTTGACTATGCTATTTTTCTTACATTTGTCTGTTCCAAAAGCCATATTTATATCATTGGTGAATTCTTCTGTTATCTTTAGTAATTGGTTGAGTTGTTGATTTGTTGCTGCCAGTAGTTTTAGGTCATCCATGTATAGCAAATGTGTGATTTTGCGTTGGTATGTTCCAGTAATATTGTATCCATAATTTGTATTATTTAGGATGTTGGATAGTGGGTTCAGAGCGAGGTAGAACCAGAAAGGACTTAATGAGTCTCCTTGGTATATTCCACGCTTAATCTGTATTGGCAGTTATGTGATATTATTTGAATTTGTTTGGATATTAAGTGTGGTTTTCCAATTTTTCATTCCTATGTTTAGGAACTGTATCAATTTAGGATCTACTTTGTATATTTCCAATATTTGTAGTAACCACGAGTGGGGTACACTATTAAAAGCTTTTCGGTAATCAATGTATGCGTAGTGTAGCGACCTTTGTTTAGTTTTAGCTTGATATGTCACCTCTGCATCTATCAGTTGCTCTTTACATCCTCGTGTTCCTTTGCAACAGCCCTTTTGTTCTTCATTTATAATTTTGTTCTGTGTTGTATGTGTCATTAATTTCTGTGTAATTACTGAAGTTAATATTTTGTATATTGTTGGGGCGATACTAAGCTGGGTTTTGCTGTGTCTGCCTGATCTTTAGGTTTCAGATAAGTTATTCCATGTGTAAGTGTATCAGGGAATGTGTATGGGTCTGAAATGTAACTGTTAAATAATTTAGTTAGATGTGAATGTGTTGAGGTGAACTTCTTTAGCCGGAAATTTGCTATTTTATCTTTTCCAGGGGCTTTCCAATTTTGCGTAGAATTAATTGCTCGGGTGACTTCATGTTGCAATATTATCACTTCAGGCATTTGTGGTATCATCTTGTATGTGTCTGTTTCTGCTTGTATCCACCGTGCATGCCTGTTATGTTGTACCGGATTTGACCATATGTTGCTCCAGAAGTGTTCCATGTCTGTTATGTTTGGTGGATTGTCTATTTTAATGCGTGTGTTATCTATTGTCTGGTAAAATTTCTTTTGGTTTGTGTTGAATGTTTGGTTTTGTTTCCTTCTATTTTCACTTTTTTTGTATCTTCTAAGTTGTTTGGCCAATGCTTGTAATTTCTGTTTCTTTTCATCTAATTGCTCTATTGCTTCTTGTTGTGAGGTTTTACCTAACCTTTTTCGTTTTTTTTTCTGATATTTCATTTCTTATAAATTGTGTTAGCTGTCCGATGTCTTTTCTCAGTTTTTCTATTCTGATCAGAAGCCTGTGTTGCCATGCTGGTTTTGTGGGTTTCTTCTGTGTGTTGGTTGGTTCTGATCTCTGCCTAGTGTGTATATTTAGTGTAGTGAGTGCTCCTATATAAACCAGTAGTTGTAACTCTTCCATAGTTGTATTTTCATTTATTTTGTTGTGTATGATTGTGTTGATAGTTGTTATTGTTGTTTCGACTTGTGGGTTATTTGGCGGTCTATGCAAGAATGGTCTAATGACTGTATTTGTCTTTGTATTCTATATATATCAGCTGAAAATTTTCTTCTATATATAACATTTGTGTCACTTCGTGTTCTATTTGTGCTTGTTCTGGTGGCTGTCTGAAGATTTTGTTTTCCTCTGATTGTTTGACTGATGCGTGTTGTTCTTTGTTTGTTTGCTCTGGGATGTTTGAGTCCATTACTGTATTTTCTTCTTCTTCTGATTGCACATTATTTTGTTCCAGTATTTATTGTACTTGTTGTTTGATGTGTTCTAATTCTGACTGGGGTATCCTGTTATTTTTGATTATTACACGGATCTGATCAGCTAGTCGTTGTTCTGTTGAAAATTTTAATTCTGGGTATCTGGTAATAAATGTTGTGTATACTTGTGATCTGTATCCAGTTGTGTTGGTTCCTAGGTTTGTTGCTTGGTAATAACAGAACATGAGGTGTCTGTTAACTTCATCTGACCATCTCATCCTCTGTCTTTGTTCTCCTTCTAGGGTGGTTGCAGGAAGCATATCCTGGAAAACACGTCTATTTGGATTTAAATCATTTTCCAGTTCGCTAGCAGTGTCGTTACCATTGTGGGCTGGCATAGGGTTCAAGCGTCGCCCCGACCATGACGGCGCTTGTCCGAGGCTTCTTTAGTTCTGTCCTGTACCAACTAATCACACTAAAAGGGGGGTTAGCCCTATTAGTGGTTTGTTCTTTTCGTCGCCTTTTACGACTGGCAGAACATACCGGAGGCCTATTCTTTTCCCGGGCCTCCACGGGATATTATTATTATTATTATTATTATTATTTGACTGATAATTACTTACTTTCAAATCTGAGAATCTTTTTCTGCTTCTTATTCACGGCTGGAGGTACTGGCTGGTTCCTGCTGATGGTATTTCATGGTGATCATTTAACGATGACATACAGACCTTGAATGGGGGGACTCAGGGAATTTGATTGTCATTATAAAAAGGGGAGGGAAGGGGGCACTAATTACCTACTGGCCGAGAGCAAGTTGCCCTAGAACAGAGGGGTCCGTGGCCACTGACAGAGCAACAGCGCATGATGACATGACGTTTTACATAATGTAATTGGCTAAGAGCAAAGTTGGGGAGAGAGTCAGGAGGGGAGGGGAGGGGAGGCAAGGTGAGGGGGATGGAAAGGGAGGGGAAGGTAGGGTAGGGTAGGGTAGGGTAGGGTGACTTTGAATATAACAAACATAACTGCATCAGTTGTAACCTGACACTCAAGGTCAAGTTTATTTAGTACCGGTGATGCTAGCCTAGTTCTTTTAATGTATACAACTTTAAATCACCCTTGATAAATATTTCTTCGATTCTGCCCACGTCCCCCACTCGCCGTCCTGAGCAATACTTTATCTTCTGTTTGTCTACTAAAAGTAATCTTTTTGTGTTTTGAATAGTTCATTTTTGAAAGAACTGAGATGTTCTCGTTTCTTTTTGAAAAAAAAAAATGTGTTTATTACAGCAAGGCTTTGAGACACTCCGGATTACAACAACGCATATCTTTATTTTTCTATCCAAAACTACCGTAAAACCCCTCAAAACCAATCCTCTCCTCCTTCACGTGGCCGTTAAGACCCTTTGATGAAGAACGCAGGAGAAATTGCAAAATTTAGAGAGCTTAGAATACAGCGCTTAAGTCTGACATCGCCATGCGGACGAGGCATATATATATCGCAGCTACATACTCTTACAGTTTTCTTCCATGAACACAGACCGATCACTTGTGAGAACAGACCCAGTTTTGATTCACGCTGATATTGCTTATTTCCGTGGGAACAGGAGAGAATGCTATCGGGAGTATATAAAGACTAGCAGCTTGGGATTAAATGCGGACAGAACCTGGCATGGAACAGTTAGATCAGATGGAGTGGTTCTCGGGATAGTGGTATTTTTGCCTCTTACGCGTACCGTCTTTGAGAGGACGTCACTGGCAGCTTCCGCAAGTGAAAGACATATCTCTCCTCGGTAATCTGCTTACGGCCCCTAGCATCACGCCCAAAAGCCGTATTCATTTCAGCTGTAAGTGTGTGTCCATGTAGCTATTAGGAAGGCGCTCTTTCAGAATTATAATACTCATCCCCGCAGACGCAGAATAAGCAATGTAAATCTAGCTCAGTCGTTAGAAATGTTGCTTGTAAACCTGCTTATTAAAGAACAGAGGCCGCGAGGGGTAGCCGTAAGTTAGTTTAAGTTAGATTAAGTAGTGCGTAAACCTAGAGATCGATGACCTCAGCAGTTTGGTCTCATAGTCCTTACCACAAATATCCAATTTCTAAAGAAAACAGGAGGTCATGATGAGACTACAGTATGGACTCTGACAAGACCATGTGGTAGCCGCCGCACAGTATCTAACGAGGTACTTACTTGGAACGTTTCCTTTTCATGAATGAAATCAGTATCATAGCGACTCTGTAATTATTGGATTATCAGTGGTTTCCATTTCACTATTTTGAATTCTATTTAATCCTTCCATTTCTTGTTCATGTTAATCACCATGAATGTTATTTACATTGCAGTTCCCGTAACTGTAACAGTTAAAGTTCCTGTTTGCTATACGTAATGAATTACGCAGTATGTAAAGGACACGTCACAGGTTTTTTCAGTCCGTCTTCCAACCGAAAAATTTCTCCCAGAAAGACTCAGTACATTTCCACCCTGATGTTCAGATTTTAATTCTTACATGGTACACAAATAATAATACACTGATGAAACTGTTGAGCTTTCATGGCCAGTTGCTGACATACTGCCTGTTGGTTTCTGTCTAGGGAACTTCGGCCGCCGTTTGTTTAACAATTTTCTTGAGATTTCCCCAGCATCTGTGGCTGGTTATTGTAAAAGCATCACCCTCCACTACTGGTGGCGGACTGGAAAGAAGGAAGGTTAGGCTTTAACATCCCTTCGATGTCGGGGTGATTAGAGACGGGTCGGAATGGAGTCGAACCAGTGGCCGGAGATAATTGGTACCTATGGCGCCAACGCCTGAGGGCCTTTCCCTGGTCATTACCGTTGTGTTTCTCCCCTTTCCACCTGAAACGGACGTTCCATGTAGCAGAAGTTTCTACGATCCGCTTATATTTGGGCTTTCTTCTTTCTTGTTGAATCTAAGGAGCAATAGGCACTCCACGAGTTGCACAAGAAGTGACACGTCGGAAGAAGGTATCTCGGGTACGTATACTACGCAAACAGTAAAAGCTATTTAGAAACCAACCAATAAAATGGAGTGTCTCAGATGGACAAAGGGACCCACTCACAATGTCGGGAATATACCGCGTACCGCCTATATGTGGTAACACCCTACGGAATATGGTTCAAGGATAGTGAGTCCAAGAGTAGGCGACAAGGTTCAAAAATCAAATGGCTCTGAGAACTATGCCACTTAGCTTCTGAGGTCATCAGTCACCTAGAACTTAGAACTAATTAAACCTAACTAACCTAAGGACATCACACACATCCATGCCCGAGGCAGGATTCGTATCTGCGACCGTAGCGGTCGCTCGGTTCCAGAATGTAGCGCCTAGAACCGCACGGCCACTCCGGCCGGCATGGCGACAAGGTGTTGGACGTACTCACATCATCACAGAACCTGGAGGTTGGGGCCTTAGCCGCTCTGTAATGCAAGACAGTCGGCAGTATGTGGTATATTTAACGAAGTGTACAGTGCTGATGCAGGAATAAGTGGTTCGGAGCACACCGTTAAGTGCGCGTTGTTGTATATAGGACTGCGCAACGGACGACCCCTACGTGTTCTCACATTAATCCAAAGAAATAATAGATTATAACTGCATTGGGTACAGGACCATCGCGAAAGGACCGTGGGTCAGAGCAAACGTGTCACTTGGTCGGATGATTCACGCTGCTTGTTAACAGCAGGTCGATGGACATGTCCGGATACGCCGCCATCCAGGCGAACAACTGCTTGAAACATGCACCGCACAATGGACGCATTATGCTATGGGGACATTCACCTTGGTTTCTGTGGAACCTGTGGCTGTTATCAGAGGCACCATGACAGCTTTGGACTATGAACATTATTGCAGACCTCTTGTATTCTTTCAAGTCAGATGATTTCCCTGACTGCAATGGCATCTTCCAGCACGATAACCGTCTGGGTCACGATGCCACAGTTATGCTACCTTTGTCTGAGGAGCACGATAGAGACCTCACGTTGATGCCTCCACAACCAAATTCGCCTGATCTGAACCTGATGGAATGTATCTAGGACCGGCGCGTAATTTACGGAAACTGCATGACCTGCGCATAGCAATGGGACGCCACATACCACAGAAAACCTACCAATGACTTATAGAAGACATACCACTCAGAGCTACTGTTGTATTACGTTCCGATGATAGACGAACACGGTATTAAGCAGGTGCTCATACTATTTGGCTCATCAGTGTATTCAGTATCGTGCTTCTCTACTACGTGCATTTACAACATGCCTGGATCTCACTTCACATGATGGTCGAGACGATGTTACTGAAGCCACTTCTACTCTCTGACGGCGCCCCTCTTGTTGTCATCAAGGGTGAGAGGTGGGTTCCTGCGACAACGTACTGCAAGTTTTAACCACTGCCGACTATGCTTAAGTGGTTCATGTCTGAAGCTACCAGAAGCTGTTTCATTCGGTTGACTCCTGTATCCTGGGGGAAGGTGTTCACGAGGCGGGCACGGTGTACTACAGCATCATCTTCTTGAAAGACGAAGACATCGTCGAAATTTTAACAGCAGAGATGATAAATTGGTTGGAAGGTCCTATCTCGGTACAAAAAGTACCGTCGATAAGGATGAGACGCGTATGCATGATACGTATGTAGGTACTCAGCTGCCTCTACGTTCTTCTAAAGAGGCGTCCTGCACTCGGCGCTGAAGGGATCCCGATGACACTGATACAGGTTCCACTCCAGCTGTTCACTAGTCTGTTGTCTTCAGGCATCACACAGCAACTGGATCTGTACTCCTGTTCGTAGTGGACATTTAGAGACGAAATTGATCGTTTGGAGGCGTTCTGTAGTATCTGTGTCGACACAGCCCTTCCAGCGGCCTCTAGAACGGCAGCGCAGAGTTTTTGATTTTACGTGGGATTATTCGAGATAACATGTTCCACCTTTATCTTCTTAGGCTGACGACAGACGTTTATGAAAGCTTAAAACGTAGTTGAGGTAGGTGTCATGCTTAGATTGTCCCTCTGTGCGCGCTCTTGCTTTATGTGCGTGCAGATTCAGTGTAATTCACGTCAGCTCCGCTACTGGCAGGGCGCAATGGCGAACAAAACTGTCCGTCTGCTGTGGCGGAGCGCTTATTCTTTGGGCCTCGCGGCTTGGCGATGCTTGGAGATCAAAGAGCAATGGAGCTCGGGCAAGAATGTAAGTGAAAGAAAAAAAAAGCTGAAGAATCGTTATAAAAACTGTTATTGATTCGATTGCTAATATCAAATCAGTACACATGTACGTGGAAAACTTGGATTAGCTACGAAAATGGCTCTGAGCACTATGGGACTCAACATCTCAGGTCATAAGTCCCCTAGAACTTAGAACTACTTAAACCTAACTAACCTAAGGACACCACACACACCCATGCCCGAGGCAGGATTCGAACCTGCGACCGTAGCAGTCCCGCGGTTCCGGACTGCAGCGCCAGAACCGCTAGACCACCGCGGCCGGCTGATTAGCTACGAAGTAAGGTGCATCTGTTCTTGCAACTAAACCTGTACAAGAAAAACATTGTGCGAAAAATACAGAAAAATTGACGTAAAACTGTTTACGTCATTTAGTAGCACCGACAGACTGGAGCATACTTCCAGCAAGCGCAAATCACAACAAGGTGAAGAATATATACGAAGACAGTAACTAGTTCTCGAAAGAACAGTTACTGTTGATGACCGTGCAGCTTTTCCCTGGAATAAATGATGACTAACTGACAACCTCAGCTGAGGTTGTCAGTTAGTCATCATTTATTCCAAGGTGAAGAATTCCAACGACACGGCTCTATCGCAGTGAATAGCACGACCACGAATATAATTAACTTCGAGAACAGCGACAGCAAATTATTTACGAGTTGACATACATGAACTAGGGTGACATATTGTAAGATAGAGTGCAACCCAACAAACCGCTAACTCTTTATCTTCTGTTGCAGCCTGCATCTCGTGGTCGTGTGGTAGCGTTCTCGCTTCCCACGCCCGGGTTCCCGGGTTCGATTCCCGGCGGGGTCAGGGATTTTCTCTGCCTCGTGATGGTTGGGTGTTGTGTGATGTCATTAGGTTAGTTAGGTTTAAGTAGTTCTAAGTTCTAGGGGACTGATGACCATAGATGTTAAGTCCCATAGTGCTCAGAGCCATTTGAACCATTCTTCTGTTGCATTCTCCTTAGGGTACTGCTCACTTAAAGGCACGCTATCTGTCCAAAAGTAACCGTAATATCCATGTTATGCGGAATCGGCCTCTTGCTGTTACGAGAGGCTAACCCGTCACGATAAAAGGTGGCAGCGAGTATTGTATTATCTTGTCAGTATAGAGGTAGTAACAGCAGAATGGGTCAGCCAGTGGAGCTCCGTGACTTCGAACGTGGACTAGTCGTTTCTCGTCACCTGAATAACAAATCGCCGGCCGGGGTGGCCGAGCGATTCTAGGCGCTGCAGTCTGGAACCGCGCGACCGCTACGGTCGCAGGTTCGAATCCTGCCTCGGGCATGGGTGTGTGTGATGTCCTTAGGTTAGTTACGTTTAAGCAGTTCTAAGTTCTAGGGGACTGATGACTTCAGAAGTTAAGTCCCATAGTGCTCATAGCCATTTTTGAATAACAAATCCATTGGGGACATTTAAACCTATCTAAAACTGTTCAAGTCGACTGTCACTGATTTTATTGTGAAGTGCAAATGCGAAGGAACAACATCACTAAACCGAGTCCAGGCAGGCGTCATGTACTGACTGACATGGAAAGTAGAGTTCTAAATTCTAGGGGACTGATGACCTCCGATGTTAGGACCCATAGTGCTCAGAGCCATTTGAACCATTTTTTGAACATTTTTCTTAGAATCTCAGGGCAGAAAGGAGAGCGTGTTTATGCACTTACCATGAAACATTCCCTCCTATACACGATGAGACACACTACAATCTCTACTGTTACTGATAGTATCTGGGTTGAAAGGTCTGCTACAAGATTTCCACCAGATCTTATAGAAGTTTGTAAGCGAGTTCGTGAGTGACTTTTGTTAATGAGAGTTGCTGCTGATAGACGCTTGGTCCCGTTTGGGTCAACTGTCGATGCCAACTTTGTTGAAGAGCCGGCTACTACCTGCTCTCAGCATGAGATTTCCACGTCACGTCACACCAACGCATATATCGCCATCCGGCAATGATATGCCCTTACTCCCGCAGTAAATATCGTCCTGTCTATGTTCAAATTATGATCAAATCATTAAAAAATAACACCCAGGAATGTGACCCAGATTTTATTACCTAGATAATGAGTTTTTAAATATTGGTTTGTGATGAAAAGCTGTCAGACGTTTTGCCTTTAGTAATCTAAGTAATACATTAATAAATATCTTAAAGTGTAACAAGAAATAGTTCAGCTAAGGATATGTGGTCCACACAGAAATATTTCTTATGCCAGTAAAAGCAGGTGCAAAGCAGTTTCACTGCATTCTTGGTGTGATCCACTGGTTAGCGTTGCTGGCTAGTGAATGCTAGGTTAGATTCTAATGGATCCCCAGATTTTTTCTGCGATAGAAATGTCTGGGACAGGTCCAAGTCTCGTATGGAGCGATACTGTGATTCAAGCTATCAAAGTGGGGTCAGATCCCAATGCTTGCCCCAGTCTTAGAGCCACACAATAATACTGAAATTTCTGTATTCTTGTAACTGACAGAACTCCCTCAGTTTTTATTATTGATCTCAAATGCCAAAGCCAATTACTTCTCTATAATTAGTCTGTTTAATTGGGATGTCTAGCACGTAAGCGCATTATTCGCAATTGATTAACGTTACCTGAGTGGAATGACCAATTAGCCGTTAAGATACCCTGTCAAAACATTTTTTAATGAGTGCTTGCGTATCAAATTGCAGATTAAACCTTTTCATAAGCTTCCTCTCCACGTGCTCCCGTTAAGGGTGCAGGTTCTGCGGGGGTGCAGAGGCTGACTGAGAAAATAAGAACGAAAGAAGATTCAAGCATTAGCGGTGAGATGCTTGAGAGTTATCAGACCCCGTTGTTGTTATTGTCTAATTAGGAGAAGTAGTCCGCTTCTGCCCGCCACTGTAAACATACACTGCTATCCCACACTACCCTTTCGTCAAAGTAGCATCACAAAAAAATGACTGTTGCCAAACAGACGTCTGTCGGTAACATAGTTTATACGACAGTAATGCACTTCCTTCACACAGCTTGCTCAAGTTCTTGCTGCAACTTCTCTACGGTGTTGGAGGATCTCAAAGATCGGCGAGCGGGTGCGGAAGCATATACGCTGCTTGACCGAAGGCTTCTGACTTCTGTCTACTGAAGACTGGAACGAATTCTGCAAAGTATATGCAGAGCTCACATTCATCGTGTCACTGACTTTCGTTTCCTGACAGAAATCGCCTTAAATGAAAGTCCTATATCATCTCAAGAGAAATGTAAAACAGAGATATAGATACAGCGGACCTAGTAAATGCAACAGCTGCTCTCAAGTTTCAGAAGAAAGAGCTTATGAAGAGCAGCTGATATCTTGAATGTTTTTTAAAGTAGAGGCTAAGAGATATCGAAATATCTTTGAGGATATTTATGACAACGCCAGTGACTGTAGGATCTTGTAAATGCAGCTGCAGCGAATTGAAAATGTTAGGGCGTAAAGACAGCGCCACCACGCCAGTCGGGAACGATAGAGAAAAGGTCACCTGACCGACCTCCCTCCAGGACGACAACGCGACAGCAGCGGCCCCTATGTGGAGAGGCCATAAGCGCCGCGCCCGACTCGAGGTAACCACTTGGATAGCAGCTTCAATGTTAGCCACTTCATTAGCACTCTCTGCGTAGCACGGACTTGTGTTGTCTATTCTGAAGAAGACTATTTTTTATGTCGCCTTTTGCTTGCGACACATCTAGCAAAGTTAAATATTATAATTGTGTTATTGTAATAAAACTCATTAAAACGAGTTGTTTTATTGTTTATCTAGCGAACCGAGTATGCAGGATTCCTAGACACAACAACATATAATAACAACTATCTAAGGGCGAGTGTGAATGAACATAGACCATCAGATTTAGCTATATCTTTCACTAAGAACTCGTATATGTTTTCGTTCATCAGTTCTTCAAACATCTCCTTCGGAGCCAAGGAAGAAAGTTGTTCCTTCAATTCCTCTCTCTTTGTGGTCATGTCATGCTCACTAGTTTGAGACAGTTTTGTATAAACTGGAGGTGTCTTTTTCCAATTGCTTTTCTCATCAGTAAGACGTTTCTTCTTCGATTTACTTCTGGAAACTTGGAATGTACTTGGCTGTGAAGTTTTACATACAGTTTCTTCGTTATTCTATGATGATGCAACATAATGTATTTCAATATATATATATATATATATATATATATATATATATATATATATATATATATATATATATTAAAAGAGGGGTCGTTAGTTAACTCAGCAACAAAATCTGGTAAAATTACCACGTTCTAAAAAGGAAATACATCAGCAGTAGCAGAGTTTCATATTCGAACGTGCAGCAATACAAATATTTGAAATGATAACACCAAGTCCCAGTGTCCTATTTCGAGTACACCAAATTTTATAACAATGGAAAACAATGAATATAACTCCAATTGAGCTAACAATGCAAGTAGTTTAAAAGACACATTTTTGACTATAAATAATCACAAAAAGATCTTTGCCACGTATTACTAAATTGTCGATAAAGTAAATGCCTGTAATAACGAAAAGTATTCAATAATCAATTAATGGTAGGATTTATTGCTTTTAATTTTCTGTAAACATACATTTGTTATAAAAAGCATCAACAATTGACGTAGAAGGTACTTAATGGGTTAATTTAACTAATTTAATTTGTTAATTTAACTAATATTTTTCAAAGTTCTTCTCGTCTGTCAGACCCACTTACATAATCGTAAAATTTGCAAAAATTCGTAGAAAAAATCGCAGAAAGCAGTTTTTAGCCCTGGAGAGGGTAGACAGGAGGCGTGGGGGGAGGGCTACTTTGGCAGTTGTGCCAATGACTGGGGAGCACTTCGGTACGGTTGTGTTTAAGGTAGTTTCACTGCGTTCCTTCCGTTGACTCTGCGATCCAGTGGTTAGCGTTGCTGGCTAATAGATGACAAGTTAGATTATTAGTGGCAACCTCAGGTATTCAGTGGCTGAAATGTCTGGAACAGACTGCAACCCTAGTGGGCCAAATGGCAAGCTGCCTGATACTGTAAGCGACGATACTGAGACGCAAGCAGCCAAAGTGACGTGAAATCCAATTGCTTGCTGCTGGCTTAGAGCCACATAATTTCGTATTATTGATTACAAATGCTACAGCCAATTACGTCGCTTTAATTAGTCTCTTTAATTGGATTGTATAGCACCCTAAGTGCATTACTGCTAATTAATTAACGTAATCTGAGTAGTATAGCTAATCTGTCATTATAATACCCCGCCAGAATATTTTTCATCAGTGCCTGCCCCTCTTGTCAAAATGTTCATTAAAGATATGTATGGATTTCTCTATGTAAGCCAAAAACATCACCCACTATAGAGAGCTGCATGTTTAAACGTGATTTCCATGCATTGCATCTATATTATCATAGGAATTTTAATGCTTACGCTTCAATGTTTTTGAGCAGGATATCTCAAAGTAAAAGATAATAATGAAGCACACATTTCTCTAAAGAAAATGCGTAATTTGTTGATTCACGAAATGTCCTTTCATTGGTTCTGCTCCAGCATCCTAAAAGTGAGGCACACAATGTTCAGGTCCGTTCTTGTGCGCTTACAGCTTATTGATTGTACGAATATGAACCGCGTTAACTTCACTACCGGTATTTCGTTCATCACTGTCGGTAATTTCTTCACTGTGCTCCCAAAGTACCTTGTCCTCGCTACCATGCAAGGTATTTGACACGCAGCACATCTTGACGCTTTCATGATAGAATTTTCTGATAGTATGGACAAAATAACGAAAAATACTTTTAGGTTAAGGGAATTTCACAGAATTTGACACAGTGTAATTTTTCCTTGATGAAACGGCAGTTCTCAGCCAATTCTACAACGCAACGCATTTGCATTGTCCAGAATGAGAATTTTTGCTACCTTCTCTTAGGAGTACTCTTCGCGTAATGAACAGTGTGAATTAGAAATTTTCATTAGAAATGCCTCCATTCCCAGAGTTTTTTCTGTTTTTCTTTCGACGTTACACCTCATTTGTGAAGACGAAATTTTACTCTTTAGTTAGCTGAAAGACTGTGTGTGTCCTGTCCTGTAAAATAGTCAAAATGTGAGAACGATAATAATAACTACTTAAATGAACCATTAACAGTCGAAGACGGCTACATCTTCAGCTCATATACAACGATTAATTTCCAAACACTAGCGATATTTTTGCTCTATTTCGAACTAAGGGACTAGCGTTACAGTTAATGTTTTCAATATCCGAAAATATGCCAATACCTGTAGTGTCGTGCAGAAAAGCTGCACCTTATTCATATCCCGACGGAAGAAATCACAGCACCAAAAAATAATTAATGTAGAATAATGAAATTTCGGGAATACATTTGTCAATGCAGCATATTTAAATGATTAACATTCCAAGATCAAAGGTTAATTTACGCTCGAGATAACCCGTTACAGTTGTGAAATGCTAGTACATTAATAAGCTGTGTAACCGCCAGCATGTTGAATGCAATACGCAAACGTGAATGTATTGTGTTGTACAGGTGCCGGATGTCAGTTTGTGGGCTGGAAGGTCCATGCATGTTTCACTTGGTGGGTCACTACAGCGACGGTTAATGCTGTTTGTGGATGACGCTGGAGTTGTCGTCCGATTATGTCCCATATGTGTTCGACTATAGACAGATACGGCGATCGAGCAGGACGAGGTAACGCGTCGACACGCTTTAGAGCATGTTGGATTATAACAGCGGTATGTGGACGAGCGTTATCGTGTTGGAAAACATCCCTTGGAACGCTCTTCACGAATGGCATCACGACAGGTTGAATCACCTAACTGACGTACAAATTTGCAGTCAGGTGCGTGAGATAATTTGCAGTCAGGGTGCGTGAGATAACCACGAGAGTGGTCTAGACTGTAATTCCAGGTCTAGGTCCAATGTGTCTAGCACGCAGACAGGTTGGCTGCAGGCCTTCAACTGGCCTCCTCCTAACCACCAAACGGCCATCACTGGCACCGAGGTAGAGCCAGCTTTCATCAAAAAGCACAACCGATCTCCACCCTGCCCTCCAATGAGCTCTCGCCTGACACCACTGAAGTCGCAAATGTTGGTGGTTTGGGGTTAGTGGATGCACGCTACAGAGCATCTGATCGGAGCTGTCCCTAAAGTGACCTATTTGCATCAGTTTGTTGCGCCACTGTGGTGCCAACTGCTGTTCAAACTGCTATTGCAGATGCAGTACGATGCGCCAGAGCAATACGCCGAACACTACGGTCTTCCCTCTCTGTGCACTTGGGCGTCCGGAGCCCGGTCTTCTTGCGACCGTACATTCCCGTGGCCACCTCTGCCTGGAATCATGTACAGTGGGTACACTTCTGACAAGTCTTTCTGCAATAACGCAGAAGGAACATCCAGCTTTTCGTAGACGTATTATACGACCTCGTTCAAACTCAGTGATGTGTTGGTAATGGTGTCTGTGTCACCTCAAAAGCATTCTTGACGAACATCAACTCACTACATCCAATCTCAAAGGTAACTAACGCTCACGACCGTTACAGCGTATGTTTAATGCCAACTTTATTTCACGAACGAGAGGACAGCATGTTTCCACAAAATAACAACAAAAACAATTGGCCAATTGTGGGTAGATCATGTCCTGTCCTTAGCAGCCGCAAGAACAGGTGATACGTGGAGTACAGAAAAAGAGAGAAGAGAAGGTGTGGAAAGCTAAAAGACAAATTAAAATCGTTTTTCAGACGTTTTAGGAGAAGAGGAAAAAGTCTTTACTTCCTCAGGGAGTTGCAAGTTCCATTCGAGGCAGATAAATTTTCTAAAAAGTTTGCATTTTCATTTTAGCAGCAAGTTTCCAATAAAGAGAGAGAGAGAGAGAGAGAGAGAGAGAGAGAGAGAGAGCCAGAATGCCACTTGAGAAACCGTTCAACGGTCTCCAGGACATGGCAATAAAGATTTGGTCGTTTCATTGTGAAAGCCGGCGTGAGCCTCGTAAGCTGTCAGCGACTTTTCCCGGCTGGGACACACAAACAACAGCAACAGGTGGCTGCTGGCGCTCACACAGAGACAGGCACAGACAGGCTTCGTGTTCGCCTTTAACTCTACGGCAGCTGTGCTGTGCTCACAAACAGCTCTAGCTTAACTCAGAGACCACACCAAGTCAATATAAAAGCCTCACGACAGCACCGTTCGTCACTTACTTGTCCACTTGAGTTTGTCAGCCAGTTGATGGATTCAATTAAAACTTCTATAATAACCTTGATAGTTTATCTGATTAGAGTTTGCATGCAAAATCAGTTTTCACCTCAGGGAATTAATACAATTAATCTACGAGAGCGGTCTAGAAAGCTCTCGGCCTAATAGTTCAAGTGATAGTTACGTTCTCAAAAACGTTTTATTTTTCAACGTATTCTCATTCAACATAAGGCTCCAGCTCTCAACTGATATACATCTGTAGAGCGGCAAGTTAAGTGTTTATCTTTTTCTGTATTTTTTTCGTAGTGTATTTATTAAATTTCGTGCGTGTTTCTCTGTTTAGATGGTTAAATCTCGCGTTTTTGTAAGTGTAAGTTCATTCAGTCTGTTGCGCAATAGCCGGCCGAAGTGGCCGTGCGGTTAAAGGCGCTGCAGTCTGGAACCGCAAGACCGCTACGGTCGCAGGTTCGAATCCTGCCTCGGGCATGGATGTTTGTGATGTCCTTAGGTTAGTTAGGTTTAACTAGTTCTAAGTTCTAGGGGACTAATGACCTCAGCAGTTGAGTCCCATAGTGCTCAGAGCCATTTTTTTGTTGCGCAATAGTTGCTCACTGAACAGCCAGCTACGTAACTGATCACCGCATCAGCGTACATTGGTGGCATATCAGAAGGGTAGCAAATTGCATATCTAAGATTGTCACCTTTAATAGTTAACTTCTTCAGTTAGTCTTGCTTTGACTGCTAGGATTTGTGCATGTTGTGTGCGGACGCAGGAGGTGCTAGCTGCAGTTCGCGAACAGCTGACTGTGCTTTAGGCTACGGTCGGGAACATTCAAGTTACTGCCTTAGGATGTTGCAGTGGCTGAGAATCTGGCACGTCGCATGGGAAACTTCAGCTGTCGCTTGTTTTGACCACGGGCTCTGCTTCCTAGGCACCCCCTAATGCACCCGACAAGGTGGATCCGCCCCTACAGCAGGGTGAGTGGCGGGTGGCAGCGCGTTCGCGTCGCTCGAGGCGGAGGGCCAAGCTGGAGACTGGCCGCCTGGCCTCGCGCTTCACCTTGTGAGTGGACAGGTGGCCGCTCCTTCAGGTGGGTCCGAGCAGGCGCACGGGGTTGACGGAGGTAACGAGGACTGCTGGGCTCGCGCGTGGGGTACAAGTAGAGCTCGCAGTTCGTAGCATCGTCCCCAGAGTTGATCTGGGTCCTTTTATTTGGAGCCGAGTGGAGGGTCTCAACCAAAGGCTTCGACAACTCTGAGACGGTCTTGGCTGCAGATTTCTAGAGGTACGTTATCGTGTGGGGATTTGTTCTAATCCCCTTGATAGGGGAAGCAGCTAATCGAGCAACAGAATATTTGTGGAGTGGACATGAGGGTTTTTGAGGCTAGACAGTAGTTTCAGGTGGTCTAATGACCACTCGCCAGTCAAACGGCGTTCAGAATAAAGCCACTTCGACTGTCATCATTTTCTCAGTAAACTGTAGAATTATTCGTAATAAAGTTTCCGAATTTACTGCCCTCCAGGGACGTTCTCACACTCAAATTATTCTTGGGACCGAGAGCTGGCTGAAACCCGAAGTGGAAAGCTCTGAGATATTTAGCCAGTCGTGGAAGATACACTACTGGCCATTAAAATTGCTACACCAAGAAGAAATGCAGATGATATACGGGTATTCATTGGACAAATATATTATATTAGAACTGACATGTGATTACATTTTCACGCAATTTGGGTGCATAGATCCTGAGAAATCAGTACCCAGAACAACCTCCTCTGGCCGTAATAACGGCCTTGATACGCCTGGGCATTGAGTCAAACAGAGCTTGGATGGTGTGTACAGGTACAGCTGCCCATGCAGCTTCAACACGATACCACAGTTCATAAATTGTAGTGACTGGCGCATTGCGACGAGCCAGTTGCTCGGCCACCATTGACCAGACGTTTTCAATTGGTGAGAGATCTGGATAATGTGCTGGCCAGGGCAGCAGTCGAACATTTTCTGTATCCAGAAAGGCTCGTAGAGGACCTGCAACATGCGGTCGTGCATTATCCTTCTGAAATGTAGGGTTTCGCGGGGATCGAATGAAGGGTAGAGCCACGGGTCGTAACACATCTGAAATGCAACGCCCACTCTTCAAGTGCCGTCAATGCGAGCAAGAGGTGGTCCACAGCTCGTGGTCGTGCGGTAGCGTTCTCGCTTCCCACGCCCGGGTTCCAGGGTTCGATTCCTGGCGGGGTCAGGGAGTTTCTCTGCCTCGTGATGACTGGGTGTTGTGTGCTGTCCTTAGGTTAGTTAGGTTTAAGTAGTTCTAAGTTCTAGGGGACTGATGACCATAGATGTTAAGTCCCATAGTGCTCAGAGCCATTCGAGCAAGAGGTGACCGAGACGTGTAACCAATGGCACCCCATACCATCACGCCGGGTGATACGCCAGTATGGCGATGTTGAATACACGCTTCCAAAGTGCGTTCACCGCGATGTCGCCAAACACGGATGCGACCATCATGATGCTGTAAACAGAACCTGGATTCATCCGAAAAAATGACGTTTTGCCATTCGTGCACCCAGGTTCGTCGTTAAGTACACCATCGCAGGCGCTCCTGTCTGTGATGTAGCGTCAAGGATAACCGCAGCCATGGTGTCCGAGTTGATAGTCCATGCTGCTGCAAACGTCGTCGAACTGTTCGTGCAGATGGTTGTTGTCTTGCAAACGTCCCCATCTGTTGACTCAGGGATCGCGACGTGGCTGCACGATCCGTTACAGCCATGCGGATAAGATGCCTGTCATCTCGACTGCTAGTGATACGAGGCCGTTGGGATCCAGCACGGCGTTCCGTATTACCCTCCTGAACCCACCGATTCCATATTCTGCTAATAGTCATTGGATCTCGACCAACACGAGCAGCGGTGTCGCGATACGATAAACCGCAATCGCAATAGGATACAATCCGACCTTTATCAAAGTCGGAAACGTGATGGTACGCATTTCTACTCCTTACACGAGGCGTCACAACAACGTTTCACCAGGCACCGCCGGTCAACTGCTGTTTGTGTATGAGAAATCGGTTGGAAACTTTCCTCATGTCAGCACGTTGTAGGTGTCGCCACCGGCGCCAACCTTGTGTGAATGCTATGAAAAGCTAATCATTTGCATATCACAGCACCTTCTTCCTTTCGGTTAAATTTTGCGTCTGTAGCACGTCATCTTCGTGGTGTAGCAGTTTTAATGGCCAGTAGTGTATATTGGAAAGGAAATTAGGGACCATATGAGGGGGAGCAGCTGACAAAAATATTTTCTCGATTGAGGCCGAAGTTGAGTGTGATAGTGAAGTCATTTGGTCGCGTATAACAGGTGTAGATGAAAACAAGTTAATTTTTGGATGTGTTTACCAGCCACAAGATTCTGCTGTGACAGCTATAGAGCCATTCAAAGAAAGTCTACGGTCAGTAGCGCGTAAGTACCCGGATCATGCAATACTGGTTACAGGCGACTTTAACATACAGAGTATAGACTGGGATGTCCATGGATCCATTGCGGGAGGTTCAGAGAGACAGTCATGCGAAATATTTTTGGACACGTTTTCTGAAAATTGTCTTGAGCAGCTTGCTCGGCAGCCCACAAACAACGGAAATATCGTAGACCTAGTAGCTACAGTCCGCCCCGATAACTGAGTGGTCAGCGCGGCGGATTGTCACGCCAAGGGGCCCGGGTTCGATTCCCGGGTGGGTCGGAGATTTTCTCCGCTCAGGGACTGGGTGTTGTGTTGTCCTCATTATCATTTCATTATCATCAGTGGAAGGGAACGGGCGGGAAACCACCACTGGAATCACTTCCCATGCGGTGGATCCCTCTGTCGTAGCTCCCCCATGACAAGATCTGCCGTTAGGCAGAATACGAAGTTAAAAAAGTAGCTACAAATAGGCCTGACGTTACCGTCAATATCAGTATAGAAACGGGGATTATAGATCATGATGTCGTTATAGCAACTATGGTTACTAATGTTAATAAATCAGTTAAGAAGGCGAAGGCAGTGTTTCTGCTAGATAGAGCAGGTAAGTAGTTGTTAATATCTCATTTAGACAGTGAAAACACTTGTTCCAGTAAGATGAGTGCAGAGGAATTATGGGCAAAGTTTAAGCAGACTGTAAGTCGTGATCTGGAGAGTTATGTGCCTAGTAATTGGATAAAGGAGCGTAAAGACCCACCATGTTTTAATAACAAAATTCGGCGGATGCTGAGGAAGCAGAGGCTGTTGCACTCTCGGTTCAAAAGGGAACGCACAAATGACGAAAAGCGAAAGTTGGTAGAGATTCGTGCGTCTGTAAAAAGATCTATGCGCGTAGAATACAACAACTACCACCGTCAGACCTTAACAAAATATCTGACAGAGAACCCGAGAAAATTCTGGTACGTAAAATCGCTAAGCGGGTCGAAGGTTTCCATTCAGTACCTTGTTGATCAGTCTGGGGTGGCAGCTAAAGATAGCAAAACGAAAGCTGAAGCTTTAAATTTCACGTCCAAGACATAGTTCACACAGGAAAATCGTACAAACATACCGTCATTTGACCATAAGACATACTACCGTATGGACGACATAGTAAGAACCATACCTGGCGTAGAGAAACAGCTGAAAGATTTGAAAGCAAAGACCAACATCTCTAAGTGCTATTTACTGCAGAATCCTTGAAGATATTCTCAGTTCACACACAATATACTTTCTTCAGACTGAGAAGCTTATGTCCACGAATCAGTATGGTTTTAAGAAGCATTGCTAATGCGAAACTCGGCTTGCCCTTTTCTCACATGATATACTGAGAACTATGGATGAAGGGCAACAAGCAGATTCCGTATTTCTAGATCTCCGGAAAGCATTTGACAGGATGACCCCCTGCAGGCTGATAACGAAGGTACGAGCATATGGAATAAGTTCACAGATATGTAAGTGGCTCGAAATCTTTTTAAATAATAGAACTCAGTATGTTGTCCTCGACGGCGAGTGTTTATCAGAGACCAGGGTATCGTCAGGAGTGCCCCAGGGAAGTGATAGGACCGCCATTGTTCTCTATAAATTATTTGGAGGACAGGGTGACCAGCAATATGCGGTTGTTTGTCGATCATGCCGTGGTGTACGGTGAAGTGTCGAAGTTGAGTGACTGAAGGAAGATACGACTTAGACAAAATTTCCAGTTGGTGTGATCAATGGCAGCTAGCCCTAAATGTGAAAAAATGTAAGTTAATGCTTATGAGAGAAAGATCAAACCTGTAATGTTCGGATACAGTATTACTAGTGTCCTGCTTGACACAGTCAAGTCGTTTAACTATCTGGACATAACCTAGCAAAGCAATATGAGGTGGAACAAGCGTGTGAGGATTGTGGTAGGGAAGACGAGTGGTCGACTTTGGTTCACTGGGAGAATTTTAGGAAAGAGTGGTTCACATGTAAAGGAGACCGCATATATGATGCTGGTACGGTCTATTCTTGCGTACTGCTCCTGCGATTTGGGTCCGTACCAGGTCAGATTGAAAAAAGACATCGAAGCAATTCAGAGGCGAGCTGCTAGATACGTTACATGTAGGTTCTAAGAACGCGTAAGGGTTACGAAGATGCTTCAGGAACTCAAAAGGAAATCCCTGGTGGAAAGAAACACTATTCAGAAAACGTAGAGAACCGCATTGGAATCTGACTGACTCTACTTTCTCGAACATACAATGCGCATAAAGACCACGAAGATAAGATATAAAGGCATACAGACAGTCGTCTTTTCCTCGCTCTGTTCGCGAGTGGAACAGGAGAGAAAATTCTGGTAGGGGTAGAAGGTACCCAGAGGTGTACAAATTCCCATTGCAGCCTGCTTGCCCCTAGCTCCTCTGCAACCATTCATGCAGGTCAGCCTGCCGCGACGTAAACACAAGAGTACGCATGTACTGAGGCATAGTGGGTAATGCGACCGACTTGGGCTCCCGCAAGCCCGGGCTACCTGGGTTCCCGCAGGCCTGCCAAGCTTCACGGGACCCGCTCAGCTTGCTGCGCCTGACAACAGGTTGCGCTGTCAAGCTACCGTGACTAGAGTACCCAGGTAGTTCACCTGCAGTACATTTATCGCAACGGTGGGGGCAGAACAATGAATAGGTCGGACTTTAGTGAGATTGAAAAAAAATTGACAAATGGCGAATACATACTGGTAACGAAACAGAGCTCAAGTGCCCCATAGGAAACGTTTTCGTGTGTTTATGAGGCCGCTTCAAATCAATCGGTAGGTGTGTCTCAATGCAAACTATGTAAAAAGCTCTTAAGTACTTATTTAGGAACCTCGAGTATGTTACGACATGTGTGCAAATTTGACAAGCAGTTCCCTCACTCCGTAAATATCTTGAAAGAGGACAAAGATTTAGTGGCCGAAAAGGGCGTCGAAATGTGTGCTAAGGACCTGAGACCATTTAGCAGTATAGAGGGAGAAGGATTTCATGGTAACCCGCAAACGATGTCAAAATCTTTTGTAAGGTACTCTTTTCCATGCACTGTCCGAAATGTTATGTAGACAGTAATGTTCCTCTTGACGCTCAAGTGTGCCAAATTTCTTCAAGATCGGAACAAAACTGTAGGTTGGTGTAGAGGTGTGTAAGTAAAGTACCCTCCGCCATGTACCATTCAGAATTTTAAGCAGACAGCGCCCTTCATCCTGCTTTGAATATCAAGTATGCCAAATTTCATCAAGATCGGAATAAAAACGTACAATTTGTCGAATTCCGTTAGGTAAAGTAACCTCTGCCTTGCACCCTACGAAATTTTAAGTAGACTGTGACCTTCCTCTTGGTTTCAAGGTATAGTATGCAAAATTACATCAAGATTGTATGCAATACAAACACACGGACACAATGAAAACATACTTTCAGTTTTTCTCAAATTTTCCAATTTTTCGGTCGATTTTCGAAAAATTTTATTTCATAAAAACCTTGTCCTGAGAATTACAAACACAGCAAAAAAAAAATTGCCGAATTGGTCCAGCCGTTCTCGAGTTTTACGCTTATCAACGCATTTGGCAATTCATTTTTATTTATATAGATAATAAGCCCGAAATATACGCGTAAAGGAAGAATGTACAAATAAAACCCAATATTTTTTGACCTGAAATTAATATGTATATATAATGTTAGGGTTTGTCTTTTGGTGCTCAGGTAAAATAAAAACTTTTAATTAACTTTCATAGTGCGACAATGAAGCGCGCAGACTAAACGGCTGCGTAGCGCCGCTCAGCAGTAATATGGGCAGGCAAGCAAGTTTCCCGCAGCCTGCCCGGGTTGGGTTGTGCTTGGCTTGGCTGGGAGTGAAGCAGCCTGTCCGTTCTGTTGACAACGCGCGGCGGCCTGCCCGCCTGGCCACCGGGCAAGCATGGGCGGGTTAAAAGCGGAACATGTACACCTCTAAAGGTACCCTCCGCCACGCAGCATACGGTGGCTTGTGGAGTATCTATGTAGATGTAGATGTTCAACATTAATACACTTCATTTAGAGATGTTCCAGTGGCATTGTTTCACCTCTGTACTGTGCCTGTGGAAGTGCTGCAAAATACTGTTTTACAGTTGCAATAGCTCCTTGCTTGGACGATAAACGCTGACCGGCAAGGAAGTTTTGGGAAGATACTGATGTCTGAGAGAGCCAAGTCTGTGTACTGGGTTGATGCTCCAGCACTCTCTCTCGCAGATCCCTCAATTTTTTCCATTGCCAAGACATTGTGAGAGGGTGCATTGCCTTGATGAAAGATGATTTTTTTGTCTGCAAAGCAGGTCTCTTTTCTCGAATTTTTGCATATATAGCTGTTACAAGGGTAGTATAACAATCCATAGTTTTTGTTTTACTGATGATAATCAATTAAGAGAATTTATTTCGCAACTCAGAACATTGATGCCACGATTTCTCCGCTGCTTACATCGTCATCTTCTTTGGAGCTGAAGAACGGACTTTTGTCCTTTGTTTCAAATTTTTTTTGATTCTGACGCATGGTGGTGATTCCTTGTTTCATCCACTGTAACAGGCCGACACTGAAAATCTTTTATTTTTACGAAAACGTGCCGAACACAGTAAGGAAATTAGTTCGCAAATTTGTTTCTGATACGCCGTGAGTAGACGGAACCACCCGGAAAGCTGCGCCGCTTTCGGGATTTGGGGTGACGCGCTGGCGCTGGATCGAATCCACTGGCGGGTTAACGACGAGGGTCGGTGTGCTTGTTCGTGTCTCGGAGACAGAACCGTGCTACAGTGGTTGGAGGAGAATTATAGTGAACTCACGATGTGTCGGTGACAAATTCACTTGATGTAAATCCTATGGATCCCATTCTGGTCGCTATCGGGCACCATCACCAAGTCGGCACGCAAATCAGCGGCCCGTTATTTATACGAATTATATGGCCTGTGCGTAGATATCTAATCCCACATACCTCCACAAACCTACCAACAAACTGTCGGATTCCTGATACGCAGAATAAATGACGTATTTCGTTCCAAAGACGGACAAACAAGCTATTAAGCAGGCGGTCATAATGTTTTGGTTAATCAGTGTATGTGTGCCAAAAATCCCACCAACTTCAAACTCTGTCATGTTTTACATCAGGAACATTTCATCTATCATATACCGGGAGAAATGAAGAGCCCATCACCTATATCTGTTCCAACTAGACAGAGTTGCCTAATCTTGGAAAGCCGGCCGGAGTGGCCGAGCTGATCTAGGCGCTACAGTCTGGAACCGCGCGACCGTTACGGTCGCAGGTTCGAATCCTGCCTCGGGCATGGATGTGTGTGATGTCCTTAGGTTTGTTAGGTTTAAGTAGTTCTAAGTTCTAGGGGACTGATGACCTCAGATATTAAGTCCCATAGTGCTCAGAGCCATTTGAACCATTTTAATCTTGGAAAAATCTTGTGAACTTTCCACAGACGTTTCGGTTAACAGTTATTGATCAGTTATGTGCATGTACCCAACAACGACGAACTTTTTTGGAAATATTGAAATGACGTGCAACTAATCAGGATGATACTTAGGAGTTGATCGTCGGTAAAGCGGATGCCAGACTGAGATTCATTGGAAGAATCCTAAGGAAATGCACATTAATGTGACCACCGCCTATGTTCGACGTTAACGTGCAATAACCACTCACAGACGGTACCTGCCAGTTCCAATAATGGATGGTACGTAAGGCGTGTCGCAGGGAACGTGGAAACTGTGGAGTCGATGTCTTAATGCGGAAACGGAGCGATTTATCTGACGTCCAAAAGGGCATGATTATTAGCTTTCGAGCCAAGGGTGTAACCATTTCCGAAACTCCTAAGTATGTAAACTGTTAGCGTGTCACCGTGTTTAAAGCACACCGTGCAAGGCAAAATGGCGCTAGCAACAATCAGCCCCTAGGCAACTGGCCATAGATGACGGAAATGAACGACTCCTGCGGAAATGAGTACGACCGAATAGAAACATAATTGTTGAGCAACTGACCGCCCAGATCAACCAAGAGGCTACCAACAATGTCCCCTCAACGTTCATTCGGCGAACGTCGCTACGTATGGGGCACTGCAGCAGGTGCCGGCCGTTGTGGCCGAGCGGTTCTAGGCGCTTCAGTCTGGAACCGCGCGACCGCTACGGTCGCAGGTTCGAATCCTGCCTCGGGAATGGATGTGTGTGATGTCCTTAGGTTAGTTAGGTTTAAGTAGTTCTAAGTTCTAGGGGACTGATGACCTCAGATGTTAAGTCCCATAGTGATCGGAGCCATTTGAACCACTGCAGCAGGCGCCTGGTTCATGCACCCATGCTGACTGCTGTTCATTGGCGACGATGGCAACTGGACGTCCACTGAGTGGCGGCAGGTGGCCTTGCCAGACGAATCACGTTTTATACTCCGGCGTATAGATGGCCGTTGGCATGTACGTCGTGAAACGTTTGGAAACAAACATCCTGCAACAAGCGTCGGGAGGGTCCAGGCTGAAGTAGGGAGCGTTATAAACTAGGGAATGTTTTCGTGGCATACCCTGGGTAATCTCTTCATTCTGGAAGGCACAATGAATGAAAATAAATATGCACCTATCCCTTAGGACCTCGTCTACCCCTATATGCAATTTGTTTTTCCTCGCCACGATGATATCTACCAGCAAGACAGTGCAAGGTCTCACAAATGCAATGTACGTGTATAGTTCGAAGAACACCAGGATGAGTTTACCGTATTCCCCTGGCAACCCAAGCTCCCCAGATTTAAAGCCAATCGAGAATCTGTGGGACCACCTCGATCGAGCTGTTCGCACTGTGGATCCTGAACCGAGGAACCTAGCGCAGCTGGCCACGTGCTGGAGTCACAGTGGCTACATATTTGTGACGGTATCTTCCAGAACCTCATTGACTATCTTCCTGCACGTCTCGCAACGGCCTGAGTGATTATTCACGCTATTGACAGTTGGTCACATTAATGTGACTGGACAGTGTAATAGGGGAAAATTTTTATTTAATAACTGAAATAAAGGCGTGATTCTTATGCATTACCAAGGCTAAATACATCTAATTAATAATGCTTGTTGTGACTTAAAAGTTGTAAGTTTAGTGTCTTCTCTGAGGTGGCACGCATGTAAGAGACTGGACTTCTGTCCAACTGCACAACAGTTGAAAAGCCTGTCGGTCATTTAGGTTTACATTTTAGTAGTTCGCCGCGCGGGATTAGCCGAGCGGTCTAATGCGCTGCAGTCATGGACTGTGTGGCTGGTCCCGGCGGAGGTTCGAGTTCTCCCTCGGGCATGGGTGTGTGTGTTTGTCCTTAGGATAATTTAGGTTAAGTAGTGTGTAAGCTTAGGGACTGATGACCTTAGCAAGTAAGTCCCATAAGATTTCACACACATTGAACATTTTAGTAATTCCCCTAAACTGCTTAAGGCATACTGTTGTGTACATAGTTCCGCGTAGTCAGCGCGTACACAACTTTCCCACTAGAGCGCGCCCCGCTAAGCAAAACAGCGCAGGCCCAGCGCTCGTCCGTTCCCGCACTACGAGATGGCGCTGCCAAAGAGACGGACCAAATTCTGCTTCCGCCGATCCGCGTATTAATATGGAACGCAGTCAATGAGATTGCTGCTAACGTAGAACCTTTTCTCCTCGCGGATCACACTCGCGCAGTGATACATGAACGCGCGAGGTATTATAATGAGTGTACAGACCTCCAATTAGTCAGTCTGCACCAGTCTACATTTGTCTGTACCACTCTATAGTCAAGTTTCAGTCTGTGCCTAATAAGATTACCATATTCCTGTACATAGACATGAGGATAAATTTATAGACACTTTTGTCAAGTATCAGAGATATATGTGAGAATGAGATTAACGTACCCATACCAAAGGAACTTCAGACTGTCAATTGTAAATA
The DNA here is from genome assembly GCF_023898315.1 of Schistocerca nitens. NCBI lineage: Eukaryota > Metazoa > Arthropoda > Insecta > Orthoptera > Acrididae > Schistocerca > Schistocerca nitens. Next base: position 318,202,991 of record NC_064616.1, read on the forward strand.
GCATCCAGAACCAGGTTAAGTAATTTTTATGCTTGTTATTATTTTAATAAATGTGTGTGAAAATTAATCAAGTTCTGTTTAAAGTTGGTCACCGTCAATCTGCTACTCTAAGCAGCACTTTGGAGCACGTATTGTGTTCGAGTATAATGACTTTTCTGGAGACTAGAAATCTACTCTGTAGGAATCAGCATGGGTTTTGAAAAAGACGGTCGTGTGAAACCCAGCTCGCGCTATTCGTCCACGAGACTCAGAGGGCCATAGACACGGGTTCACAGGTAGATGCCGTGTTTCTCGACTTCCGCAAGGCGTTCGATACAGTTCCCCACAGTCGTTTAATGAACAAAGTAAGAGCATATGGACTATCAGACCAATTGTGTGGTTGGATTGAAGAGTTCTTAGATAACAGAACGCAGCATGTCATTCTCAATGGAGAGAAGTCTTCCGAAGTAAGAGTGATTTCAGGTGTGCCGCAGGGGAGTGTCATAGGACCGTTGCTATTCACAATATACATAAATGACCTTGTGGATGGCATCGGAAGTTCACTGAGGCTTTATGCAGATGATGCTGTGGTGTATCGAGAGGTTGTAACAATGGAAAATTGTACTGAAATGCAGGAGGATCTGCAGCAAATTGACGCATGGTGCAGGGAATGACAATTGAATCTCAATGTAGACAAGTGTAATGTGCTGCGAATACATAGAAAGATAGTTCCCTTATCTTTTAGCTACAAAATAGCAGGTCAGCAACTGGAAGCAGTAAATTCCATAAATTATCTGGGAGTACGCATTGGGAGTGATTTAAAATGGAATTATCATATAAAGTTGATCGTCGGTAAAGCGGATGCCAGACTGAGATTCATTGGAAGAATCCTAAGGAAATGCAATCCGAAAACAAAGGAAGTAAGTTACAATACGCTTGTTCGGCCACTGCTTGAATACTGCTCAGCAGTGTGGGATCCGTACCAGATAGGGTTGATAGAAGTGATAGAGAAGATCCAACGGAGAGCAGCGCGCTTTGTTACAGGATCATTTAGTAATCGCGAAAGCGTTACGGAGATGATAGATAAACTCCAGTGGAAGACTCTGCAGGAGAGACGCTCAGTAGCTCGGTATGGTTTGTTGTTAAAGTTTCGGGAACATACCTTCACCGAAGAGTCAAGCACTATATTGCTCCCTCCTACGTATATCTCGCGAAGAGACCATGAGGATAAAATCAGAGAGATTAGAGCCCACACAGAAGCATACCGACAATCCTTCTTTCCACGAACAATACGAGACTGGAATAGAAGGGAGAACCGATAGAGGTACTCAGGTTACCCTCCGCCACACACCGTCAGGTGGCTCGCGGTTTATGGATGTAGATGCAGATGTAGATGTAAGCGTGCAAGTGGCATTTCTATCGTCTGACCTAACGGCAGAAGATAAACACGCCACGATAAGACCACGAGACATATTGCTGACACTCGCCTACTTCGTTAGAGCGACAAATCAAATAATCTGATGGTGTGTGTACTGAAGGTCTTACAGTACGCTCTCCACACATACGCCAAGATGGTTTTCTTGATAGAGCATGGCCGATTTTCATCATCAACGTATTGTGTCAACGTTTTGTTCACAGTCATACTGATGTAGCGGTAAAGCACTACCACGAAAATTTGGAAATGTGACAGTGGTGATAGATGCATAACGAAATATAGTTACAGAATTCACTGCCACAACTAAGTCCACTCAACTGACAGAAGCAGAAAAAGCAGGCATTAACAAATCCGCAATCCTGCAGGTTTTTCGCCTTTAGATTTACAGGCTGCAGAATCAAGGTAGCGACAAAACTTATGGTGGTAAAGTTTTCTTAAGATATCTTTACTCACCGTCGATCTGCCTGCTAGTAGCTCTTTCACGAAAGAGGTAAAAATCTTGTTTCCAGACACATTAGAACTGGCAATCTACGTTGTATTTCTTTTGTAGGAGAAACACTTTACTGCTAAGGTAGCAGACAATTACAGCAGACTTCGCTTCCTTGTTGTACCACCGATGGCTAAGACGGACAATTTGGAACGAAAATGACGAAATTAGCTGCGGTTTATGTTGGAACGACCTTCCTGGACTGAAGAACATAAATTTCCTAAGTATATGTCATCCCTTAAGAGAATTATTTAGAATATTTAATCGAAATAACAAGAAAATACCCAGTGATTATAGCAGGAGAATTCTGAACCACCCCATGAAGCAAATTGTCAGTCACACTGCTGCAAAATGTGTTCTACAATGTTGCCAATTCTCCATTAGATTATCGACAGGCAGAATACGTTTGTTCAGCCGAAGTTTTTCTTGAGTTAGCTGACACTGGAGAAGCTCACGTTTGGAAGATGCGAGGAGGGAGGGGGAGGGGGGGAGGGGGGGAGGGGGGGCTGGCTGCCACCGCGTTATGAGCCGAAATACGTAAGTACACTCCAATGAGTTTTATTGTCAATTCTGTAACTACGCGTAGGTCTAAAATGTAGATACGAATAATATACAGATGCACCGACGGCAACTCTAACATCATAAATCAAGAACAACGGAAATTATTTGGTCGGCCATCCTCTTCAGTAGTTGTCGTAGCTAGTTTTTTCTTCCTGTCTCAAGCGACCAGAAGCTATACGCTTTTTTAGAATCAGTAGGCACTATTAGCGCTATGAGTGAATAACACACTATACTATTACGTACTTGAAACGCCAATTCAGGCAGAGAGAAACCAAAGCAAAAGGAACATACAACACAAATGAAAAGAGAACATAAGATTGATTACAAAACACGAACATCCACAACGAAATTTCAAAAAGCTGCAAATAACATATAGTTTCACATAAGAAAAGCAAGCTGTGCAAGAAAGTCTTTAGCAATGACCGAAAAATAGGGCTCAAAAGCAGGGCAGAAAATTTAAACAATGAATGAATGCAGTGGGCGTTCGGTTACAGCTCCTGATAACATAACAGGAGAAGCCATGGTGATGAGAATTTGGAGCAAAGAACAAAAAGTGCTGACATTAATGTGTCGAATATGTTTTCCTTAAGGAACAATCAGTCTACAAAAACCAAAGGGACGAAAGGTGTCAACTACTCATAACGATTTCAATATAACTGTTGGTGATGCTTTGTCATTAAAAACGAAAAGCGCCTGTAGAATGTGCTTTTCAGTTTTCAGATAATTTAAGACAGAGAGAAACCATAATACTATAGGTGAGCATGGAACGGAATTGACATACAGCCCCTCCCAGTTGGCTCATTTTGCTCGTAGTTTTTATCCCTGTTGTTTCATAGTAACGACGCCTTTAGGCTACCAAAAAAATCGTTAACTAAAAATACTGATGATGCTCACACTGCTTTTGGATTGGACACCTGCAGAAAGCTAATTGTTCGGAGATAAAAATGTCGTCAAACTAAGTTTAAAGTGCATTTTCATCCACAATGAAATGTTCTTGATGGTTGTTAGGTAAGCGGACGAAAGGTAAACGTCTATGGCACAAGATTAGAAGAATGAGTGCGGCGGGGTTTGCTTTTCTGCCAAGCTCCCGGATAGATTCATTAGTGAAATAAACCGAGAGCAGACGCATGTTCATGTAGAGTAGCAACACTTCATGCAGATTCCTGGCTCACCTTTCTTATATGGTGATCACAAATCGTCTCAGTTATTTGCAACACATCCTAATTGCAATGAACACACCCCTGGGACGTAGTTCGTAACGCAAAACACCTTTTTAGTGCCACCAGATGGACAGCATTCCATTTTGTGAACTGACGCTCTCTTTGCTTCAGATATTGTTCGTTAGAGCTAACCATTATTTTCTTTTTATGAAGTTCACACAGTGGTTCTAATCCCTATCTGTCTATCTTGGTTTAAGTTTTCCATTATTTATTTAAATGGATAAAGATAAATGTTGATATCTTTCTTTTGAAAGATCACAGTCGTCTTTCTTCGCAATCCTTCCAAATCGTAGCGTCTGCTTCGTTTCTAATGACCCCTTAGTCGATGGGACTTTTTACCACAAATATCCGTACTTTATATTTCTTCCAACATCTCGCACTAAAGGCAAGTGTCTCACAAAGGTTATATGGTCGAATTTTCGAATGATCAGGTGGACCATATGGTGAACCGTAAAGTCGACCTTCGTAAAAGTCCATTGGTCTTCTTGAATGTGGAAAATAATTCATGTAGAAATAACCCTATCTGAAGCGAGAAAAACTTTTTCTGACGCAATTTCTTCGATGAATTTACCCCAAATAAAGCACAAACTTTTCCAACTGCCTCCACTGCCTTCACCTCTCTATTAAACCGAAAGCGAACAATTATTCACCGATGTAAGCCATTTTTCCACTTGTGACTTTATCCTGTAATGTTAAAACCACGTTGATAAGTATAAAATATGCAAAATCCAATGCGTAACTAGAAGTCAAATATTAGAAACCCAAATAAGAAAATGGCAGTATATAAATACACTTACAGCATGTCGTGTTATTGCACAGTGTTCACTCGGATTATCGATGTTATTTAGTGCAGAGAATCAAACTATAATAACAAACAACTTCAACTTACATATATGGGAGCAGAAAAGCGCTCAAGGTGCGCCGCAGCGGTTTCACCTGTCTGGGCGGCGCCTTACGAAGATGGCCGCTGTATGGCGAGGCAACTCTCGAACATAAACTGTTCTGAACCTGATACAGCCACGAGCTCTTTCACGGAAACGTTTCTGGAAGGTTTCGCTATTACTGATGGATCAGAAAGTGTAGTAAATTATCTTTGAGGTTCCACGAGTCTGATACTTTTAGCACACAGCCGAAATGCCGTTTAAAAAGTGAAGGAAGCGCTGTTAACAGTTCGAGAAGAAGATAATACTTCCACCAGAAACTTCCGCATCCTACAGTCTTGCCAAATCGTGCATATGGCCGGACATGGAATTCTGAAGTGTGGTCGGTTTTATTGGCATCTTAAATAAACGACTCTGACATAGTCTCTGCTGCAGCTGGCCAGTTATGTTTTATGTCTACTAGACCGATCCGGGATAAGCCGGAATAATTCCAGGTGAGAATTTCAAGCTACTAGTTATTTAATTTTGTTTGGAATTTGAGTCATTTGATGTTAGATGAACGAGGTGTACAAGACAGTGTTATCGGATTTTCCTGGAGTTTCCTTTGTTACTCTTACAACAATTTAACATGAGAGTACTTAAGTTTTATTTTCATGCTTTTAGTTTCAGAATAGTGGTGGACTATAGTTATGGTAGCTGATTCATTCCTTTGGCTCGCCATCTAATTTAAGTTAGCTCGGTTCCACATAAAGTTGAAAAGCTCAGTCACGGACGATAGTTCATGAATATTACCACAATTTTCAATGCCGCTTCGATAAGAATCAGTTGGTTTTTGAGCAAAATACATGGAGATGGCGTTTTGGACATCACTCACCTTTATCAAATTTTTGCCAATTTGAAAACGCCGTAGCGATCGGAATAAATGGATATCCGGTGGCGTAATATCGCTGGAAAAAGATGGCTGAGGCAATAACTCCCACCCCAGCCATTAATTTTTTTCCAGTGCGGAGTGCGGTCTTGCACTATGGTATTGCAGAATAACACTTTTTATGTAACGAGCGACGTGGCGCAGACTGAAGCGCCTAGAACCGCTCGGCCACAATGGTCGTGTGGGGTGTCGCAATATCCTACAGGGTTTGCCCAAGTCCGTCGGAATGTACTATTGACATGAATCGATCAGACAGGATGCTTACGCACGTCTCACATGTCAGAGTCGTATCTAGACGTATCAGGGGTCACATATCACTCAAATGCACACGCCCCATACCATTACAGAGCCTCCAACAGCTTGAACAGCCCCCTGTTGACATGCAGGGTCCATGGATGCATTCGGTTGTTTCCATAACCGTACACGTCCATCCGCTCGATACAATCTGAAACGAGACTCGTCCAACCAGGTAAGATGTGTCCAGTCATCAACAGTCCAATGTCAGTGTTGGTGGGCCCAGGCGAGGCGTAAAGCTTTGTGCCGTGCAGTCATCAAAGGTACACGTTTGGGCCTTCGGCTCTGAAAGCTCACATCGATGATATTTCGTTGAATTGTTCGCACGCTGACACTTATTGACGCCCCAGCATTCAAATATGCAGTAATTTGTGGAAGGGTTGTACCTCCGTCACGTTCAACGATTCTCTTCAGGCGTCGTTGGTCCCGTTCGTGAAGGATCTTTTTCCGGCCACAAAAATGTCGGAAATTTGACGTTTTATCTGATTCCTGATATCCACTGTACACTCTCGAAATGGTCGTACGGGGAAATCCCTACTTCATAGCTACCTCGGAGATGTTGTGTCTCATTGCTCGTGCTCTGACTATAACACCACATTCAAATGCACTGAAATCTTGATAACCTGCCATTGTAGCAGCAGTAACCGATCTACCACCTGCACCAGACACTTGTCTTATATAGGCGTTGCCGAGCGCAGCGCCATATTCTGCCTGTTTACTCTCTGTATGTGAATACGCATGCCTATACCAGTCTCTCTGGCTCTTCAGTGTAAATTGCTGTCGTTAGCTTAGTTTCTCTTTACCAGTCTACTGCAAATGTTCTTTAATGGTGGACCAAGGTAGGTTAAAATTGTTTGACAGTTCCTCGATTGTCTGACATCGATTTTGTACCATTTCGGTTCTAAATATGTCATTGCCTAAAGTTGATGGTCTTTCTGATTTGAGCTTAGAAAACTATCTTTGGCATTTACGAACGTCTAATGCACTTGTATAAGCATCGCAAGTGTTTTCGATAGCAACTGTTGCATTATTACTCTTGTGAAGTTCAAGAAGCATACGATACCGAAATTGTACCTCTTCTAGTATTTAGCTGGCAGTTTCACCATAAACAGAAAAGAAAATCAATCGTTTACGAGTAAAAAGGCCACTATAACCTTAAAACGTTTCTGTCGCGACTATGAGGTACACATTGAGCTGATAAAAGGCAAACGAATATCGAAATGCGCAGAAACGACATTACTCTGCTGTTCCTCTAATAATACCCGATTTCCTCTTTTCTCTCTTTATAGTCTCAAATAAGTAAATAAATAAAATCCTTCGTTATTTTATAGAAATAAGAGAGGAGGATAAGAGCTGTATTCGATAGAACAAACATTTATTGTCGCTATTTTTCTGAAAGAGAGACTTATCTTCATGGGGGCTACGCTCAATGCCGAAGGGAGGGATCCGAAATGGTATTAGTATGCAAGTGAAGCTCCGCGAGGATGAAAGGACGTAAGTGAAAAACTATCACACATTCGACACGTACAACAATTTCGAAGAGCGATAAAAACACAATAAATGACAACTGCGTTCTCATCTTTGCGTTGGTTCTATGGTCCTTCAACAGTGTTAGCGGAGCAGAGCTTATTCGCCAATAACTAGAACTAATTTGTACTGGCGGTGAGTACGGCGGAGTGAATGGACAAGGTCTTTTGCCTTCTTCACGAACAACGTCTCCATATATACAGGATATAGCCAATGACGTGAGAAGCGAGATATTGCCTAAAGTAAAGGAAGCCATTGATAAGAGACAGTGTGCTATGAAATATGATCTTTGGACTGACAATGATAGCAAAATACATAATGCTATTGTCACATGCAGCATTATTATAGACTCTGGGAACATGGTGTGAACTAAGAAACAATGAGTTTCATACAGGTAAGTTTCCATATGTTACAAAAAAAGTAGAAATAATCTTACGGTGTGATATGAAAAAGTGTCTGAGCTAGATGTGGAGCAAAGCAAAGTAACGGACCAAGGGACGAACATAAATAAAGCTCTTCAACGCCACCTGAAATATGCAGTGCACTGCCTAATCACAGCAGTTAGTCACACAATGGATGAAAAGTTCCTTATGAAGAACTGGCTGACGTTTATAAATCCATCCAGACAGTGCGTAGAAATGGGGAATATATGGACTCTTCGGACTGATGGCAACATTAGAAAAATCGTTGCTACAAGACGTCGAAACTAGATGAAATAGCATCTGTATGATGTTGAGTTCATTTCACTCGCAAAAAAATGACGTTGAAATGTATGCTGGAGAAGATGTATGCTGGAGAAAAATTATGTCTCCTGATGTAATGGACGGCATAATTAAATTCCTGGACTCTTTTAAAGAATCCATAAATGACCTGAAGGGTCAAAGAGAACCGGAAAAATGTTCAAATGTGTGTGAATTCTTAAGGGACCAAACTGCTGAGTTCTTCGGTCCCAAGACTTATACACTACTTAAACTAACTTAATCTAACCTACGCTAAGAACAACACACACACCCATGCCCGAGGGAGGACTCGCAACTCAGGCGGGAAGGTCCGCGCCATCAGTGACATGGCGCCTCTAACCGCGCGGCCACTCCGCGCGGCAAACAGAACCGGCCCTACCTTTGGAGCGCCTTGGGAATTTAGTTTACTAGAACCGTGTCAAAGTGGAGATGAAAACGCAGTACCTAAATTGTTGGAAGAACGTGCAGATACCTTCCTAAAAGAGAACAATCCTTCACGAACTGCAGGATTCTCATCATATGGGTACATTTTTACACGCATGTTTAAGGAACTCTTGGTCTTGAATGAGGAAGTGGAAGAAAACGTGCATCAAATTATTCTTCAGAAGTTAAGCAGCGTAGTTGTGGGAGACAGCTGGCGCTGATCAAATTCTAACTGTAAAGTTAGCCTTAGAGACAATTGAACATGGACGGCCAAATCCTGTGACTTTCCAAACTCCCCGAAGTGGCGAAGGAAGTTCTATGCGCTCCCGCCAATAACACTGCAAGCGAAAGAAATTTAAGCAGAGAAGGCTTAGTTGTGTCAGAGGATCAAAAAAATGGTTCAAATGGCTCTGAGCACTATGGGACTCAACTGCTAAGGTCATTAGTCCCCTAGAACTTAGAAATAGTTAAACCTAACCAACCTAAGGACATCACACACATCCATACCCGAGGCAGGATTCGAACCTGCGACCGTAGCGGTCTCGCGGTTCCAGACTGCAGCGCCAGAACCGCGCGGCCACTTCGGCCGGCGTCAGAGGATCGATGCTGTAAATATCCAGACCGTGTCAATGAAGATTAATTCATAACAATAAGAGGAGAAGTTAATTTTACGAGTCAGTCATATCTTACGAGATGAAACATAAAGAATCTGATAAAGTAGCCTCTATACACAGTTTTGTATTTTGAAGTTACTGTTACATACAATTTTTTGCGTTGTAGACATATGTCAAATACGGTATTGCATTGTCTTCAATCTCTACTGCATTAAAATAACCGATACTACAGTATTTTACGAATCTTTTATCGTTAATATTTAATTCCATTTTTCACTTAAATACCGTGAAAAATATTATTACATCGACTGAACAGACATGAGAACATTCCACAACTGGATTATGATTGTAGCAGTCAAAAGTCTTCCTTCTATGCACGTACTCAACGAACGAAAAGTGTGAATGTTTTCTGACAGTATAGTGTTTCTAAATGAGAGAGCATGAAAATGGAAAATGAAATAATCTATTCATTAAACTTATTTTACCATGTGTGCAGTTTTTAGTAGCAAACGATTTATCACACATCGCAGATATGCCCTCCGCTACGAGCATGAACCTTGCTCGTGAGCGCCTGTTTTCGCGCTTCGAGTTAATGGCTGCCCAACTCCCGAGCTAAAAAAATGGTTCAAATGACTCTGAGCACTATGGCACTACCGCTCGGCCACATCGGCCGGCCAACTCCCGAGCTGCTGCCAAGCTCACGAATAAACAGCGAGATGGTTGCGCGTCCTGGCCGCCTCTAATATCTGTCCCCACAGCTACATTTCCATACTTTCGTGATAGACCTTCCTGTAACGTTACTTCAGTATGACTGTGGACTAAACGCAGTGGCCCAAAGTGCGCAATACCTTGCTGGTTCGTGTTGATTAGGAGTACTATACTATGTGAAGAGAAATATATCAACCAGATTCATGTGACCAAGATTGTGGAGAACGCAATTTACTAATATATAAAAGGGGAATCCGCATCTTTTGGCTGTGAGCGTAGAGATCTTGAACAACTTGTTGGTAACGTGATAAGAGAATGTCCTGAATTGAAGTATCCTGGAATGCCAGAAGATTCTCTAGATGCCACATCTTTGTTGCTCAACTGGCTGTAGTTGTTTCGAGGTAAATTTGTAATCAAAGCATCCATTTCGTATTTTCGTATATTTTATTTTGTCCTGAGCTGTTGTTCTGCCTTAGGACGTGAAGTCAGGCATGCCGTTGCCTTTCTCTGACCTACGAACTGACCTACCAAGGCTGTTACAGGAAGACCTTTAGTTTAATGTGGATACCAAACCACGATTCAAATCCTCATTTTTCGCATTATAGGATTCCAGCCCAAGACCCCTTCGATTGTGAGGATTGTGCCGAGCAGGGAGCGAAGAAAAAGTTCTGTTCATGCTCGAGAACATCAAGAAAACATTATTCACAACGAAACATTTATTAATCAGAAATACCTTCCTCAGGTAGCCAGTAAATAATTTTAACAAAATTTTCGTGTTGGCCTGTGGTGTCCAACAAGATTACAAAACATTTACATAAGTGAAAGAAGTTGTATGTGACGATAAAAACCCTTGAACTGACCGGGAATCGAACCTGAGAGCTTTAAATCTATAGTTTGGCATCTTCAACTTTTGTGATCCTGTCCTCCTCAGTTGCGCGTAATACTACGGTATATTGATGATTTTCACATTTGACAGTCGGCAACAGAAACCAAAACATTGCATTAAAACAAGCGTTCAGTGCATAGTGCTGTGGAATGTGGAAAAAACAGCAAATTGGCGCTCATAGGAAGAAGAACAACACCAAAAATGCAACAGGAGCGTAATATGTAAGAAACTGTCTACGCAACCTGCCACTGATGATGCCTTGCAGAAAATAAAGGCGAAACGCGTATGGCACTAAAATTGTGTTATATTCAGTTGCTGTCAAACGGTCCATAAGTGAAAATCATCAATATACCTATAGTTTGGCACTTTACCACTGAGAACGTAGCCGTCTTGCGGATAAGGAAATAAATAAATTAGACAAACATAAAGAAGGTGAACGAAGAAACTGAAAAGACATCAATGTCGAAGGAAGGTATAATACACATTTAATGTACTGTCGACGAGGGAGTCATTACAGGGTGAGCACACGGTCAGATTTTATATACTTGGAGAAGTAATTCGAACATGCCCTTTGAAAGGAACCACCTCGGCAATAGCCTGAAGCGATTTAGGAAAACCACGGTAAACCGAAATGTGGATGGCAAGACGGAGATTTGAACCGACTGTACTGTAGAAATGAATATGCAAATGTTAATCTTTAAATGAGAAGTCATTTCATCTAGTTCATACTCGAGGGTGCCATGGGACCAGGCTACAACATTTGAACTCAGCTCCTTCAGAGACGTCCGGTACGATTGCCAAGTATTAACACAGTAAACAGGCTGAATACTCTGGCAAAAATCTGTGACTGTGGAGCTTTCGTTTAGTGACATAAATGACCTTTTCGTTAATTGTGTATAGTGTACTTAATTATTCTTACCTCTTTTCCTGTACGCTCATTAGACCGCATGATATAATAATACTTTTACAACAGCACAGTTTACAGACGTGTTTTCTTCTGTGGATTGTGTGTGCGTATTCTCCAGTGCGAGTTACGTACGGCGTCGAGCCAAATATATCTTCAGCTATCGCTGCACGTGATTACAGAATAGCACGCGAATTGGAATGAAACGTCTTTTTCGATTACTACCATTCTAATTTAGAGTACTGACAGAGTGTGATCATCATCTAAATGTGTATTATGTAGTGCTATATCTGATAAATACCTTCTGTGATGGTTTGTAGTTCCATTGCATGTCATTGATGATCTCAATTCTGAATTGGATATGTCGACTACTATGTCAGAAGTTGTAGATCATGAAGATCTACCTTTTCTTTAACGCGTCCTTTGAGCTTTATTCCAAGAAAGTAATTCTCCACAATATGTTGTGTGTATCCTTGTTTGTACAGTGACATATCAGATCGTTTATTGCCCTTGAAAACAAACTATCCGAACCTGTATTCATTGGAATACATTCAAACCCTTATTTTTCAGAGCGACGACGTGCAGATATACATGTGAGAGCGTTTGACGGCATCACCAAATATGTGTTTTAGGCTTCTTACATTGTTGTATTGACCAATATATTTAATTGGAAGCTGCTCCTTTTGCTGCTCTTGAAAGTCTTACTTGGTCCAAGTAAGACATTTTACTGTCGAAAAAGACGAAATAATTTCCATATTCATTATAAAACTGCGACGGCAGAGGATGGCTCAAAAAGAAAAAGACAACATGTACATTTAATTATTTATTTGCATTTTCTCTAATCACTTGTGGACTAAGTTCCATTAGTTTCTGATTTTATAGTGGTACTGTAAATACCATTAGCAAATGTGGTGACGTGAGCGTAACTTTCACAATGGTGAACAGACTATTAGAGATCTTCGAAAACGGAGAAAAATCGCAGAAGTGCTACTAGTCCCGCAAGGTATGCAGAAGAAATTCTGTGAAGTTTGAAAGTTTGGAGATAGATGCTTGCAGAAGTACAGCTGTGAGGGCGGGTCGCGAGTTGTGATTGGATAGCTCCGTCGGTAGAGCACACGTCCACGAAATGCAAACGTCCTAGAGTCGAGTCCCAGTCCGACACATAGTTTTGATCTGTCAGGAAGTCTCAGTTAATTTTTAAATTAGATACAATGATTTACGAACGAATTATTTACTCAGTTAGCACTGTCCTACCACCATCTTAAAAATTAAACATAATAGTGTTTCCATGGAAGGTAGAATATTTGAGTAGGAACAAAAATATTCGCTGCTCTCAGGCTTCGTGACACAGCTGATTACGCAGTTGTTCTGCAATAGGTGGCTGCATGTACGTGGCCTTCGCTTTCAATGCAGTAAAGGCACTGACGGATCTTATCAATATTTGCAACCACAGCTCTGGGCACTTCCATTACGTTTAACTGATTTAGGCCTGTCCCAATACCACAACTACTAACACGTTGCCAGAGTTCCCTAGAGCATATTGTATTTTCAGTTCAAAGATTTCCGGTTGGTCTGTAAACTCATTTACGTACTGAAACGAATAGTATGTAAATTTGGAAACACAGGGAATAATAACGTAAAGGCGTAACGAAGAAGAACCATACATAACGCAAATTTTCAAAATTTGTCCAATAAACTGTTTTCACTTTGCAAACTACTGATAATACTTAAAAACATCCTGTTTTGTGTACAGCATTCCGCATTTGCCCTTTGTCGGCAGTCAATAAATTCTGCCCACACCCTAACAAAATTTCGTTACAATAAATATTTATGTAATATGTACGGTACTCTTTCAAAATCACCCGTAGTTACGAATCGTCAAATGCCATATCGTGCAGCTCTTTATTATTTCCATCTGTGATTTTGGGAAGTTCTTTGCATGAATCATCTCCAAGAGAAGTACGGCTATGGTTGAATTCAATACCCCGTTTCCTATCAGAATCAACTTAGAAAGAATTTTCGTTCACGATAAAACACGAAAGCATATAATTTAATAATGGCGTGTTTCCAGTTTATACTTTTGACTGAATCACATACAACGTAACTGCGTTGAAAATCCGTATAATCAGCATTAATCTGCAGATGAAAATCACACATGATACCAACGCTATCTGCGGGCGAGCCCGAGAATTATTCTACCTTCTGTAAGTCTAGCATTTTGTTTGGCGAAAGTGAATACAGTGAGCTGCAAGCGTATAAAAATGGACCTGCATATTTACTGTGCATATAATTGCCATGTGCGGATAGGTACTTTAATGGTGTCAGGCGACATGAGACTCTTAATCTGAGAGCTGGCAGTAGTAGGTTCTTCATTTTCGCAGCTTCAGTTGACCCAGACGGGACCTATCATCTATTAGCGTCGACTGTGTCACTAACGAAAGTCGCCCACGAACGTGATAAAAGTCTAGCATAATCTCGAGGAGAAATCTAGCAGCAGACTTTCAACCCAGTGACTCTGTCAGCAGAAGTAGAGATTAGAGTGTGTTATTAAATATAGGAGGTAACTGTTTCATGATAGTTGTATAAATACAGTCTCTTTTCTCCCCTGACGTTCTAAATAAATCTTATCCGACTAGGGCCTTACATCTGATTAAACTATGATTCTCATTATTTGTTTCTTTGATCCTGTCTCAATACGGTTTCAGTCAAAAAAGTCGCTACATACAGCCACCTGGGTAAAGGAGCTAGCATTTTGTATGAAATGCATACTTTTATAACAATAATCCACCAGAGTTCCTTTTTTTCTGTTTACCGCTACCGATTCCAAGCGATGGCTCATTCTCAAGCGGTAGCTAGATACAGTAAAATTATTATCAGCCTTCGCTCGAAATCGGTAACGCTAAGGAAAGTACTTGGGCTCGACAAACACATTTGCACCAAAATCCCGTGAGGGATCATTTAAAGGTTCCTTACTGCACAGATTATATTAGTTTATCTGCAAACCTCTGCAGTAGTCCGTCAGAGGGGGCTGAGTATGTCATGCTGAATTCGATCTTTGCCTGCCAATATGGCAGTCGAGACAGTAAAGATGGTGCAGTATATGTGAAGTTGAATTTTTTAAAGTTATTTGTGTAGTGTAGCGTCATATGGGTTGGCGGTTGGTAATCTACAGTACTAATGTATTGGCGGTTGGTAATCTACCGTACTAATGTATTGCGATTGGTTGAGATGAAGTTACGGCGAACTCTCCTTCGTAATGACGGTATTAGTGTATAAAATCAATAATTCACATGTTCTCTGGTATCTATCATAGTTCAAAAATATTATCGCCAGTTAGAAACGGATACTGATGTAAGGCTAGTACTTAATTCCGATGTTAGTGATGATAATGATGAACACCTCGCTGCTAGCGATAGTGGTACGGCAAGTTGGAGAATGAGCGATAGAAGCTGTGAAAGTGAATTACAACCTTCTCCTTCTAAGAAGTTTGAAGTAGAAAGCGTTGTCACGGTGTTTGATGACAACACACCTGAGAACATATGCGATCATTATCACGTCAGAGGTTTCATAAACTGCTGAAAAGGTCCCCTGAACTAAAGGCTAAAAGCAATATTAAAAGCGTCTGGACTACGTGGCAAAGAGAAGAGAAGGCAGTACCGAATTCAAACGAAATAGTACTCTGCATTTCAATATCATCAAGCAGAGTGAAATGGCGAACTTTGATGCAGCGCGTGAATGCGACTCTTCCGTTCATTATTGGCATTTACATCATAGGGCATTTGACGTAGCCAGAAATTTCGGGTGTACAAACTTTACACCGTCACTGGGATTTTAGTATAAGATAACATCACACCATGCAACTATCCTCCAGGCACAATAATGTAAGAACAACGAAGAAGTCAATGCGCATATCACGACAGAAAACATCAAGACGGGTTCTTTACGGAACTACGGTGAGTCAGTCCAACTACGAGCTTTTTTCCGAAAGAACGCTATTCATGAGGAACAGTGTCTCGACGATCGTGTGTAAAATGAAATAGAAAAGGGGTGCCCTCTGAATGTGAGCAGGAAGGTGACGAAAGAACATCTAAGGACGATTTTTTGGTCAGTTTTGAATCAACATGTGGTAGCAAAGTCATTAGTACTCTGTGAATCCGGGTCTGGACATAAGGACGAACAAGTATACTGAAAGACTCTGGAGGAAAAGATGTAGTTTTAAAGATCATTTGCCGGCCGCGGTGGTCTCGCGGTTCTAGGCGCTCAGTCCGGAACCGCGCGACTGCTACGGTCGCAGGTTCGAATCCTGCCTCGGGCATGGATGTGTGTGATGTCCTTAGGTTAGTTAGGTTTAAGTAGTTCTAAGTTCTAGGGGACTGATGACCACAGATGTTAAGTCCCATAGTGCTCAGAGCCATTTGAACCATTTGAAAGATCATTCTACCTACACCTACAAACCATGCACAAGCTCTGGACGTGTATTTCTTCAGAAAATATAAAATAAATGCCAAGAGAGTAACATACCTGCTGAAACTACATTCCAGGAACATACAATCAAAATTAAATGACAGTTTCTTTCTCATGAAAATGCGTTTTGTTGTTGATCATCATTTATCCGTGGAAGTATAGAGATAAACGCTTCGTTATGCATGAAAGAACGTTGGCTACGGTGTTGGTGAACCTTTGGACAGCTATAAGAGTGTCACTGATGTGGCGTTCAGTGCTGATGATAGAGAACGCGCAGTAATGAAATGTGATCAACTTCTTTTTCTACTCTGTGCGTTTTGTACTCATTCATATTGCTTTGAGCATTTTATTGAAAGTTCTCACTTGCATTTATAGTTAAGATATTTGCATTGCGTTTGGCTTCTGCAAGGGCATTTGGCATATAGAGCACATTTAAAGAGTCTAGTAGAAAAGCGACACACACTAGTACATTAGAAAGCACATAATGGTCCTGTAACCAAAATTTCACACAGATATAGCCGTTAGAAATAATTTCCTTGCCAGAGCACTTCCGTAGGGTTGCCGACTCTTACTGCGACTGGAACAATGCGGCTTTTGCCCAATCGTCAATCTGTTAACACGTTTCGAAGGGTCATTTGAAACTTGGTCCATATGCACATTATTGCTTTACGAAAAGAAATTTCGTCAGCATAGGATGTCGACAAACGAATTAGCGGATATTACAGAAAGTTATTCGAACTTTCAGTCTCTATCCTGAGACGCAAAACACGGAATATCTGCCTACGTGAGCGCGCTATTGCGAAAGCGGTGCGGCGCGGTGACCGCACAATAATATCAGACAGATGAAAGGAATGGAATTGTCCTACGTGAGTGCACACACGCGAGTCATCGAATACCGCGCGATACGGCTAAAGGACTTGACCAGTGTGTTTGATATTTTCCCGCGAAGTGTACGCGGTCTGCGGTTAACTTACAGTTGGATGAGTGGTGTTCAAGAATGTTATGTATTGTGGGACATGAGAAATAAAAAATATTAATATCGTACCGTGAATGGGAGGAAGTTGCAAGAATAATTGGTACTACAAATGCACACATACAACAAAGTTATTAAGCAGCGTATTTTGTATTCATTGTATAGGAGTTTGATCGAAATACAGTTTAAAATTTTCTCTCATTTTACAGAGCAGCTCGTGAAGAAGCGTGATATATATTTTGTAAATTGCATTGTGCTATTTTCGATATATTTCGGTACGCATCCTGGAAAAATGCAGCCTCAGCAGCATTTATTGATTCAGGATCAGGAATGCTGTTACAGTTTTCGTAATATATGCCGAATTTTTTACAATGGTTTCGATAGGCTTAAGCAAAATTCTAAATTCATATGTTATATAAACAAAAGAACATTCTGTCACCATTCTTGCCCAAGATAAGCGGTAGTTGTATCTCTCTGCAGCATCACCTACAGTCTTTGTCATTTCCGGAAAAGGCCTCATTACTAGAGTAAATTTGCATCCCCCAGGAGATCATATGGACACTTTCTAGCCTATGCTGGAAGATATTCTTATTAAATATTTTTAGTGTTCCCATTTCTAGTGCGTGTCGGAAGGGGCAGTAATCAAAAACACCTGCGTCATTCTGTTTGCCACAGAAGCCTACATTCAGCATAAAAAACCTAATATTTGCATCACTGGAGTTAATAATTCTATAGAAAAGAAGAATGTGTAGCAATAATACATCTAACCGGATTTACTGGGCTTTGTAATGCGAAAGAGTTTCCCATCAGTACTTCCAAGACAATTACAGAACTGCCACTTGTTTCAAGAGCATTGTGCTATTTTTTAAAGTAATTTTCTGTTGGTTCGAACATGTGGTTTGTTAACAGCGTTATCCATCTAGCTTTACAAACTTCTACAACAGTTGTGGAAACAGCCGTTGTTGAAATTCTGAAAGAAAAAGCGAGTTGGCGGAACCGTATCAGTTGAATTCAATTACAGAACAGGTTTTATGGCATTCACTACATAATGAAACGTTTTAGATAGCATTCTAGCTTACTCAATGAGTAGTAAAGGTTGACATTTCAATTATTCATAAAAATCGTGAAATTCTCTGTGTGTAGGCCTTTCCAAATAGACTACATATTATTACTTTCACTCCTTTGTCACGCACAATGTTTCTTCATTATTTGATACTTGAAATGCGAGTTTTTCATTGAAAATGTCTTCGTCTGTCTGTAATGAAAGCACTGTGCTGACTGGGCGGGCGTTCTGAATGTGGAATAATGCATATACTTCCATCAACTGATTGTGAGCTGCAAGGAACATGCAAGTGGCGCCCTCATGCAGCGCGAACAAATAAAATACTTCAACTTCTTTTTTTCTCCATAGTGGATATAGAGATGGTCTTAGTTACAACTTTAAAAACTATTTTGATATGTTAGTTAATGCTATCGGTAATGTCGCAGCTAAAATGAACCAAAAGTAGAATACCCAGCGACCACATTTTTCACTGTAAATCCTTCAAATTTTTTACGAAGTTTAGTCAGAAAACAATATCGCAGTAACTATGACGAATATCCAAAAAATAGACACTTCGTTACCAAGCTGTTATGTCAAACTACGAGATGTGCAAAAAATAATTTTTTTGGACCGATTACTTTCTTCAGAATAGAATGAGAAGTATTTTATAGTAAAGAAAACGCACAAAAGCGAAAGAAGTTTTTTTATTTTTTAAAACGAAAGGAGACTCTCTGCCCAAAATACTAACTCCATGAGTTGATGTAGCTTTGTTTCATTAAATACAGTATTCTTTATAGCATGAAGATCGCAAAACTAATTGCGAATAACAGCAGTCAACACTTTATAAGCATTCAAATTTTCATAAAAATTATAACAATTAAAAAGTCAAGAATGATTATGTGTTTCTAAATTCCGCATAACTGTATGAAGGTGTTTTATTCGCAGCTACTGGTTTCACAAGAGTATAGACTCATCTTTAGGTTTATAAGGTTACATTTCTGTGCTGTAGATGGGGAATTACGGAGTTCCAGCTTTCGGGAAGTTGTCCACATGAAGAGTCAGTCAACAGTGGTGGGCTGTCATAATAAAATTGAGAACACCCAAAAGATACTTCTCAAAATATACAAAGCATCACTGTTTAATGAACTTTGTATATTTTGACAAGCATCTTTTGGGTGTACTCAATTTCATTATGACAACCTACCAGTGCGGTTTGATTCTTAACGTGGACAGATTCCTAAAAGCGGGGACTCCTTAACTGTTCATCTAGAGTATGGAAATGTAACCATTATAAACCTAAAGATGCGTCTATACTGACGTGAAACCGGTAGTGCTAATAATGTTCTTTCATACAACCATGCGGCTTTCGGAAGGGCTTCATCATTCTTGTCTTTTAACAGATACAATTTTTATGCTAATCTGAATAGATATTGACTGCTGTTATTGCTATTCACAATCTGTCTGAGCTGTGGCTGCCCTCTCCAGAAAGTTGTTTGGAAAACAAACTTTTCTCATGCATTTTCATCAGCCGCCTCGCGGGTGGGCTGCGCACGTAGCACAGAGTAATCGGATCACAGCATTTCCACCTCTCCCTTCGTGAGCGGTCAGATGCATACGCAGCGCAGCGCGGGACTCCGAGTGTAGGCGAGCGATCCAATACAAAGCTGTGTGATGCGGCTACTCTGTCCTACCTGCGCAGCGCGGCCGATCCCATTACACGTGAGAAATGGGTCTTCCGACTTTCCTGCTGTAAAACATACTGTATATTAATGAGGCAGAGCTATATTATCCGCTGTTGTTAGTTTTTCGGTAGAGATTCTCCTTTTACTTTAAAAAATTAAATACTTATTTCGGTTTATGCGTTTTCGCCATTATACATTACTTCTCATTCGATTCTGAGGAAACTAATTGGTTCATAAAATTAATATTTTTCGCATCTTATAGTTTTACATTGCAGCTTGATGATAAAGTGTCTTTTTTTTCAAAACTGCTCCTTAATTGCTAAGTAGGCTATCGCATAAAATTTGAAGGTTTTACAGTGAGAAATGTTGTCACTGGCTTCCTTCGTTTGGATCAGTTTGGGTCATACATTGTTGCGTATGAAATGCAACTAAAACACCGGAATTGTTTTTAAAACTGAACGAAGAGACATATCTCACAGCAGAATGTAGGAAACAGAAGTTGAAGTATTTTATTTGAGCGTGCTGGCGCCGATTGCGCTACCTAAGCAGCTCAGCCGAGAAGAGTTCGTGGAAATAGGCGCGTTATTCCGCCATCAGCACGCCGGTCCAGTCAGCACAGGTACGTTCATTATGGACAGATGAAGGACGTTTTTAATGACGTGTATATTAAAATTAAAATACTGAAGAAACATCGTCTACGACAAAGGGATGATACTAGTAGCTTAAGTTGTATATATGGAAAGGCATATTAACGGAGCCGCGCGGTCTAAGGCGTTTGGTCACGGTCCGAGGGGCTCCCCCCGTCGGAGGTTCGAGTCCTCCGTCGGGCATGGGTGTGTGTGTCGTCCTTAGCGTAAGTTAATAAAGTTTAATTAAGCAGTTCTTTCAGCTTATCGAGGTCTCATATCCTTCATTTCCCACGTTTTTGCAAACTCTTTAGTTTTAATCTGCAGTTCGTTATTACCCCGGCAGTTTGGACACATAAGACCTTACCACAAATTTCCAATATTAACGGAGAATTTCACCATCTGTATGAAGAACTGAATTGTTGAATATTGCTACCCAAGAAGTACGCTCGCAAGTTACCAACAACGTTTCATTATACAGGGTCGTCCATTGATAGTGACCGGGCGAAATATCTCACGAAATAAGCATCAAACAAAAAAATTACAAAGAACGAAACTCGTCTAGCTTGCAGGGGGAAACCAGATGGCGCTATGGTTGGCCAACTAGATGGCGCTGCCATAGGTCAAACGGATATCAATTGCGTTTTTTTTAAATAGGAACCCCCATTTTTTATTACATATTCGTGTAGTACGTAAAGAAATATGAATGTTTTAGTTCGACCACTTTTTTCGCTTTGTGATAGATAGCGCTGTAATAGTCACAAACGAATAAGTACGTGGTATCGCGTAACATTCCGCCAGTGCGGACGGTATTTGCTTCGTGATACATTACCCGTGTTAAAATGGACCGTTTACCAATTGCGGAAAAGGTCAATATCGTGTTGATGTATGGCTATTGTGACCAAAATGCCCAACGGGCGTGTGCTATGTATTCTGCTCGGTATCCTGGACGACATCATCCAAGCGTCCGGACCGTTCTCCGGATTGCTACGTTATTTAAGGAAACAGGAAGTGCTCAGCCACATGTGAAACGTCAACCACGACCTGCAACAAATAATGATGCCCAAGTAGGTGTTTTAGCTGCCATAGCGGCTAATCCGCACATCACTAGCAGACAAATTGAGCGAGAATCGGGAATCTCAAAAACGTCGGTGTTGAGAATGCTACATCAACATCGACTGCACCCGTACCATATTTCTATGCACCAGGAATTGCATGGCGACGACTTTGAACGTCATGTTCAGTTCTGCCACTGGGCACAAGAGAAATTACGGGACGATGACAGATTTTTTGGACGCGTTCTATTTAGCGACGAAGCGTCATTCACCAACAGCGGTAACGTAAACCGGCATAATATGCACTGTTGGGCAACGGAAAATCCACGATGGCTGCGACAGGTGGAACAACAGCGACCTTGGCGGGTTAATGTATGGTGCAGCATTATTGGAGGAAGGATATCGGGGCCCCATTTTATCGATGGCAATCTAAATGGTGCTATGTATGCTGGTTTCCTACGTAATGTTCTACCGATGTTACTACAAGATGTTTCACTGCATGACAGAATGGCTATGTACTTCCAATATGATGGATGTCCGGCACATAGTTCGCGTGTGGTTGAAGCGGTGTTGAATAGCATATTTCATGACACGTGGATTGGTCGTCGAAGCACCATACCATCCGCACGTTCACCCGATCTGACATCCCCGGATTTCTTTCTGTGGGGAAAGTTGAAGGATATTTACTATAATGATCCACCGACAACACCTGACAACATGCGTCAGCGCATTGTCAGTGCATGTGCGAACATTACGGAAGGCGAACTACTCGCTGTTGAGAGGAATGTCGTTACACGTATTGCCAAATGCATTGAGGTTGACGGACATCATTCTGGGCATTTATTGCATTAATGTGGTATTTACAGGTAATCACGCTGTAACAGCATGCGTTCTCAGGGATGGTAAATTGACAAAGGTACATGTATCACATTAGAACAACCGAAATAAAATGTTCAAACGTCCCTACATTCTGTATTTTAATTTAAAAAACCTACCTGTTATCAACTGTTCGTCAAAAATTGTGAATCATATGTTTGTGACTATTACAGCGCCAACTATCACAAAGCGAAAAAAGTGGTCCAACTAAAACATTCATATTTCTTTACGTACTACACGAATATGTAATAAAAATGTTGGTTCCTATTTAAAAAAACGCAGTTGATATACGTTTGACCTAAGGCAGCGCCATCTAGCGGGCCAACCATAGCGCTATCTGGTTCCCCCCTTCAAGCTAAACAAGTTTCATTCTTTGTAGTTTTTTAGTTTGACGCTTATTTTGTGAGATTTTTGGCCCGGTCACGATCAATATACCACCCTGTATATGGACACTGTAAAACCAAGTCTGTAATTTGGTTGGTTTGTGTGATTAAAGGGACCAGACTGCAACGGTCATCGGTCCCTAGTCTGTAATTTGATTCAAACTATACAGTTTCGCCAACTCGCTCTTTATTTCAGGATTTAAGAAGAATGGCTATTTACGCAATCGTTTTAGAACTTTGTAAAAGTCTATGGACAACATCGTTAACGCATTACTTGCCGGTGTCAACAGAGGATGACGTTAAAAAATAGCGCAATGCTTTTGGGACAAATGGCAATTCCCTAAATGTCTTGGCAGTATCGATGGAAAACACAATCGCATTAAAAATCCAAGTAAATCTGGTTCCATTTATTATTGCCATAAATCCCTTTCGGTTTGATTATTAGTTGTCACTGATGCAAATTATGGGTTTGTTATGGTGAATTTAGGCTCCTAAGCCAAGGGGAGCGACGCAGGTGTTTTTGATGGATTCACCTTCCGACATACGATAAAAATGGGATGACTAAAAATATCTGAAATATATTTTTTGCCAGGATCGTGTATCAAGTGACCATATGTTTTTTAGGGTATGTAGAATTTACTCTAAAGAAATATTTAATGATCTCTTTTCCTAAAAGACTATAAGTTCTCTGTCAAGAATGATCGTAGAATGTTCATGTCGTTCCATAGAGGTTAAATTATGAATTTTGCAAAAACCTGTCGAAACCAATGTAGAAAATGCAGTGCATATTGTGAAAGCGATAGCATTATTACACATCATCCATGATCTTGAATCACTAATGAGACTGAGGTTGCTTTTTCTCAGGATGTATGCCAAAATATACCAAAAACAGCAGAAGATAATTTGTAAAACAAATAAAATCCTTTATTTCGAGCAGCTGTGCACTTGAGAGAAAATTTAAAACTGTATTTTGAGCAAAATCCCATACAAAGAATCTAAACCATGGTGCTTAATGAATGTGATATATGTGCTTATTTGTAGCGCCCGCTTTTTTGGAAACTGAGAGAATATTTAAAATTGAATTTTGAACAAAATCCTATATAAGGAACGCAAATTATGATGTCTAATAAACGTTTCGTATGTACGTATCTGTAATACCCGTTATTTTGGCAAGTGAGGGAAAATTTTAAATTATATTTTGAACCACATATTATGTAAGGAACGCAAAGACCGGAACCCGTCAGGATCTCTGAAACGACGAGTGAAGAACACCTGATAGTTCTAGAGGAATATGAGGCGGCTAAGTACCAATATAGTCCTGGAGCTCAGCAGGGAGGTATATCATTCGTGTTTGGACTGGTATCATATACAGATATCGGATACGTCTCATCGCTAGCGAGGGTAATTTATCAGCTGTGTAGTATCGAGATAGGTTTCTCCAGTCTGCTGAACATCCTTGCTGGTAAAATTTCGTCTATGGGTTCGTCTTTCAAGACTGCTACGAGTAGAGCTCTGGTCACCTTGTCCATACCCTTGTTGACTGTCTACAATTTCAAAAAATGGTTCAAATGGCTCTGAGCACTATGGGACTTAACATCTGAGGTCATGAGTTCCCTAGAACTTGGAACTACTTAAACCGCCGGCCGAGGTGGCCGAGCAGCTCTAGACGCTAAAGTCGCAGGTTCGAATCCTGCCTCGGGCATGGATGTGTGTGATGTCCTTAGGTTAGTTAGGTTTAAGTAGTTCTAAGTTCTAGGGGACTTATGACCACGGCAGTTGAGTCCCATAGTGCTCAGAGCCATTTGAACAATTTGAAGATGCCATCGCCGTCGGCGAAGACTCAAGCACGAAGGTTGGTTGGTTGGTTTGGGGAAGGAGACCAGACAGCGTGGTCATCGGTCTCATCGGATTAGGGAAGGACGGGGAAGGAAGTCAGCCGTGCCCTTTCAGAGGAACCATCCCGGCATTTGCCTGGAGTGATTTAGGGAAATCACAGAAAGCCTAAATCAGGATGGCCGGACGCGGGATTGAACCGTCGTCCTCCCGAATGCGAGTCCAGTGTCTAACCACTGCGTCAAGCACGAAGGGATGCAAGTTGTCCGCAATAACGTTCACGTAGTCGACAGCTGCCATGATGATTTCGATTACTACCACGGGTCGTATGGAAGCTTAGGAGAACCTCCCCCACAGCTTAATATTCCACCCATCGACCTGTGTCTATACGGCCGTGCATGCTTCGAGCAGCTGTTTGCCTGGATGACGGCGTATCCGGACACTGCCATCGATTTGGGTTAACAAAACGTAAGTGATCACGTATTCATTGCAATCGTAATTTACGATGTCATTGAATCAGGATGGGAACACGTATGGATTGTCTGCTTCGAAGCCCATGTTCAGCTATATGCGCTAAACGGTGCTCTCCATCACTTGTGAGTGAGTCAGGTGTGTACTCTGTCGTCCAATCAGCCACAGAAGCCTTCGCAGAGCAGGCTCGGCTTCGACAGACGTATCGTTATGAGGCATGCACGTCCAACACACTGTCATCTACTCGTGGTTTCGACGTCCTTCGACCACTTTTCATAGATGATTGCAACACTTGTTGTGAATAACCACCCAACTTCACGATTCCTGATACGCTCGTTCGCAGGCCATAGCCAAAGTCGTTAATGTCACAGGATTTCTCCATTTGCAGCTGTCTCTAGAACGATTGCCAGTTCATCTCTTCGCCGTTCATGTATAGGGTGGTTAGAATTAAATTCCCGCTACTTGAGATGAAAACTACTTACCGTATGGTCGCCCAACTTAATAAGAATGATTTCAGACTGTGCACTGGAAAACTTGCGTTGTTAGCAGTGCTAGTGTCATTACGTGACGTTAGGGACCGGTATTGGTGGACGACGTAGGGTTCAAACACAAACATCAGTATGCTTTACAGTTGCAGACAGTTGCCGGCCGCTGTGGCCGAGCGGGTCTAGGCCCTTCAGTCTGGAACCGCGCGACCGCTTCGGTCGCAGGTTCGAATCCTGCCTCGGGCATGGATATGTGTGATGTCCTTAGGTTAGTTAGGTTTAAGTAGTTCAAAATGGCTCTGAGTGCTATGGGACTTAACTCCTGAGGTCATCAGTGCCCTAGAACTTAGAACTACTTAAACCTAACTAACCTAAGGACATCACAAACATCCATGCCCGAGGCAGGATTCGAACCTGCGACCGTAGTGGTCGCGCTGTTCTAGACTTTAGCGTCTAGAGCTGCTCGGCCACCTCGGCCGGCGGTTTAAGTAGTTCCAAGTTCTAGGGAACTCATGACCTCAGATGTTAAGTCCCATAGTGCTCAGAGCCATTTGAACCATTTTTTGAAATTGTAGACAGTCAACAAGGGTATGGACAAGGTGACCAGAGCTCTACTCGTAGTGCTGTTTCTTCAAAACAATAGCAACAGTGCTGTTGCTCTTCGTGAGTATCCGACGCATTAAACGAATACAGACAGGTCGTTTTCCCGCATCGGACTTGAACAATGCGAATCGGAAGTTCGAATTAACTGGCAATTTGGGAATTGCTCCTGGGAGAGACCTACGGCCAATTGCGCCACAAATTGTTTAAGAAGTTACTGTTGCCATGGCTGAGAATGCTGGACGCAGTGGGCAATCTCCAAGCAGTGCACGAGCTATGTCAATTGTCAAATGTGTGTGAATTCCTAAGGGACCAAACTGCTTAGGTATCGGTCCCTAGACTTCACACTACTTAAACTAACTTATGCTAAGAACAACACACACACCCATGCCTGACGGAGGACTCGAACCTCCGGCGGGAGGGGCCGCGCGAGTTGTGTCACAACAAATGGTTCCAATGGCTCTGAGCACTATGCGACTTAACTTCTGAGGTCATCAGTCGCCTAGAACTTAGAACTACTTAAACCTAAGGACATCACACACATCCATGCCCGAGGCAGGATTCGAACCTGCGACCGTAGCGGGCGCTCGGTTCCAGACTGTAGCGCCTAGAACCGCACGGCCACTCCGGCCGGCTGTGTCACTACAGCTATATATTCCATGGTCCACCGTTCGAAAGGTACTGTGAAAAGTTGTGAAATGGTATCTCTGGTACCCGTCCAGGTTATCGTGGATGCACATGGTCGTCACATTAATCAACGTTTGTGACCTGGTACGTAAATATGGTACGAAATTAACAAATGTCACCCTCCTATGTAGAAATTAAAATGTGTTTCTTTCAATCTTTTATTGGTTATTTCTCTTCCGCATATCTTTACAAATGTTTCCACAAAGTTTCATTGTCCTACGATCATTCGGTTTTCATGGGAGCCCTCTCCAGTAGCAGAGGTTTAACTATAACCACCCTGTAGTTTCTTTACTGCGTCACGTGCTCGCAACGGCAGCAGGCGGTATTCAACACTATAGTGGGCAGTAGTTCTTTTGGTTCATTAGTGCATTTTCTAGCACTGCTCTCTCTCAAATGTGTAAAGACGTCCACTTTAGAACAGACTCCCTACTCTTGCTTAAATTTTTTGTTTGCCTGTAACAGTAAAGGTATTTTGTTTAAACTCCCTGGCAGATTAAAACTTGTGCTGGACCGACGCTCGAACTCGGTACCTTTGTCTTTCGTGGGCAAGTGCGCAACCGACTTAGTTACTCAAGCACGAATCAAGACCCGTCTTCACAGCTTCACTTCCGCGAGTTCCTAATCTCCAATCTTCCATCTTTACAGAACCTCTCCTGCGAAAAATTCATTCTGGAAACGTCTTCCTGCCTGAGGCTAAGCCATGTCTCCGCAATATCCTTTCTCCCAGGAGTGCTAATTTCGCAGGAGATCTTCTGTGAAGTTTTAAGTTTTGAAGGTAGGAGATGAGTACTGGCGGAAGTACAACTGTGAGGAGGGGTCGTGAGTCGTGCTTGGGTAGCTCAGTTGGTAGAGCTCTTGCCAGCGAAAGGCAAAGGCCCACAATTTGAGTCTCTGTCAATTTTCTTTCTGTTGATCTTCAGGTGAACTGAAAAACGCATCACCCCATCATTTATGCTATTCTGATTGGGAAAATGTGTTAGCTAAATAGAACACAACTGCTTAATTATGTACTTACCTTAGGAGGCTATGAATTAATATCAATGTCTGCACCAATCAGATCTTCTAGGAGTTATGCCGAAATCCATCTGGGTGTATTTTCCTCAAGTCATTTTGAGTAGTGTAGGCATGCGGTATTATTTCAGTGTTACGAGAACTGGTAACATTATTATTTCGAATATGAGCAGACAATACTCTGTATCGTAAATTCTTTCTGCGGTATTGACCTAACATCTATCCGCAAACGTTTCTACATCCATTTCTGCTTCTCTTGGTATACCTTGATGATGATCTCCACACATTAAATGCGCTGACAACCAATCTCTATTACAAAAATTCGTGAACACCTGGACGCAAATTCTGAAAAAAGCTGAAGATTAAGGTTTAACGTCCCGTCGACGACGAAATTAATAGACGCAGAGCAGAAGCTCTGATGGAATAAGGGTGATAGGGGAAATGATCCGTAAGTCTCAGGGAAACACGGAAAACCAAAATCAGACTGGCTGGACTGGGATTTGAACAGCCGTCCTTTCGAATGCGAATTCCGTGGGGCTTTTGTGCCACCTCACTCGCTTATATTTAACGAACATCTAACGATTTGACAATGTAAATATTTTACGAATCACATGTTGTATACGAACTTAAGCGCAGTTACCAGAAATTCTGATGTACGTGGGCATGGATACCAATTTACGCCTGTCAGATTCCCCAAAGAGAAAGACATCAACGTTCGAAATATTCCTCAATCAG
The DNA here is from genome assembly GCF_023898315.1 of Schistocerca nitens. Lineage (NCBI taxonomy): Eukaryota > Metazoa > Arthropoda > Insecta > Orthoptera > Acrididae > Schistocerca > Schistocerca nitens. The sequence continues at coordinate 318,231,501 of NC_064616.1, forward strand.
TCCATCGTAAGAAGAACAGGAAAACCAAATTTTATGCGTATTTTTAATGCAAAATTTCTCGTCAGATATATGAAATTGTTACGTTAAAGAATTTGCCTTATCATAGCTACTATTTTGGAAGCAAATCGTAGCATAGATTTACTTCAAAAGTCGTTGATGCCTCTCGAACATTTATACGGATACGAAGAACGTTGAGCATTATTTTATGAATCGCTTGAGACTTTCCGGCAAAGTGCGAAAGGAATATCAATATTTATAACGTATAGAAGGATATTTGAGATATAACCATTATTTTCATCACAGTGTGTGTGGTACAACCTATTAAACGCCTTACATAATATGGTAATCTGTATAAATGTGGTAGCGCTTTACGGTGATGCCTATTAACTAGACGACGTCAAAGAGGTTGTGCTTCGCCCACGTGTCGCAATTCCGATGCCTACAGGTGGTATTTTAAAGCTGCGCAGCCTTTCGGCCGCCGCGTAGATCTCACTGCTTCGCGGCTTTCACCCACAAGAAATATAAGCCGAAATAACTAAAAAATTTTTTTTTCTTAATCAGAAGCTAAAGAACGCAATAACTTCCGTCTTTGGTGTATACTTTAGAGAATAACTCGCTATGGCGCGTAGGATAATATAACTAAATTTATAAAATACATTACTGTCAGATTTATGCTATCGTTACAATTTAATTTCTTTCACTGAAGAATGTGTAAAATTACGAAAAAATCGAAATCAGAAAATCTCACGCTGCCTCTGGTGTTTAATCGTTCCGTGTCACAAAAAAAAAAAAAAAAAAAAAAAATGTAGCAGAAACTGACTTCGCTATGCAACTAAGCTGTAACACAGTGTCGCCATAGTAGTTTAAGCCTGTATGTTATGTAATGGCAAAAGTCTGCACTATCAATTTAAGAAACGACCGTATACTCTCCTCGTTGCGATAGAAAAATATTACACTCAGGAAATATATACATATATATGTTACATATACAGTAATTTGTGTTGGAATCATGTTAGATACACAGATAAATATAGCATCAGCAGGATGTGAATGTTCCTTTGCACTCATTCAGAGACCTCTATAAATGTGTGCTTGCCATAAGAATGTTAAAGAAAAAATGAGGAAAGATTCAAACAAAAAACCAGTGGCACTTTTCAGAACAAGAGAACGGAGTTACTGAAAAAAAATGGCAAAAACATGAAATTCCATATACATAACATGCGTCGCGGCTTTAAATTCAACAAAAATATGCTATCAGCTATATGTAACACAGCTTTTTTAAGTAACAGAACGTTGTGAGCATTAAGTACATATTATGCTAAGTTAATGATGGATTACGAATAAAATTAGAGATGCGTCTAAGAAAGACGAATTTAAAATAAATTGACGAAAAGCGGACGTCAGTGCATATAGCGCCAATGTTCCTATCTGCCAGCGAATGATAGTTAGACTTATTACAGAAAACATCTACAGTGTTCCTAGAATCCAGTAATCACCTAGATAGAAACGAAACAGTATTTTACTGTGGTCCGTAACTGCCATATGCGTCGAAAATCTAACGAACGTTTCTGGATATGGGATGATATCATTGCTGACAGATAGCGAACGCAAGTGCAGAGCGTTTACGGCACCTGTGTCGGAGGGGCTAGCTGGCGTCGGCTTGGTGTTAGGCGTCTGGCGTTGTTTACGAGGACGCTGCCAGCAACGAAGTGCCGCTGCTCAGCGGGTCTCGGCTCCCAGGCGTCTATGGAGGGACGCCGTTCGGGGGCGCATGCGCCCTGTCGCTTCCCCCACCCCCATCCCATCCGCATCACCCCTATTGGCGGTCGACGTCTGCCCACCGCGCGTGTCACTGCAGCCGAGTATTGCGCTCTCTGGTCTCTGCCTCTTGTGATCGCGCTCTCACAGAGCCGCGTCAGTCAATCAATCAAACCTGCTAACTGTCGGAAGCTGTGAATCAACTTTAGGAGACACTCGGAGCGACGTAGATTTCAGCCGCTAATTCGATGCTATTTACACTGCTAGCCATTTAAATTGCATCACTACGAAGGTTACGAAATATCAGAATTTTACTTATTGTGCGAATACAGTGTAGTAGAGCACGTGATAAAATTTGTGGGTTATCTGGGTATGCAGGGTGTGAAATTTACGAATAGTACATACAGCTGACTCCTCTGGCAGCAACTATGACTATAACCTGACTGAGTACCACGTCGATCTGAGCTTGGATGACAGATAACGATACGTCCTTCCACGCTGCTTCGCCAATCGTAGGTTTGGCGATTTGTGGTGTGCCAGTCTTTCGACAACACTTGATCGAGGTAACTCAGAACAGCGCGAACAATATGCGGTCTTGCGTTCTCTTGTTGAAAGACAGATCTCGAACATAGCGCACAGCTACTAAATTCGTGCATATGCAATTTCTTAAGTAACACAATCTACGTTCTGCATATAAGGAGAGTCAATGCAATGGGTTTCTCTTTCCGAAGTCGCCTTTCAGTGTGGGTTGTTTGTGAGCAGATCGCATAACGCCTCGAGTAGGAGGACAAATGTGTATCAGAAGAGCGTCTGAATTTGACAATGACAACATTTTTGCCTGTCAAGACTACAGTTTATTATTTCGCGAAATTGCTGCTCGCGTTGGATCGGATCCCATAGCTGTCATAGCAATATTGAATCGATGGGTTTAGGAGGACCATACTCAAAGCTGTACAGAATCGCAAAGGCTCCACACGACTTGTGGCAGCTCGAGCGTACAGAGTCGTACAGTCATGTCACGTATTTTGAGTCAGGAAATGGGTTTATTTCGAGCAAGACAAGTATCGACACAGGCGGTGCGACGACGTCTGAAGCACCACAGAATGTCAGCATGGCGGCTATTGTTGCATATTTAGAGACGAGTCCCGGTTTTGTCTGAAAATAAACGCAACTCAAATATAAAAATTTCGTTACATATAAAATTTATTATAAGAAAAGTATTTTCTCATACAGTGCTTTTAAATAAGATGTTCTTCATGCATTTACATTTTTATAGGTATTTACAACATTCAGTTATTTACATTTTTACCGTAATTTGAAGCCTTTTTAACCATCATATTTTTTCACTAGTAACATTATTCATTTTCTAGGGTGAAATTTTTTACTCTACAGCGGAGTGTTCGCTGATACGAAACTTCCTGGCAGATAAAAACTGTGTGCTGGACCGAGACTCGAACTCGGGACCTTTGCCTTTAGCGGGCAAGTGCTCTACCGGTAGGTAGTGCTGCCAGGAAGTTTCATTATTGACAGTATAAACCAGTAAGCTATGTACACTGTTTACAATAATAAGTTTTGATGCAGTAATGGCCCCAGGCCAGTGTACGACGGTTGGAACTTAAATAGTGGTAACTATTTATTCACAACCGATACAAAAGAGTTGCATGTTTGCACCTGTTGCTGTCTTTCAAAGTAGTCACCAGCGTTGTGTAGAACCCGTTGCCAGCGATGTGGAAGGGTAGTATACCGTTAGCAGAGCCTGTTCTGCTGATGGTGCGAATGCAGCCTGTCGAATCTCTGGAACAGTTCTGAAGCGAATGCCACGAAGTGGTTCCTTCATATTCGGAATCAAATCAAAGTCACAAAGACTTAAGTCCGGGGAGTATGGTGGATGGTACAGTACTTCTCAGTGCCATCGACCGAACAGAGCAGCCACAGCTTGCGCTATATGCGCCCGCGCATTGTCGTGAAAAATGATGGGTGGGTTGCGCAGAAGGTGTCGTCGCTTCTTTCGCAAAGCTGGTCGCAGGTGATGCTCCAAAAACGAACAGTAATACTGTGCATTGGCGGTCTGCCGTGGAGGAACGTAATGAGTTAGGATAACACTATCACAGTCGTACACGAGAATCACCATAACTTTCATCATCCTGGGGCTCTGACGCACTTTCGACTTTCGTGGCGACCCATAATGACGCCATTCGTTGGATTGGCGTTTCAGTTTTGGCTCGAACGATATGGCCCCTGTCTCATCCAGTGTTTCGATACGGCGTAAGATTCGACAGGCAGTAGACCGCACCATTCGCACCATCAACAGAATAGGCTCTGCTAACGGTATACTACACCTTCCACATCGCTGGCAACGGGTGTACACAACGCTGGTGACTACTTTGAAGGACAGTAACAGGTGCAAACATGTAACTCTTTTATATCGGTTGTGAATAAATAGTTGCCACTATTTAAGTTCCAACCCTCGTATATCCTTTATCGGGAAGTACACTGGTGTGCAAAACTTACGGATGAAAGTAATTTTTGCGTGATGCCTCACTGCCAAGTAACATAGCTCGATGAAACCTGGACCGTACAAAGAAAGAGCTGCTACAGTACAGCACGTAACGTAACTGAAAGAAATGAGACTTTTCTTCAAAGACGATAATTACGCTGAAGGCATCGCAAATTGTGATGGTCTCCTGGACATTGTAAAAGGCGAGAGATGGTTCTTAATACGATGTGTGATCACCACGGGCGGCACTGCATATTTAGCAACGTGCTCTCATGCTGGCCTGGAGGTTGATAAGGAGTATTTATGATATGACGAACCATTCGTGCACCAGCGTTGGTGACAACCGGTGGATGGCCGTTGGTTCATGTGGACGTGCTGCTGTACATCTCTCCAATGCATCCCACAGGTGTTCGATGGGATTTAAGTCGGGGGAACGGGCAGGGCGGTCCATTCGCTGAACAAATTCTCGTTTCAAAAGTTCCTCCACATGTGCAGTTAGATGTGGTCGCACATTGTCATCCTTAAAAATGGAGTCAGGGCCGAATGAACCCCTGGATGGACACACATGGGGAAGCAGTACAGTGTTACAATAACGCTGACCGGTTAGAGTACCATGCTCAAACATTGGGAGATCAGTGCCCCCATGCAATATTATACCTCCCCACACCACAACACCTGGAACAAATGGCTCTGAGCACTATGGGACTCAACTGCTGAGGTCATTAGTCCCCTAGAACTTAGAACTAGTTAAACCTAACTAACCTAAGGACATCACAAACATCCATGCCCGAGGCAGGATTTGAACCTGCGACCGTAGCGGTCTTGCGGTTCCAGACTGCAGCGCCTTTAACCGCACGGCCACTTCGGCCGGCCACCTGGAACACCAAACGATTATGTTCGACAGTGTTCCTGTATGCATTATGTATTCCTACTTATCGTTATATGAGGTTACATCCGGCTTTATAATTTTGGTGGTCCACGTGCTATGGTGTGTGTGTGGGGGATGGGGGTGGTAGGTGGGGCGTGGGGGGAGCGGAGGAACGGGACAGATCTTTGAACACGGTATACCCACCGGTTAACGTTATTGTGACTGTACTCCTTCCCCATGTGCGTCTTTTAAGTGTTGCATTCGGCGCTTACATGGTACGAGCTTTTGGAATGAAAGGTTATTCGTCGAATGGCCTGGTCTACCCGTTCCCCCGACTTAAACTCCATTGAGCACGTGTGGAATGCGTTGAGGAGACGTAGCGCAGTACGTCCACGTCACCGACGACCTTCACCGTTTATAAATCTCGCTGGTGAACGAACGATTCGCTGTACCGCTAGTACTACTGAAAGGGTACAGTACCGCCCAACATTGAGAATAGGTACGAAATTCTTGTCAGAACAACACATTTTTTGTGTAAAAGTAACTCAATAATTTCAATTAATACAGCGAAGCCGGATACCAGTGTGGGAAAGAATGACAAGTTATTTATTTAATTGATCACATGTGCACTTCCGCAAAATAAATCCCTACATCCCGTTTGGTGAGATCTGTGTGGTGTAAATGAATGAATGTATGGTCGTCTGCTAACCACAGATAGTGAATCGATATGAGCATCTTTGAGTCGATCCTTTGGGTACCTTTGGTGAGACCAAAGAGATGGAAGTTACCAGAGCTTTTGAGCGTTTGAAATGTGGCCGACCAATAAGGTAGCAAGGTGCTTCTCCCACTTCGAGAGAGGTGCGAGAGAACGAAAAGACGGCCATGTTTCAGACTCGGCACTCTGGCGCTGAACCTTCTGCTGTGAAGACCTGTTTTTTGTTGTGCTCCGTAATGAAAGCGTGGAGGCATGGTATGGATGTGGAATACTTAAGAGTAGTTAGAACTAATCATTTCTCTTTCCTAGGATCTTTTGTGGGGAAAATTACAAAGTGAGGCAGGTAATTTTAAAGGGATTATAGTAAACCAACGGTCACAAAGGGACCACGTGTAGTTATAAGTTGAGATACTAGCGTGGGTACAATAAGCTGAAATATTTAAGAATTAATATCGTGTGTACCATAAGCTGAAATATTTGAGAATTAATAGCGTGTGTACAATAAGCTGATATATTTAAGAATTGCGTGTGTATCATAAATTGAAGTATTTAAGAAATATCATTCCGTGTGACGCTGAATTTAAACTCTGAGAGAAAATCAAGGTGAGTCGGCCGTTTTTCCAGCAACGCCACTTGGCTTGCATTGCACAGGAAGACGAGCGTTTATCTCCAGAGTTCACAGTAGGAAACTGGAATTACAAATTGGGGCAGTGTCGAGTGAAACTGGGTTAAATATTGATTGAAGTGGGAAAGCGGAAAATGATGAAGTTGTAACGGTTTTTGTGTATTATTTCAGATTGTTGTATTGGGTATGTCTTGTAATTTGAATATGTGTGTTTTGCATGGGAGTAGCAAGGTAGTTTCGGAAAATTTTGTGGGTATGCCTGTTCCTCCTGCATCGCTCGATCTGGAGGAATGTTTCTGGAGAATGATTGTGAGAGGCGAAGTGTGAGGTATAATAAAAGATCCACCATCCGATCCAGGGAGTGCACAGTTGTGGTAGATAGATTACGAGACCGTAGTATGGAAATTCTCTTGTGATATTGTCGTAGGTTGTAGAATTTGTGTGCTAATGAATAAATCAAATAGTGAAAAGAAAGAGATTAGTGGCCTATTTCATTAAATTGTATGTTATCATAATGTCCCGAATTTGTATAAAAGCCGTTAAATCAAAGACAAAGAGTAAGTGTGGTATTGCCAGTGCGTAGTGTGCAGACAGAGTTCTATAGTCAGATGCGTGTTTCCGTTGCGTATTATTCATGCAGGAGGATAATTTATAACAAAATCGTAAGATACGAGAATTCATGTTGCTAATCCACTCGCTTGGCAAACCACCCATCTTGCAGGCCTGACTGCTTGATGCCACAGTATGAGAAAGGCAAGTGGGTGCCTCTCATAATTTCGACCCTGCCAGGATGTTTAAATTGTTAGGATAATTGTTGCCAGGATTATTTATTGGTTAGGATATTTTGTTGCCAAGATTCCGTTTTTGTCACGATAATTTTGTTGCCAGGATCATTTTTGTTAGGATATTTTGTTGTTAGGGTTTGCTGTTAAATTTTTTTTTTGATGGAATATATTGTGATAGCGCTAAGAAGTAAAGTTTTTTCCGTTTGCAATTTCTTTCTGGATTGGTGAGGATCTTTTATTTTATTTTAGGTAATTAATTGCAGTATAGCACAAGGCTAGAAGATTGTTTTATAATTTTTTTGTGTAATGTCCGTAGTAACTAGGTCGCAGGCTAAAAGTATAGTCACCATGGAGAATAACGATTCTGGCGTGAATGTAGCAGTGCAGCGGGAAGTAGGTGTTGACCGTGAGTTAATGAGAGGGGACGGCAGGCACTCCGAAGAGGCTGTATTGTTCAGTGGACCGCTGCAAGGGGAGCCTTTGTGCAGGGGGCTTTGTTCACTATCGGGGGCCTTTCCGAACGACGCGGGCGAGCAGGGACTCGGTCAGGTAGAGAGTGAAAGTGCAGCTACCCTTAGCGAAGCTACGGCTTCTCAGGCGCACGAGGTGAGCGCGCCGAAAGTTGCAAATGACGATATGATGCTACAGTTGTTACAGAGTTTGGTGAGAGATAATAAGGAAAGAGATAGGGAGAATAAGGAAAGGTTAGAAGCGATGAGTAGGGAGACTAAGAAAGGATTGGAAGCAAATAACGAGAGATTAGAAGCGATGAATAGGGAGACTAAGAAAGGATTGGAAGCAAATAACGAAAGATTAGAAGCAATCAATAGAGATAATAAGGAGAGAGATAGGGAGACTAAGGAGAGATTGGAAACAATGGATAGGGGAAATAAAGAGGCAATGAGGAAGCTCCACACAGTTATCGATGAGCGTTTGCCCGCAGTTAATAATCGGTTAGATGAGGGGGAGAAGAATCTGGATGCGTTGAAGCAAGTATGTGATGCCGTAAAAGAAAAAGCCAATAATCTGGAGGTACGAATAAGTGCAATAGAGAGCGATGTTACAGAACGTAGGGACGTTTTGCCGGATGAGCGAATCGAAGAGGTAGTGGTCAGAATGAATACGATTAGCGCAGATGTAGAAAAGATCAGTACAAGAGGCGAGACAGGTTCTGACAGTACGCAGCGAGAGGTTTGTGCCGATCAGGAGGAGATACAGCCACCATTACAGTTTAAAGAGGCACAATTAGAAATAAGTAGGAAACATAGTGGAGAACTAGCACAGTTGCAATTAGCGTGCAGTAGCGAAGGTGACACACCACCAGGTAGATTTCAGAGGGAGAGTGAGATAAACTCAGAAAGCGAAAATAGGCAGAAAGAGAAAGACGAATTCACAGAGTCAGAAGAACGGTTGTGTCAGATAAAACAGGTGGCAGACCCAACTGGGTATAGTCCAAGGCTGTCTCAATTTCAAGATTCGTTACCTTCATCGAGGGGATTGCTCCGCAAAACGAAGTTTGTATATAACTATCTGAGAGACGAGGCTAGAGCGAAAATGCAGGAAGACCTTAAAGACTGTAGTAGCTATTTAAATGAATTCTGGTCGAAAAGTAAGGAGGACCAGGTTACGCAAAGCATATTGATAATGCCAAATCGTAACGGATGTGGTATAAGGGATTCAGTGTCATGCTATCAAGAGATGTTTAGACGAAACAGGTATTTGGATGTGACATACGAACCAGCGGAGTTCATTAGAATCCATATAACGAAGTTGCCAGCGAAATTGCGCAGAGGAATAGTGATGGCAGGCAGAGGCTTAGACGATTCCGCGTCATTTCAGCACTTGTTACAGGAACTGGGTAATGAGAGCAATATCGTGAACGGAGACACGACTCATAGGTCAGTTAGTGTCGAGGGTAGGAACGGCAGAAACCATCATAATGACAGGAGAGCGTGGAATCCAGGCATTTCATTCTTGTCACAATGGATTCAAGAATAGGAGAAACTAATCCAACATATCAGCCCTTAATATCTTGCTCTTAAAACACATGCAGCTGGCACTGAAAATTGTCTATGTAGCAGGCAAAATCAACTAATATGTAGGAATGCAAATACCATACTTCTGATCAGAGAATAAAACGGCAGTAATGGAATCTGTTAGGTTGGTATCTCAGTAAAATTTGCAACTTTTTATTTCGAACAGTAAAGTAAAAGAATTGTTATGTAATAATGCCAATGAGTCCAGTTTAATTAGTGTGATTTGATTATTGTAGGTACTAAACACGTAATGTAAGAGGTAAACATTGTGATCGAAGTTTTTAAATTAGATGCCATGTGATCTATAGTATGTCATTGTCGTGGTGACAGTTATAATGAAGTGCTGTGTATGGTTATTCGGAATCTGGTGTTAGTGAGAGAGGCCACTAGCACCAAAGTTACTAACACTTGGGTTGCCCAATTCTCCCAGCTTGTATATTCTCTGCACACATTTAATTTTCGTGTAAGCACATATTCCTAACTAGCGAATTCTTTATTGTGTATAGTGGACCATTCAGAGTGAGGCGGATTGTCCATGAAAATGCTGTACTGATTGAGACGATCAAGGGAAAACAATCTCGTGGGCCTCATCACATTTCTAACATCAAATTATGGAAAAATTAAGGATAGATCTAAAGTAGGCGATTAATGGTAGATAGTCAGTGTATTTATTTGTGGTGTGTAACGTTGTGCAGGGTCAAATCGAACGTAAGAATTTTCAGGCGGGATGTCAGGAAGTATGACGGAATAGACTGGTCAAATGAGTCATGAACAGGAGTCGACAGAGTGGTGTATGTACGTGTTTTTTTTGTCGTATGAATAAGGATCAAGCAGAAACGACGTGATGATTAATGAGTGAATAAAGATGGTAGATAGAGAAGCGACGTGATAAATAGTAGTGGATAAAGGTGAATTTTTGAGGAGAGAATCGACGTGAAGCAGTGTGGATGATGAAGGGAGATTCGACGTGATGAAGCAGCGGTAAAATAAAGGTGAGTAGAATTGAATAATGTGGAGATGTCTTAGATGTATGTTACAGAGAGGCCTGTGTATGCTGCAATAGAGATTGATGCCAATGGCGAAGGAAGACCAGGAAATGATGGAGTAATGGACGGACGGAGAGCCGAAATACGAATGAAGAGATGAGGACAACTGCACAATGTGAAAGGACGTAAAGGGAGTATGAGACCCAGATGGTGAACGTTGTGGAATACTGACGAAAGATGTAATGTAGGTGTAGATCTAATTCTTAGCATAACAATTGCGATTTGAGAAAAATATTTTTTGTTGTTGTTGAAGCCTCGTACCAGTATAACTAATCAAAACGGTACCAAGAATGTGTACAGCTATTTTTTGCAGGATGAATAATTTGTGTATTTTTTGTTCTTAGATGAAATGTCGCAATTCTAGGTTGATATTAGCATAAAGTGAATGCAGAGGTAAGCCGATGGAGAGAGGTGCCAGAGTGAAAGGACGAATTCGGAGACTGGAAAGCTATCTCCGAAACAGCTTCATGTGTTATGTGGTTGAGTATAAGGGAGCAAAGGTATGGTATGTTGTAGTGAGTGTGGTGGTGTTAAGGTTAACTGACTTCTAAACCTATTCTGTTAGTGTGTTAATGGAATGAATGAGAGGGAAAATGTGATGTCTGGTGAGTGAGAGTCGTAGAGTAGTGTGATCAATGCGCACACTCCTGAGAAGGGGATGCTACCGATCCATAACTAAAAGATTATTGTGTTTTATTGTTTGTTGGGATGAACCTTGATGTCAGGTCAGGATCTGTCATACGTGTCCTAGAAACATTGCTATATATAATGAAATGTAAAATATGTGAAGAGATACTGATTTCAGTCTGTCACAAGCACAAGGGTGCATTATATGTTGTAGATTTAGAGTCATCAGTTCCTAAAATGTTTATTGTGTTAGGATGTTAAAGTAGTTTACTATTTAATAACATGTGGTAGGTAATTGAGAGTTGTGTAGATTATTTTCTCATTTTTTTGTTAGAACACTTTCAAGGGATTTTAATTTCAGTGTGTCATAAGCACAAAAGGTTCATTGTATATTGTAGCGTGAGAATCAACAGTTTCTAATATTTTTCACTGTGATAGGATGTTAGAGTAGTTTACTATTTTGTATTGTAATTATGAGTTGTATAGATTGTTTCTTATTCATTTTGTTCTTTATTTTACACCTTCATGTTTTGTATGAGGGACGACAGGTACAAAGAATAGCACGAGTGTGGGCTATCTATAGAAAAAGGATAGATAAATGTATGTTGTCTGTGTAGAAAACTAGGGTGTATAATTTTATGTTCTTTTTAGAACAAAGATTCTTTTGTTACCAATGTAGCTAATAGATAATACATGTAATCAATGAGTATTTAAATGCAGTATATCCTTTTGTCTGTAATGTTGCGAGATGCACGGAAGATCTGGCTAATTGGGTGTCGTAACGCCCATACCGCTAACGGGCCGAGCTGACGTCACCATGGCGACAGGCGACACAGCCGCGGCACTCCCCACTCCATTGTCGGACGAGGTGCGCTCCACGCGCCCGCTACAGCAGGTCAACGGCCTGGGGCGACACGCACGTATCACTGGCCATTCATGAGTTCCGCCACCCTTACGACTGGGGAAGGTATCCCGCGGAGGCAACAGCGGGTGGTTTCTTCTGCTCAACGGCGCGCGCAGCGGCGCTACTGCTGAATGGACGGGGCGCGACAGAGCCCGGCGAGCATTTTTTACCTGCAGCTATTAACTTGCACTGGACTGTGGAGCCGTGAAACAAGATGACTGCGACTTTCCATAAGGTGGAAAGTGAAGGACTGGTGTTTCCACATTGTGAGAGGTGGAAAAGATGTTGTCCTTAGCAGACAGGACGATTGTTTTGTTTTGTCTTGACCACTGAATGGTGGGATCCATAAACTTTTGGCAGTGACTTGTTAAGTGTGCTTTGTGAATTGCATGTGGGACACTTGGTATACTTAGAGGACAGTTGTCGTTTGGTGAACAATTAGAGTGGGACATTGACATTTGCGTCTGTAGTAGGAGACATTTCTTGGATTGGCGCGGGAATAAGTGCTGTTTGTTGAAACTTACGACTTTTAATTACACCATGAACTGAAAGGACAGAACCGTGGGTAATAGTAGTTGTAGGGCCATTTTTTTTGGACGAACAGATTCGTGTGGATGGTACTCTGAGAGTGACTATGACATTTGTGTTTAATGAGAGATACAGTTTACTGTTCAGTGCGTGTTCAAAATGCCGAATTGAGTGACTCAAAGACTTTCGTCCGGGTAACCATGGGAGAGCTTTGACACCGAGACAGTGGTTCTAGGAAAATTATCAGCAACTTTTTGACCCCAAGAAAATCACAGAATGAAATGTTTCCGTGTGACTCGCAAGATAGGGAATAATGTATTTGTAATTGTGTAAATGTTTTTTTTTTATATGTTTCATTCCTGAAGGGACAGCAAGCGTAATTGTATTTTATTAATAATTGTGTTTAGAATAGTTAGTGTTTGTTTTTTGGTTTGTTCTGGGTTATCAAGTTCACGTAGCATGTGTATTAGAATATTTGGTACAATGATGCTTTAACTATTAGCCAGTGGCGTAATACTAACGTAGCGGCCCTTGTAGCATTTATCAGTAAGGTTGTCACAGGGGAGAAGAATTTGCATTGCACAACAAATATCGGAATTAACTGATGTATTTTGATGTCGTGCATAGTAATAATCTTGTTGGTGTTTTGACTGAAGCCACTTATTTCTATTATCACAGTGGTGATATTTCACATTAAAGTGTAACGAAGGCTAGTCGAAATGCAAGTTCTTGTCGTCTATATGTGAGACAACAGAGAAATGAACAGTAGAGTAAGATAAGAGAGCTACTGGTGGATTCAAGCACTTATTGATAAACTATTTATTGCGAGTATTGATCAAAGTTGATGGACTGACTAGCTCAGCAGCAGGTATTTGCACTGATGGATATAGGATAAGGTTAAACTCACTGTCGAGTAGCTGTGGCAATTGTTTAGGTGATGATAGTTAATGAGGTGTGACATGATGTCTTAGACGAACTATATTACGTAACCAGTATGTAACTTGTGGAATATTTTATTGTTTTTCTTCTCAGTTTTTATTTCTCTGTAGGTTTGAGGTATATTTTAGAGTAATGGTATGGAGCCTGACATTCTACGTGTAACTAGTGTACGAATTTTTTTTTTCTTTTGTTGATTTTGTTTTGTATTTAGACTTTGCTATGTAAGGGTTTTTACAGCGCAATTTATGACTGTCAGATTACTTGCTCTGTGTTTGGACGGTGAGCCATTTAAAATTTCATGGTAACGAAGATCCCAGTAACTAAAGCAAATTTTTATCTCAATATTATTTTTTCATTTCTATGATGTGATGTTTTATTTGTCATGTGGATTGTTATATATTTGTATGTGTACGTTACTCCGGATTGTGGAGAGTACAATATAATTTGGTCGTCTATTTGAGGTCACCAGGGGCTAAGGTCTCCTCCTGGTTATTTTGATGAATTGCTACGTTTGTTTTAATACAGTTTTCTTAAAAAAAAAAAAAAAAAATGTTCGGAACTACCCTCGCATTGCAAGGATAGTACCGTGCCATTTTTTTCTGCATGGGTAGCCGGTGATGAAAGGGTACAGTACCGCCCAACATTGAGAATAGGTACGAAATTCTTGTCAGAACAACACATTTTTTGTGTAAAAGTAACTCAATAATTTCAATTAATACAGCGAAGCCGGATACCAGTGTGGGAAAGAATGACAAGTTATTTATTTAATTGATCACATGTGCACTTCCGCAAAATAAATCCCTACATCCCGTTTGGTGAGATCTGTGTGGTGTAAATGAATGAATGTATGGTCGTCTGCTAACCACAGATAGTGAATCGATATGAGCATCTTTGAGTCGATCCTTTGGGTACCTTTGGTGAGACCAAAGAGATGGAAGTTACCAGAGCTTTTGAGCGTTTGAAATGTGGCCGACCAATAAGGTAGCAAGGTGCTTCTCCCACTTCGAGAGAGGTGCGAGAGAACGAAAAGACGGCCATGTTTCAGACTCGGCACTCTGGCGCTGAACCTTCTGCTGTGAAGACCTGTTTTTTGTTGTGCTCCGTAATGAAAGCGTGGAGGCATGGTATGGATGTGGAATACTTAAGAGTAGTTAGAACTAATCATTTCTCTTTCCTAGGATCTTTTGTGGGGAAAATTACAAAGTGAGGCAGGTAATTTTAAAGGGATTATAGTAAACCAACGGTCACAAAGGGACCACGTGTAGTTATAAGTTGAGATACTAGCGTGGGTACAATAAGCTGAAATATTTAAGAATTAATATCGTGTGTACCATAAGCTGAAATATTTGAGAATTAATAGCGTGTGTACAATAAGCTGATATATTTAAGAATTGCGTGTGTATCATAAATTGAAGTATTTAAGAAATATCATTCCGTGTGACGCTGAATTTAAACTCTGAGAGAAAATCAAGGTGAGTCGGCCGTTTTTCCAGCAACGCCACTTGGCTTGCATTGCACAGGAAGACGAGCGTTTATCTCCAGAGTTCACAGTAGGAAACTGGAATTACAAATTGGGGCAGTGTCGAGTGAAACTGGGTTAAATATTGATTGAAGTGGGAAAGCGGAAAATGATGAAGTTGTAACGGTTTTTGTGTATTATTTCAGATTGTTGTATTGGGTATGTCTTGTAATTTGAATATGTGTGTTTTGCATGGGAGTAGCAAGGTAGTTTCGGAAAATTTTGTGGGTATGCCTGTTCCTCCTGCATCGCTCGATCTGGAGGAATGTTTCTGGAGAATGATTGTGAGAGGCGAAGTGTGAGGTATAATAAAAGATCCACCATCCGATCCAGGGAGTGCACAGTTGTGGTAGATAGATTACGAGACCGTAGTATGGAAATTCTCTTATGATATTGTCGTAGGTTGTAGAATTTGTGTGCTAATGAATAAATCAAATAGTGAAAAGAAAGAGATTAGTGGCCTATTTCATTAAATTGTATGTTATCATAATGTCCCGAATTTGTATAAAAGCCGTTAAATCAAAGACAAAGAGTAAGTGTGGTATTGCCAGTGCGTAGTGTGCAGACAGAGTTCTATAGTCAGATGCGTGTTTCCGTTGCGTATTATTCATGCAGGAGGATAATTTATAACAAAATCGTAAGATACGAGAATTCATGTTGCTAATCCACTCGCTTGGCAAACCACCCATCTTGCAGGCCTGACTGCTTGATGCCACAGTATGAGAAAGGCAAGTGGGTGCCTCTCACTACTTACCAACTTTCTGGCCTGAATGGGAGCACGTTGCTAAACTTGCAGTGCGTCCGTGGTAATCATACATCATACATACATCCTACATTTTGTAGTGTCCAACAGACCATCAAAAATCGCGGTGACTTCAGTGTAATTATTATTTTTGAATAAAAGTGTCATTCCCGTTCGTCTCATTGTGTGTTTATTTCAGTTAGCTTCGATGTTATACGAGGGGAGTTTGAAAAGTCCGTGCAAAAATAAAAACTACTTACGTGTTTGGGGTAAACCTTTTTTATTTTTCGACATTGTCTCCTTTTGGACTTATACACTTCGTCCAACGCTGTTCTAATTTGTTGATCCCTTCCGAATAACAGGAATTGTCCAAGTCTGCAAAATAGCTATTAGCTGCTGCAATCACTACTCGTTTGAATAAAATCTTTGTCCCGCCAGCCATTTCTTCAAATTGGGGAACAAATAGTAGTCCGAGGGAGCCAAGTGTGGAGAACAGGGGGTATGTGAACGGAGTTGGAATCCTATTTCCATTAATTTTGCGACCACAACTGCTGAGGTGTGTGCTGCCGCATTGTCGTGATGGAAAAGGACTTTTTTGCGGTCCAATCGCCGACGTTTTTCTTGCAGCTCGGTTTTCAAATGGCCCAATAACGATGAATAATATTCACCTGTAATAGTTTTACCCTTTTCCAGATAGTCGATGAGGATTATCCCTTGCGAATCCCAAAAGACAGTTACCATAACCTTTCCGGCGGAAGGAATGGTCTTCACCTTTTTTCGTGCAGATTCTCCTTTGGTGACCCATTGTTAAGATTGTTTTTTGGTCTCAGGAGTATAGTAATGTATCCATGTTTCATCCACAGTGACGAAGCGACGCTTAATGCCCTACGGATTGTTCCTGAACAGGTGCAAACCATCCTTGCGACACTTCACACGATTCCGCTTTTGGTCAAGCGTGAGCAATCGCGGAACTCATCTTGCGGATAGCTTTCTCATGTCCAAATGTATATGCAAAATATTATGTACCCTATCATTCGAGATGCCCACAGCACTAACAATCTCACTCACCTTAACTCTTCTGTCATCCATCACCATATCATGGGTTTTATCAATGATTTCTGGAATCGTAACCTCCACAGGGCGTCCAGAACGTTCAGCATCACTTGTGCCCATATGGTCACGCCGAAAATTTTGAAACCACTTATAAACTGTTATAATCGAAGGTGCGAAGTCACCATAATGTTTATCAAGCTTCTCTTTAGTCTCCTTAGCCGTTTTACCTTTCATAAAGTAATGTTTAATCACCATACGAAAATCTTTTTCGTCCATTTTCTGACGATCACTCTACTTCTTTGATTCACACGAATGCCAAACACAAAGAAATAGACCAATATTGCTGAAACTTTGTGTGCGTTCTTTCCAAGGATGCTACTAACTAAAGATGACCTCGATACGCGCCGGTGGTGCCATCTCTCGGACATTGTACTGCCTTTTCAAACGCCCCTCGTACTATGGCAGCTATGTATGGTTCAAGTTTCATCGAGCTATGGTACTTGGCAGTGAGGTATCTTGAAAAAATCACTTTCCTCTTTAAGTTTTGCACACTAGTGGATATGACGTTTGTCATCCTATGTTGATAAATAAAGTTGACGTCGTTTAATAGTCAAAACGCCATGGGCGTTAGACCGAATGACGAACTGTAGAGTGGTTTTCACTCCAGAATCCAAGGTGCTGTGTCTAATCGTCAATAGTACGCCTGTTTACGGAAGATTTTTAATGCCATTTCCTCTGCGCATTGTGTGTCCAGACTCCATCTCAAAAGCATACGTTTTTGCACGCAACTTGCCATCCAGTTCGTCCCTCGTTAGTTAAACTACTTCTTCATTCACCTGCGGAACACTGTATTTGTTACGCGCTGGAAATCACGAAGTACCCAACACCGTGCGCACATCGCTCCTAATATCTACGTAGATATTTGGGGTTTTGATTTGGTTTATTAGGTTATAACCGTCTGTGTAACACATTTTTACACAGTTTAGAGGGAATCTGTTCAAAATATATCGACAGTCGAAATCAAAAAGGAGCGTCTTCGAAACATCTGAAATCGTCATTCTCTCTGTAATGAGTCTATCGAAGGTCACATTTAATTTGTTCAATTCAATGGCTAATACATTTTAGTTAGAAGTAACGCTCCTTTGAAAATTCGGTTCTATAATTAATGAAGCTGTCTCGAATCTGCCCTTCAAATGGTTCAAATGGCTCTGAGCACTATGGGAGTTAACTGCTGTGGTCATCAGTGCCCTAGAACTTAGAACTACTTAAACCTAACTAACCTAAGGACATCACAAACATCCATGCCCGGGGCAGGATTCGAACCTGCGACCGTAGCGGTAGCGCGGTTCCAGACTGTAGCGCCTAGAACCGCTCGGCCACTCCGGCCGGCAATCTACCCTTCCAAGGTGTTTCTAGTCAAATGTCCAGCATCCTTCATATACACTCCTGGAAATTGAAATAAGAACACCGTGAATTCATTGTCCCAGGTAGGGGAAACTTTATTGACACATTCCTGGGGTCAGATACATCACATGATCACACTGACAGAACCACAGGCACATAGACACAGGCAACAGAGCATGCACAATGTCGGCACTAGTACAATGTATATCCACCTTTCGCAGCAATGCAGGCTGCTATTCTCCCATGGAGACTGTAACGACAACTGTACATATAATAATTTTTTTCTGTATGAATTTCGATAAATTAGTGTGAACAATGTTTGATTTTATTTCTTTCTCTTTTCGTGTCATGTTAAAGAAACAGTGAGCAACTTTTGAAATGAATATTATTATTTATGTTGGATTTCAAATAAGGTGATAATCAAAAGAAAGTGTACTATTGTTAAAACTATTGTAAGATGTGAAAATTGTAATTTAAACACTTGGTCCATACGTAGGTAATGCAGTAGGATATGTGTAGTAGAAAACCTGTGGTGAATACCCTACCTGTAGGGGAGCGGGAAAAGGTGGAGGCAGGCGAGCGCGGGAAAACGCACACTGGGCGCGGTTCGGCACAACGGGCTCAAGTAAGTCAGTCGGAGGCGAGCAACAGTAAGAGTCGGAGTGGTGAATTGGTCTGAGGAACACGTACTGTACCGAGGCGGCTACCCAGGAAAAGTGGATTCCATTGAGCCTCGGGTGCACCGATTCCGATGACTACTTGGCATGGCTATATTCTGAGGCACAAAGTTGGAAAGATTACGACGCTAAGAAGAAGGAAAGTGCCGATGTAGTGGGAGCCTTAGCCGTGCTTGTATGTGTGCCGTGCTGCCCGCTATCTCGCTGCCCGCCAACCGCCGCACCGACTTGCACAGGTCAAACATTTATTTCATCTTTAGAAGTGTATCTGTGTGGACCAGTGTCAAAACTGTTTCTAAATGTTCAATAATAACGTGACTTTTACCAGAATTGCTTTAGCCATGACTTATCCTGATCACTGACCTAGACAGGATCCTTACCTCGTATTGTGCAACCTGAGTATCCTGAACTGAAAGTTTAAAATTAGCGTTAATAAGAATTATTAGCAGACAAACCTATGCTGTAAAGAAGTTTAAAGCTCTATGTGTTATTGCAAATGTTGGTAAAGAACAAAAGTATGACTAACTTGGAAGAGAGTTTTTTGAATTGAGTTAGCGATGTTATTTAATTAATCTGAGACAGAAATAATGACAGTTAAATTATTCAGAAGTAAGACAAATGAGTAGTTATACATAGATTGCTAATTTTGAGTGTTAATTTGCCTTCAGTACTTAATAGTTTCAGTATAATGACCATAACAGTTTCAGGGCCCCCCCCCCTTCTCTTGTCCATTCTTTCAAACCTTGGAATGTGTTGATCAGATTTGACCAGTAAAGTTAAGTTCTATGTTAATCCTAAGTGTATTAGTGTTGTTTTCCAATGTTAATAGTGACAATGTATGTGTGCTTTCAAAACTGCTTATTCTAGGGAAATCTATGCCCGATTCCAGTCTGATCAATATACAGAATGCAGTTCGTAGTAATCATTGCTGTGGGGTGTTGTGTGAATTTATCTCGTCCAAATTAGTACAAAAGAGAAAGCTTTAGTTCAGTGGATTTTTCTGGTTCCAAACTTTGCCATATAACGCATCATTACTACGTGTTACTATGCTTGTACATGCACTCACTTGTACAAGGAAAAACTCACTCATTGCCTAAGTAGGCTGGCGACCGAATCATTAATGATAGATAGCATCTACTGTGAGTACTTCTTGTCCATGCGAACGAGCAATTATACTTTACATTTGCTTGATGCATCACTGTAGTTATTGACTGAATATAAGTCCGATCTTGTTCTATTAGGTACACGCGGTCAACTTATGTACTAAAATCCTTGTTTAAAAGGTGAAGCCCGTGAACTTATTACAGTACAGGCTTTATACAGCTAACGTACGTCCGTTAAAGGGCGGTAGCGTTACAAGACGATCGTAGAGATGCTGGATGTAGTCCTGTGGAACGGCTTGCCATGCCATTTCCACCTGGCGCCTCAGTTGGACCAGCGTTCGTGCTGGACGTGCAGACCGCGTGAGACGACGCTTCATCCAGTCCCAAACATGCTCAATGGGGGACAGATCCGGAGATCTTGCTGGCCAGGGTAGTTGACTTACACCTTCTAGAGCACGTTGGGTGGCACGGGATACATGCGGACGTGCATTGTCCTGTTGGAACAGCAAGTTCCCTTGCCGGTCTAGGACTGGTAGAACGATGGGTTCGATGACGGTTTGGATGTACTGTGCACTATTCAGTGTCCCCTCGACGATCACCAGTGGTGTACGGCCAGTGTAGGAGATCGCTCCCCACACCATGATGCCGGGTGTTGGCCCTGTGTGCCTCGGTCGTATGCAGTCCTGATTGTGGCGCTCACCTGCACGGCGCCAAACACACATACGACCATCATTGGCACCAAGGCAGAAGCGACTCTCATCACTGAAGACGACACGTCTCCATTCGTCCCTCCATTCACGCCTGTCGCGACACCACTGGAGGCGGGCTGCACGATGTTGGGGCGTGAGCGGAAGACGGCCTAACGGTGTGCGGGACCGTAGCCCAGCTTCATGGTACGGCTATGTGTATCGCTGAGGCACGCAAGCCTCCCCACCAACGGCAAGGTCCATGGTTCAGGGACGGGGGGGGGGGGGGGGGGAGGGGGGCACCGATCGGTAGTCACTGTTTAATCAAGGAATATCGCACAGATTATACCATGACTGGATATTGCACACGACACAGTCACCCGTTGAGGGTGAAGAGACTTCTCGAACACGAAATACAGATTCTCAGTCCCTCTAATGCGCCCGTTTTGCTTCGTGACGAATCCAACCGAATGAAAGTGGGCTTCGTCGCTAAAGCAGACCATATTCACATCGAAGTCCTGTTCGTCAATTCTGTGGACAATAACGTTGACGAAACACAGTTGCTGTTCCATAGCCCTGGGACTTAATTTTGTATGAGTAGAGATGCAGGTCTTCAACAACAATTTGTCACATTGTCTCCTGGTTGATTCCCACCTGTTGTGCAGCTCGTCTGATCGATTTCCTGGAGCTGGTTTGAAACACAGCGCACGTCTTCTCCATGTTTTCAGACGTTTTCACTCTTTTTGGACGACCAATATTGCCAATATTTTTATCACGAACACTACTCGTTATCTCAAACTTGCGAGTCAAATTCTTGACTGTTAGCACAATTGGACTGGTTGTCTTCTGCTTGAACTCGGTCGCAGACTTCCTTTGAGGCGCAGTTAGGCTGTTATCGCTCGCATAGTAGGCCTTCACAAGCGCAATACGCTCAGGCACGCTGTACCGTGACATTTTCACGTGCAAATGGCCGACAACAACTAGGCGTTTTCGCATGCGCATACTTATTCCCGTCATGCTCCCCGGCCGATCGGTGCAGTTTGAACATGCTATTGCAAACCGTTCAGAAGTTATGACCACTTTATTTCATATAGTTCAATAATTGTCACCCTGTATAATCTACACTGAAGTGACGAAATCATGGAATAGTGATATGCGCATATGTAGATGGCGATAGTGTCGCCTACACAAGGCATAAAAGGGCAATGCATTGGCAGAGCTGTCATTTGTACTCAGGTAAATGGAAATGAGCGCTTGGCGTCATTGGCCGGGAGGCCCTTTGCGGGCAGGTCCGGCCGCCTTGGTGCAGGTATTATTACACTCGACGCCACATTGGGCGACCTGCACGCCGGATGGAGATGAAATGATGAGGAAGACAACACGAACACCCAGTCCTTGAGCGGAGAAAAATCTCCGACCCAGCCGGGAATCGAAACCGGGCCCCCAGGACGGCAATCCGTCACCCTGACCACTCAGCTATCGGGGTGGACATTTGTACTCAGGTGATTAATATGAAAAAGTTTCCGACGTGATTATGACTGTACAACGGGAATTAACAGACTTTGAACACGGGGAGTCGCATGGGAGAGTCCATTTCGGAAATCGTTAGTAAATTCAATATTCCGAGATCCCCATTGTCAAGAGTATGCCAAGAATACAAAATTTCTGGCATTACCTCTCACTACGGACAAGGCAATGACCGACAGAATTCACTTAACGACCGAGGGCAGAGAGGCGTTTGCACAGAGTTGTCAGTGCTAACGGGCAAGCATCACTGCGTGAAATAACTGCAGAAATCAATGTGGGACGTACGACGAACGTATCCATTAGGACAGTGCTGCGAAATATGGCGTTAATGGTCTATGGCAGCAGACGGCCGACATGAGTGCCTTTGCCAACAGATCGACATCGCCTCCAGCGCTTCTCCTGAGCTCGTGACCATATCAGTGGGATCCTGGATGACTGGAGAACCGTGGCCTGGGCAGATGAGTCCCGATTTTACTTGTTAAGAGCTGATGGGGGTCGAGTATGGCGCAGATTCCACGAAACCGTGGACCAAGTTGTCAACAAGGCTCTGTGTGAATTCTTGGTGGCTCCATAATGGTGTGGGCTGTGGAAGGGACAGGTTTCTCTGGTGGAAGTGGTTATGTTTGGCTACTAGGAGACCATTCGCAGCCATTCATGGACATAATACTCCCAAACAACGATAGAATTTTAATGGATGACAATGCGCCATGGCACGCACACTTTCGGCCTTCCAACCACTTGTTGAATCCATGCCACGTCGAGTTGCTGTGCTATGCCTGGCAAATGGTCTGCCGCGATATTAAGAGGTATCCCATGACTTTTGTGGCCTTAGTGTGTTGTTTAAAACTAAGCTTCCTAAAAAGAGTTACACAACACAAGATTTTCAAAATTATGGTAACATTATCAAACCTACCAATGCTCATAGGCAAATATGTCTTCCCTATAAACATTAAATTACTCAATGTTTATTGCTGTAGCAGTGCATACACGTTTACAGATCAACAGCACAAGAGGTTCTGAGATGCCGGCCGAAGTGGCCGTGCGGCTAAAGGCGCTGCAGTCTGGAACCGCAAGACCGCTACGGTCGCAGGTTCGAATCCTGCCTCGGGCATGGATGTTTGTGATGTCCTTAGGTTAGTTAGGTTTAACTAGTTCTAAGTTCTAGGGGACTAATGACCTCAGAAGTTGAGTCCCATAGTGCTCAGAGCCATTTGAACCATTTGATTTGAGGTTCTGAGATACCAGATATCGACTCAAACACCCATATTAGCACGTGGTGTAACCTCTATGGGCGGCAATGTAAGCGCTGACTCTGGCATCCAATCGATCGTGCAGATAGCAAATACTGTCCTGGGATATGCCATGCCTGCTCAGATCGTTCACATAGAGCTGTAAGAGTTATAGGTTGACTAGTCGCACAAGTCACTTCTCGTCCCGTCATATCCCAGATGTGCTCGATTAGAGACAAGTTCGGAGGTCGTGCTAGCCAGAAAAGTGCTGCACGTCTTGCAGAGTACAATGAGTTTCGCGGGAAGTGTGCGTGAGAGCATTATCCTGCCGGAACAACACATCACCTTCCTGTTGGAAGAAAAGCAAAAGAACGGCTTTAACAACATTCTGCACCTACCGAGCGCTGGTTAACGTTCCCTCCAGAAACAAAAAAGGTGATCTAGAGTTGTAGCTTATCGTACCATAGACCATAAGGCAGTGGGGGAAATGTGTCTTGGATGAATGCACTCTATGAGACAGCGATGACCTGGTCTGCGTCGTAGGCGCAAACGAGCTGTTGTGGAGTGATTGTCACTTAAAAGTTTACCCAGATGACTCTAATAAACGGAGTTGTTGAAAATTGGAACAAATGTGAGGTTTTCCTAACAAAACTTTATCTGTGCTCCAGCTGAAAATGTGTGCTGACAAATTAACTATGATTTCAGTACGCACTTGAAAATATGTATGGAAATGTAAATATACCGGGTGATCAAAAAGTCAGTATAAATTTGAAAACTTAATAAACCACGGAATAACGTAGATAGAAAGGTAAAAATTGACACACACGCTTGGAATGATATGGGGTTTTATGAGAACAAAAAAAAAACAACAACCAAGTATTGCTAGACGCGTGAAAGATCTCTTGCGCGAGGCCGGCCGCGGTGGTCTAGCGGTTCTAGGCGCGCAGTCCGGAACCGCGCGACTGCTACGGTCGCAGGTTCGAATCCTGCCTCGGGCATGGATGTGTGTGATGTCCTTAGGTTAGTTAGGTTTAAGTAGTTCTAAGTTATAGGGGACAGATGACCTCAGAAGTTAAGTCCCATAGTGCTCAGAGCCATCTCTTGCGTGCGTCGTTTGGTGATGATCGTGTGCTCAGACGACACTTTCGTTATGCTTGTCCTCCCGGGTCCCCAGACCTCAGTCCATGCGAAGATTGGCTTTGGGGTTACCTAAAGTCGCAAATGTATCATGATCGACCGACATCTCTAGGGATGCTGAAAGAACCCATCCGACACCAATGCCTCATCATAACTCCGGACATGCTTTACACTGCTGTTCACAACATTATTCCTCGACTACACTATTGTTGAATGATGGTGGACATATTGAGCATTTCCTGTAAAGAACATCATCTTTGCTTTCTCTTACTTTGTTATGCTAATTATTGCTATTCTGATCAGATGAAGCGCCATCTGTCGGACATTTTTTGAACGTTTGTATTTTATTTGGTTCTAATAAATCCCCATGTCATTCCAAGCAAGTGTGTCAATTTGTACCTCTCTATCTACATTATTCCGTGGTTTATTCTGTTTTCAAATTTATACTGACTTTTGATCACCCTGTATTTCATATCTAGTGTATCTTTTTGTTTGATTTTTTTCCCTCACTCTCTCTCTATAATACAGGCTCCATGACAAAGATAGAAATGATATTTACTGATGATGTGGTATGGTATATGACGTAAAGAGAGAGAAAGAGAGATGAAATTTACTGATGATGAGAAAGTAAAGCATTTTGACATTAACACTTGTGGAGTATTTAAACAGAGAAAGACGAAATTTACTGTCAAGAAGGTATAGCAAAAACATTGAGTATTAAAACCAGTAAAACATAAAAGCAATGGAATCTGCATATTCGAACAAGTTTGTACACACCACCTTAATACTAGGCTATGATTGGCTGGAGAGGAGGGCGTGTCGTAGAGTACAAATCACAACTGGACTAGCTGGATGTTTTTAATTAATAATTTTATTTATTTACTGAGACTACATTCTGAAAGGTCTTCCTCATTTTAATAGGACACTGTGAATGGCTGGAGAGATGGGAAAGAGGGCGGGACTTGATGACATCATAAATGGCGTGGCCTCGTATACAAAGTGGCTCAGAACAAGCAATGTAAAAAGAGTGCGTTAGAGTCGCCATTATCAACACTACTCTCTTATCCACAATGTTAATGTGTTTGCAACGTGAATATTGTTGTTGTCGTTGTTGTCATCAGTCGTAAGGCTGGCTGACAGCAGCTTTTCGAGACACTCTGTCTTGTGGAACTCCATTTACACTGAAGAGCCAAAGAATCAGTTACACCTGCCTAATATCATTTAGGGCCCCCGCGAGCACGCAGAACTGCCGCCCACGAAGTGGCATGGACTCGACTAATGTCTGAAGTAGTGCTGGAGGAAAATGACACCATGAATCCTGCAGGGCTGTCCATAAATCAGTAGGATTACGCGGGTGTGGATATTTGTTCTGAACAGTACGTTGCAAGGCATCCCAAATATGCTCAATAATGTTTATGTCTGGGGAGTTTGGTGACCAGCAGAAATGTTAAAACTCGGAAGAGTATTTCTCGAGCAATTTTGGACATGTGTGATGACGCATTGTCCTGCTGGAATTGCCCAAGTTCATCGGAATGCACAATGGACACGAAGGGATGTAGGTGATCAGACAGGGTGCTTGTGTACGTCTCACCTGTCAGAGTCGTATCTAGATGTATCAGGGGCCCTCTATCACTCCAACTGCACGCGCCCCACATCATTGCAGAGCCTCCACCAGCTCGAGAAACCTGCTGACATGCAGGGTCCATGGATTCACGAGATTGTCTCCATACCCTTACAAGTCCATCCGCTCGATACAATTTGAGACGAGACTCGTCCGACCGGGCAACATGTTTCCAGTCATCAACAGTCCAATGTCGGTGTTGACGGGCCCAGGAGAGGCGTAAAGCTTTGTGTCGTGCAGTCATAAAGGGTACACGAGTGGGCCTTCTGCTCCGAAAGCCCATATCGACGATGTTTCGTTGAATGTTTCGCTCTCTAATACTTGTTGATGGCCCAGCATTGAAAACTGCATCAATTTGCGGAAGGGTTTCTCTTCTGTCACGTTGAACGATTCTGTTCAGTCAGCGTTGGTCCCATTTTGGCAGGATCATTTTCCGGCCTCAGCGATGTCGGGGATTGATGTTTTATTGGATTCCTGATATTCACGGTACACTTGTGAAATGGTCGTACGGAAAAATTCCCACTTCATCGCTACCTTGGAGATGCTGTGTACCATCGCTCGTGCGCCGACTATAACACCACATTCAAACTCAGAGAAATCTTGATAACCTGCCATTGTAGCAGCAGTAATCGATCTAACAACTGTGGCAGACACTTGTATATAGGCGTCGCCAACCATAGCCCCGTATTCTGCCTGTTTGCATGTCTCTGTATTTGAATACGCATGCCTGTACCAGTTTCTTTGGCACTTAATTGTATATCTGCGTGGCTGTGAACAATACAACAGTTTGATGTTACTGTACTGAAGTCTCGGAAACCTTAACGGTTTTTAACTGTATACTCTCCTGCTCAATGATACTGAATATTATCTGTGCTGTTTCGTCGAAAAATGAGATAGTGACGCAGTGGCTTTGTAAAAATATTTTTTAATTATCACAGTAAAGTAAAAACAGCAATCTTCTACTGTTAACTTTCACCACAATGAAACTCAGCAAACATCACATGCACAGCATGAGCTACATGTAATTTTAGACATGGGCAGCCGTCTGATGGATCTGTCATTTCGAAAGAGATGACAGCACTATCTTATCACAATAAATAATGTTATTAATAAGACCTGAGTGCCGTTTTTACTTCATCGTAACTATTGTTTGCTGCCTCTAGATGTGTTACTTCTAAGAGTTACGTTGTGCTACGGATCTCTTTTCTCCCCCGTTAGGTTCGGCACCTTTTCATTAGTTTCTCGATCCACTAAACTAATCTTCAGCCTTGTACTGTAGTACCTCATCGTTAATTTTACAACTCACACGTGTTTTGGGAATATGTTTACTAATATGTTTAACTGCGCTTGCATGAGTAGGGCTAAAAATTATGTGGCGATTAATGTTAACGATAATCAGGTATACATACTCTTAAAACTGACTCGTTCCACATCATGCCGATATAATAATCGTTCAAATGATGTAGGGAACATGTAGCTATCAGTTGTAAGAATTGTTTATTATCAAGATATGATAAGTTAGCTCGTTTAGGACCTATAATGTGTGTAATTAAAGCCCGTGTGGAATCAGGTATACAAGCGAACTAAGCACTTGATCCATTTACTTCGCGGTGGGACTTAAAAGTCCGTACCGCTTTCAAGGTTCATAAAGTAGCATGGAAGTGATTTTGTGCGCTATTGAACTAACAGGGCGTCCGTGATCCACTGTCGTATTGTATGAAACTTCTTGGTTGTTGTACTTCAATACCCCTTCCCACAGAGAGCAGTAAAGACAGATTGTCGTTTCTCTGGTCGATATTGTGGTAACAGCATTACCGTCGGTGTTTTGATGGTTAAACGTGTTATAGAATTTTTTACTTAATGAAAACTGATATTACGGAAACAACAGAGCTCTTTGAATTTATGTAACTTTATAAAATATTTCCGAGGCTTTCTATTTCCGTCAGGCGCTTTAGTGCACATTCCTTTTGTACGGCATATAACTATTTCAGAGTGGCTTATTTACATAATAGCTTTATTCTGCGCTTTTTTATTTAGTAGCTGAATTACACATTTACATATTAACACATTTGAAATACAGGACCATATTGTTTTACTCCTGAATACTAAGCAGAAATTTTATGTCCAAGGAGAAATAGTATTGACGCTAGAAGAACTTTAATCACATTTTTAGCTATAATGAAGGCATTGCGATTAATAGTATTACAGGTAAAGGCCATAATAATATCGACAGCTCTAAGATTTCTACAGCAGAGGAAAATATTGCTACTGCTGAGAAAGCCTCGTGTAAAGTACAGATAAAATTTCATTAAACGAACAGCAAATGGAAAAAAGACGATGCACTACAGAGATTCTCATTCGATTTTGTATGTGTTTACTCATTAGAGCAGCTAGTGTAAAGTTACATTCGTGTTTTACAGGGCCAAATGAAGGTTTATTTTCCGATTTATGGTCTTCTACTAATATATTTTGTGTTCTTCTATATCTAGTTTTAAGCATCATAATATAACAGTCAACGGTGTAAACAAGACCCTGAACATAGAGGACAATGAATTACTGAGTTTCGCTGGAATTAGGTTTTCGTAGGTTACAACT
Source organism: Schistocerca nitens (assembly GCF_023898315.1). Classification (NCBI taxonomy): domain Eukaryota; kingdom Metazoa; phylum Arthropoda; class Insecta; order Orthoptera; family Acrididae; genus Schistocerca; species Schistocerca nitens. Next base: position 318,260,122 of record NC_064616.1, read on the forward strand.
CATTTTTCTCCTGGAAACATCATCTCCCGATTTGGGTACCGTTTAGTAAGGGAATGCATACGTAAAAATCTTTTAAAAGTATTCTTGTTTCAGCTTCTGGAGTTATGAAGGTATGTAGTGAATACTGCCTGTGTTGCTTTGTCGGTTAGGGTATTCCTTTCTATTTTGTAGAAGTTTCAACGTAGCGCACACCTCACTTCAGAACGAAAGATTAGTTCCGGAAACAACTCTAGGTTATGGATAAACAATATCCACACGCTATTCCTTCTTACGGGAATACAAGTGTAACGAAATTTACGGGCAAGCTACTGCGAAGGTTAGAACGCGGGGGCGATGGGGGAGAGGGGGTGGGTTCTGGGGAAGTGAAGCTGTGAAAGCTGGTTGTTCGTCGATAACGCATCAGGTAAGAGCACTTGCTGCGAAGGGCAAGATTTCATCCATACATTTTTGTGCGTCTTGGCAATGACAGTAGGAAACTTATGTTTCCCTTTATCTAATGTTCACAAATTTTCCCTTTGCTTAACATTAAAGGGACCGGTCAGATTATTTTTAGACCGAAACTGTCCATTATGGATATCGATAGATTTCCGCAGTTTTCACCGACGAAGATGGCGCTAAGTGCTGTTCGGGTGGTGTATCGGCAGGATTAATTCCCATGTTTGTACTGCTCGTGGCGTGTTTGCTTCAGATTTTCGTGCATAGGTTGCTATATTCAATTTGTTTATGAGGACCATGCATGAGGGCTTAATTAAAATAAAATGCAAATAATTTTAATTTCTTGCTTTAGTAGCTGTCTGTCCGATTACGAAGTCTCGTAAACGGTTGGCCCTGACTAGTATTATTACGCAATCTGACTGCATAGAACAACAACAAAGAATGAAATGGAAATTTTCATTAACACAATTAATTAATTAAGTCCCCAGCAACTATAAAACCTACGAAACCAAAGCACAAGTGTAACTGTTCTGTGTGTGGGAGTATGACTCAACGTACGCATCTGGCACGGTTCTTCTTCAACAACACAAGAAATTTTAAATATCATTTATACTGAATTAATTAAAGGAAATAGAAATACCATAATTACTCAAGAAAACCAGAATTACACTCTAATCCCAGAACACAAGCCAGATGCTTTGTTGACTGAACCTGTAATGAAGCATTATTTACGACATTAAATAATGAAAAATAAATCAAGTTTCGTTACCTTCATATATTGACCAAAATCACTCTAATCATTACAATATATCTCCACACCGACTCGCTATTACCACATCTCAACAAGAACTTTTCAGTATCACATCTCAGCAAGCACTCCCTACTAGCACATCTCAACGAACACTCTCTGCTACGAGTTCTTAACAAGCACTGACTACCATGAGCTCTCCCCAAGCACTGACTACTACGAGTTCTCAACAACCACTGCCAGTGGAGGCGGCGGAACAATACTCTCTAGCGCGATCTCTGGCGCTGTGGCTCAGTGTAGCCACCTTTCATATGCCCTTCCTCCACGGGCTAGAATTTGATGGTATTTTTTGCCAGCACTGGTGGTGAAAATACCACCAAATTCGTCAAAAAACTACAGACAAAAATAAAAGATAATATTAATGCGTAAATATCATATAACTAGATAAAATTTTGGCTTTGCACTGACCTTTCAATAACCTAATATTTAAAATACAGTAAGCAATACAAATTCTTTCATACATGTGACTTTACATAATAGTTTACACAAGTATTATGTGGTTAAACAGTTCAATCAATAGCGTCAGCAATGACGAATATGTGCAGGTAAGAGTCTCATAACTTTTTACAAACAGTAATACACAAAAAATCAGTTTATACAAATATTCACATAAACGCTTTCCATAGCCCAAGAAACAAGTAGTTGACAGTTCCAGCAGTAGCACCCAGCAATGGTCAACAGGTGCAAAAACCAACAAGTGACATTTTTTCAGTAGAAACAGTCCATCAGTGGCACCCAGTAATGTTGAATAGGTGCAGACACCAACAAGTAACACCATTTCAGTATAAGCAGTTCCATTAGTGGCACCAGCAATGTTGAGCAGGTGCACACAGCAACAGGTGACATCTTTTCAGTAGAAGCAGTCCATCAGTGGCACCCAGCAATGTTGAGCAGGTGCAGACATCAACAAGTAACACCATTTCGATAGAAGCAGTCCATCAGTGGCACCCAGTAATGTTGACCAGGTGCTGACCGCAGTCCATAAAATTCACTATCACTAATCACACTGTTCATCAGCAGAAATTAAACATGTCCTAGTGGCACCAATCATGTAGAAAAAGTGCAAATAACAGTTCATAATATTCCCTATCACTAATCACACAGTTCATCAGCAGAAATTAAACATGTCCAGGTGGCATCCACCATGTTGAAAAGTGCAGCACCATCACTAATCAGACAGTTCAGGCATGAACAATAGTTTGAATACACATACAATGCTTTTACACTAAACATACAAATCATAACAAACACACAAATGATATCAGATAATTGTCCTATTAACTATTACAATACACAAATACCAGTAAACCTATAATATTTATGGGTGTCAGTGCAAGCCACAACAACAAGTAAAATAATATTTAGGAGATAGGTTGGGATCACTTCTCTGGGATTATAAAAGGAAAACACACAAATCACACTCACTCATCTTTCATCCACATTAAGTACTACTGTGTAATTAAATAGTGTTAACTGTGTAAATGTAATTCTGTCAAAATTTTATGTTCGACATGTGTATCAAGTAGTAGTGGCAGCAATGTATAACAGTCAATAATAGTTAAGTCAACGTCATAGTCATCATGTCAAGACCAATGTTTGCCAAGCCAGATCAAAATGTACGGTTGCTGAACAACTGTCAGTGAGCCAAGATATGCAATTACTTCCTCTCTCCAAAAAAAAGTATATACTGCTTAGTGATTTAACAAAGTGTGTGTGTAGACAATCTTCCTTCTACTTGAATGTTCTAGTCTGCCATCTTCATCCTCCTTGTTCCATATAGTCCAACAAAAAAAAATATGCTCCTCACTTACTTTACCTCTTATCCACAAAACTTCAATAATCATCAGCATCACATAATCTCAATACTTCACTAATACCTCTTCAATACGTCGATCATCAATATCATTTACCTTACCTCTTGTCCACGAAAACTCCAATAATCATCAACTTCACATAATCTCAATACCTCAATCATACCTCTTCAATACGTCGATATATATAAACCTCAGCATCAATATCATTTCACTTCCATAACAACTCTTTCCTCTAGTCAGTCTCCTCGAACAAGTGCAGACAAAATCCTAATGCAAACCTCAATTCATCATCTCATACAATCCGAAGACACAATGTCAACACACAACCTCTCGTGTAATCCATTTGATCCAAATCTGCTACTCATTATAAATTATAAGATACATTTTGTTTACCTTGTCCATCATTAAATAAAAGAAATGCGTACATGACCTCTAACAGACTTAGTTCGAATAACTCTCAGTAATTAATTACGATTACGGAGTGTGAATGATCATAATATTTCACAGTGTGTACACCACTTCAAGAATCATGGCAGAAGCAAACAAGTGGAGTATTTCTTGTGTCAAGTGTCACTTCCTATTTCAATTACTCACGAAAAATGCAGTGTAATAACTGTCGATGGTCTAAACCTAGTGTTGGTATGTCATGTCGTTATCTTCCTTCCTATTAGCATAAATTTATACAGCTTCCATAAAACCTCCAGCTCATGTGACTTCTATGAAGTTTCTCGTATTAATGTCGTTCGTCGAATTATAGCAGTTCATTTTCTTATCTTAAAAATATCAGGCACTGAGCGTAAGCAAAACATGCAATAGCGAGTAAATATACCAGTAGAGAACAGAATGTCAACAAATGGATACAGCACAATTCCTACAACGAGGCTCTGCCAAGCGAACAATCTATAATTAATACCACAGTGTAACCTAAACTCTATGTACGTACACAGTATATCAGCATTGCTATATTCTAAACTGAAGAGTAGTTGTGACAACAAAACAGAAGTGTGTAAATATGCAATCCATACGCACAGCAGCAAACATATATCTTACGTAATAAACAAGTCATTAGCATCATTCAGCATAAGCAAATAAATGTTCATATGTAATCTTAATAAGTAAACATGAAGGCGCAAGCAGATAAATCACAAAGTGTAACCTACATACCTAACTACAGTCAGCACAATTAATCAGGTGACAATTATAATTTAAATAAATAAGCACAGCAGGCACATAATAGAAAAATATGACATCAGTGAAAAAGCAGTGTAGCCAAGCGATGCATAATATATACAAATAACAAGCCTGTTCATTAATCAATCATCGTCAAAATCAGTTAATGTGCGTAAGCACGTCGCTTCACAAGTAAATTCATAGAACATGAAATTTAGCACAAAGTATGAATCACGTAATCGCAAGCAGTAAATTACGTCTAAAGTACGTACCTCAGTGGAAATATGTTACCTGAAAAATAAACTCAATTAATCATTACCTTTTTAGTTTATTAGTTTCATCTTCGAAATTAAATTCTTCCTGAAATTTTCTCCATAGCAAGTCCTCTTAACGTCGGACACACACAGAATTTACCTGAAGGTCTTAAATACTTTATACAACCGTATCCTGAACAATACTGAACGTTAATAACATAATTTATAAAGTCACCATAGCTTTATACAGAATTTAGTCGGAGAAATTAGACTGTGTATTTGTTTACGGCTGTCAGTGCATTCACACTGTGCGCTCGATCAGCTGTAGGCGCGTACGTAGAAAGTGATTGTTTGCGGTCAACGACTGCCTTGTGCGGCGCGCAGACTGACTGTTGCTTTGAGTATCTGCCGCCGCCGGAACACGGCGCGGTATCCTTGTACTCTCCGCATGTTTACATGTAGCTGTTAGTTTCTCTAAAGTATGTCATTCCACAAAAATTTTAACGTTGCCTGTTGACATAATTTGCATTTGGCAAGAACAGATCGAATACGTTTTTCCATATTACTGAAGTAGCAATTTTCTCGTAATTTATGAAAGCATTTTCTGGGACCAAAGTGTGCATAACTGAAATGTATAAACGAGGTGTGGCCAAATCATTCAATCTAACAAAGCGACTAAGAAAATTACAGACACCAAGGAAACTACAAACATCACGTTTTGTGGTAGGAACAGCATAATTACGAATAGCGTCTAATTTCTCTGGATCAGGAAGAATACCTTCTGTAGAAATAATGTGACCGAGAAATTTCACCTGAGAACGACCAAATTCAGATTTTTCCAAGTTCACTGTAATGCCAACTCTTGCAAAGATACGTAATAATGAATCCAAAATTTTGTTGTGCTCACTCCAAGAATGTTTAGCAATAAGAATGACGTCAACATATGAAGTAATATTGTCACGAAGATAAACAGGTAAAATTTCTTTTAAACTACGAATGAATGCTGCAGAAAATATAGTAAGTCCAAACGGTAATTTCCAAAGTCACTTTTGGGTACAACAGTCAAATCCGGTTAATCTTTACCTACTGTCTAGATAGATGGATAGTAGAAGAATTGTTTTTTTTTTAAATATAGATGCAAAGAATAGTGAAAGAGTAGGCAGCGGTGCAGAAAACTAAAAGGGAAATAGCACCACTACAGCTCGGGGCCCTGTGAACGCTACGGCACATATTCACTTAGTGTAGTGAATCCCCTGAGGACTTAATAGCTGCTCATAAATTTCAGTTTGTGACTTAGTGGCAAATTTGGCAGAAGTGCGTACATAAATTGATCTAACCATGCACATGGATGTATGTCATTCTTAGAATTGCGGAAGATCTTAAATTTCCGAACAGTCAAAAAGTGTTTATAGTCAAAGTTTTCGCCTCGTGGCGACAAAGACCTACCGCGTCTGTTCCAGTCCGAATGTCGATTATTGTCAAGTTCGCGCGCCTGGCGCTCTCTTGTTGCATCCCGTCAATGAAACAAATTACTTTCTTCAAACCCTTCTGCTATCTGTGATTCTAAATTTCTTCTACTGTCTTTGCCTGCGATTTCGCCTTCAATTTGTTTGACTTGCTTTTGTAATGCCTCAAATTCCCTTTTAACGCGTTCATTAAATTTTGCCGGATTTTCAACATGCTTATTTATGTTCTGGTACTCTTCGGTTTCTGCAAATAGCAATGGTGCTGTACCATCTGAATCTCTGTCCCCATTTAAACTAAGACTTATCGATTTATCTGTAATCTCCTCAACTCTTTCCGATAAGTCACCTATTTGTTCGTTCTGATTATTTACGTCTTCCGTAAGTGTCGCGACTCGGGTTTCGGTATTGTCACATTTAGTAGTTGATTGTTCACACTGTTGCGTTAAGTTATTTATGCTGTCATTTGATACGGATTCCTCGATTCTCTCAAATATTTCTTCCTTATCATGTGCAAGTTGTAAATTTAATTTGTACTATCACGCGATCTTTTTCTTCCCGTTCTCTGTCCTGTTCCTCTTGTCTAATCCCTGTTGAAATTAAACTATTATTGTGAGCATTCAAAATCGGTTGTACTTCTTCTCTAATTTCTTTCTTTGATTCATCTTTCATGTTTTTGAAACATGTCCCTGTTCGTGAGCCTAACTGTGTTTCCATTGTTTCCATTTCGGTTTTACTTGTTCCTATCTCTGTTTTTAATTCAGATCCTAACCGTGATCCCACTGCTTTCATCTCAGTTTTTAATTCAGATCCCAAAGTTCCCATCTCGGTTTTGATTGTTCCTATTTGTGAGTCTAACCGTGTTTCCATTGTTCCCATTTGTGATCCCAGTGAGTCTAACCGTGTTTCCATTGTTCCCCTTTGTAAGTCTAACCGTGTTGTCACTGTTTTTAATTCAGATCCCAAATTTAATATTGCACCCATCAACTGCTGCATTTCTTCTGTCGTTAACCACGTAATCTGAGAATTTTTCGATTGTGAAAAATTTTGAACTGTTTCCGGACTATTTTCCCGACTTATTATATTGTTTTCCACTTCATTATTCATCATCCTGTTCTCCTGTGTTGGCGAGTTCGCCATGTCAACAATTTCGTTATTCTGACTATTCATCATTTTTGCCTGTTTCATCGATCGCGTAATCAATTACAAAACATACAAAGCTCGTCACTATACGAAAATTACACACAATGAGACTTTGTCTCTAACAATACCATTCACACAGAATGCTTCCCTCAAACACGATTGACGAACAATTGAAATAATTGCACTAAATTATCAAACCCGTAGACAAGACAATGAAAATTAAATTTTGAAAAATCCATCAGAAGAATGCCAATTACCAAATCTACACATGCAATATGGACTACAATTACTAAACTACAAATTACTACAACAATACTACTGTCTACTATTTTTACAATCAGAAGATTTCCAAGGGACGATCCGAAGCAGCGGTCGCCACGTGCATGAGGGCTTAATTAAAATAAAATGCAAATAATTTTAATTTCTTGCTTTAGTAGCTGTCTGTCCGATTACGAAGTCTCGTAAACGGTTGGCCCTGACTAGTATTATTACGCAATCTGACTGCATAGAACAACAACAAAGAATGAAATGGAAATTTTCATTAACACAATTAATTAATTAAGTCCCCAGCAACTATAAAACCTACGAAACCAAAGCACAAGTGTAACTGTTCTGTGTGTGGGAGTATGACTCAACGTACGCATCTGGCACGGTTCTTCTTCAACAACACAAGAAATTTTAAATATCATTTATACTGAATTAATTAAAGGAAATAGAAATACCATAATTACTCAAGAAAACCAGAATTACACTCTAATCCCAGAACACAAGCCAGATGCTTTGTTGACTGAACCTGTAATGAAGCATTATTTACGACATTAAATAATGAAAAATAAATCAAGTTTCGTTACCTTCATATATTGACCAAAATCACTCTAATCATTACAATATATCTCCACACCGACTCGCTATTACCACATCTCAATAAGAACTTTTCAGTATCACATCTCAGCAAGCACTCCCTACTAGCACATCTCAACGAACACTCTCTGCTACGAGTTCTTAACAAGCACTGACTACCATGAGCTCTCCCCAAGCACTGACTACTACGAGTTCTCAACAACCACTGCCAGTGGAGGCGGCGGAACAATACTCTCTAGCGCGATCTCTGGCGCTGTGGCTCAGTGTAGCCACCTTTCAACCATTTTGAAAAATTGCACAAAGGGATTAGCTCAAGTACGTACGGACATCAGAAAGTGAGTTACACATGTAAAGCAAGTTACACGTATCGTCCCACGTTAAAAGCGTTGCGCAACAAGGGTGGCGCACTGTCAGCGGAGAGTATATGTTCGGGGTTTTCTGAAGACACAGATCTATAGCGATACCGATAACTGGTGCATCATACGGTGCAATAAAATGACAGAGTAACCGGAAAAGTACTCCAAAGTTAAAGTATGCGGTGCAATACGATTCTTGTGGACAAACCTTACAGAATAAGAGGCGTGAAAAATTAAGCGAAGGTATCGTTCTTCTGAACGTCAAAACAACACCCCACACGATGCTCACAATACAGCCTTTACTTCCTCGTTTCCGGCGGGAGGTTTGGAAGCATACGCCATACTGTCTAGATCTTGCACCATGTGATTCCCATCTTTTCGGCAAGATGAAAAAACTTCTGGAGGAAAGAGATTTTCCAACGATGAGGACGTTAACACAGCGGTTCTTGAATGATTCCGTGACCTAGGATCGGTGTTCTATCGCCGAGGAACTGAACGATTGGTGGAACGTTTCGACTGTGGTTTACAGAACCTTGCTATTTCCAAAACTAGTGTCGTGTATTGGTGTACTTTGAGGTGTAGTGCATCGTCTAATAAAAGTTACTCAGGCTGACGCAGTAACGTGTAACATAGTTTTGGAAGCCCCTTCGTATCTTGTTAATTCATTAATAATTAAATTAAAGATATTTGATGAGTTGGAGGGACAGCGAATCCATCGCCACGGCAACGGGAATAGTCTGATGTCTGTGATGTCGTACTGACCATCGGAGTGACAGTCGAGCGCAGGATGAGCGAGGCACGCGATCTCAGCACGGTGATGCAGCCAGACCGTTTTTGCCAGGAGTATGGGGCCGTCCATCTATCTGTCCGTGGACTCACCATATGTTGTAAGTACAGCCTGTAAGTGCAGCCGTGCACACAAAATTTTAATTATCAATTTTTGCAGGTGCACACTGCTTCAGGGAGCCAAAAGAAAGTGCTGCAGCAAATTGATAAAGTACAGAAATTCGTTTCCTACCTTTGAAGAGAGACAAATTTGCTGATTTGGTGAAAGTAAACGGTTACAATGCAACATAATATGACACCTTGGTTAGTTGACGCAGACGTTTTCACTGTGGTAGAACAAGTCTGAAGAACGAAGATGCAAATAGAATCTCTGTAAGGAACTGGTAATCGCAGGGGATATGGGGTCTCGGTGCTCGAAGTCCTCATTATCATTACAGAGGTGGTAGTAAAAAAAGTGAAATCAGAATCGATCAGTTTTCAATATCTTGTACGACGTTTTGAACCTGAAAAGATCTTCCACGACTGCTCATACTCACTCAAAAGGCGGAAATGTTGTAGCTGTGTCAGGCCACTCCAGGTAACTTCTTTATCCACCTAATCGCCACGGCCACGAGAGACAGGAGGAAGACTAGGGGCAAAGGCGAACTATCATCGAGCAAAGTGATGTTGAATGTTTTTTGCCAGTGCCAAGGTGTGGTACTAACAAATTATGCTCGTAAGCGGCAAACGGTCTCAAGAGAGTACTACCGAAGTCTCTTGAGCAGTTTCAGGGCGGCTGTCAAGACGAAAAGTCTCGGGAACCTATCCATGGCAGTGTTTCCTCTCCACAACAGTGTCCCAACTTTCCCTTCACAGGACACAGTTGCACATACTGCTTCTTTGGGCTATATAATTTTGCCTCACCACCGTATTCTCTCGACATGATCCCCAGTGACTTATTCTTCTTTCCTCGGATGAAGAAATCATTGAGTGGCAGGCATTCCCCGACTGACAACGAGGTGATTTTTCGAGATGGAACACTTCCGGAGCAGCCACAATGATGACTTCTATTGCCAAGGTCTCCGCCCAAGCATCCATCATTGAAAAAAATGTTTTGCATTTAAGGGTGAATGTGTAGAGATGGATTAACCATCACGAAGTTTCATGATCGCATCTTCATTCTTTCGAGGTTGTAAGTAATACCATAACCCCTGGCACTGTGATTACCTAAATGAGCGCCACAATAGTTAACTGTAATGTGCAACAACTTAATGATGATAGTGGTCGGTTTTGTGTACAGCATACTGTATCAGCAGACACACAGCCCACATACAGGAAATTCACTACTGAATAAGAACAACTGCTGAGTAGATAACATGCAAATCAGCGTGGGACATACGCACCACCGTCCTATACGTGTACCTCTGTTTACTGCACGTGACAGGGGACAGAAGTTGGCATGGGTGCTGGAACACTGTCACTGGATGCTACTATGCCGTTCAGAATGACAATTTGTGCGCCTCATTGGTACATGGCGATAGCTGTGTGCAAGCAAATGGAAAACTGCACTAGCTGACACATCTCACTTGCCATCAACGTATTTTTTCGGTTGGTGGAATTATTCTCGTGTGGGGGAATGTTTACATGGAATTAAATAGGACGTCTGATACGTCTACCATTGTCTCTAATGTCGACCGATACAGGAGCCTATAGCCTCATCAAGCGCATTCATTGGTTCTGCTACAGCTCCCTGCGGACGATCTGCAACTTCAGCAAAAGAATTCACTGCCCCATGACCTGTAACTTCAGCAAGGAAATGCACCATCCCATTTTCTTCAAACTGAATTGGAATAGTTGCAGGATAACTTACTTGAAAAACACCACTACAATTATCGAATACAATATTAGTGGTGTGCTGCTTGACACAGTCACCTTGATTAAATATCTAGGTGTAACATTGCAAAGTGAAATGAAATGGAACGAGGATGTGAGATCTATAGTATGAAAGACGAATAATGGTGGACTACGATATATTGCAAGAATTCTAGGAAAGTGTAGCTCATTTGTAAAGGAGACTGAGTATGGAACACAAGTATGGCCAATTGTTGAGTACTGCTCGGGTGTTTGAGATACCCAATAGGTCGGATTAAAGGAAGACGTAAAAACAATTCAGAGGCGTACCATTAGGTTGTTATCGGTAGGCTCGAACAACACGTGAGTATTATGGAAAGACAGCGAGCGCATGCATCGCCTGCTGGGGGAACAGTGACTGTTCGAAATTAAGCAGCCAAAGGTCGCATAGAATTAACTTTCCTTAGTTGAGATGTTTCACTCGACAGACGGGAGCATCTTCAAGCGCCACACGTTAAATATATCTGACTATGTATAATGCCAGTGTCACACATAAAAAACATGTGTGAAGCCATTACTATATATAGCGAAGCATGTTTCATGTGTGGCCCTTGGCTACTATAATTTTCAAGATATTCGTGTCATTCGTGTGAAACATGGCAATAGAAGAAAGTTGTGTGCGACTTGTGGCTGATCCATAACTTTAATCTATTACGGAAATGCTTCATGAAGCTAAAAGGAAATACCAGGAGGGAAGACGACCGTCTTTCGCGTATCACTTATGAGAAAATTGGACAGCTCACATTTGCGGCTGACTCCAGAACGGTTCTGATGCCGCCAATGCACATTTCGCGTAATGATCTCGATGACAAAACAAGGGAAATTAGGACTCGTGCGGAGGCATATAGACTTTCGTTTTTCCCTCGCACCATTTACGAGTGGAACCGCAAAGGCAATGGCTAATAGTGGTACTAGGGACTACCATCACGCACCCTATGATGGATTGCGCAGTATGTGTAGATGTCTGCCCACATTCATATTTGTCACGTCTGGAACAGCATCGAGCGAGATGTGTATGCTCTGGATTTGGGTGCTATCCGAAACCAGAGTCTGTGACTTTCGCTCCTCGGTAGCGCGATCCAGAATCAATTGGCTTCCTGCCGCTTATTGTGTATCGTGAACACGACTCGTCGTTGCCGTCGTAATTGTGATTCTTGAGAGATGTGTTTAATTAAAAATTCAATGGAGGTAGTATCGGTGCTGAGACTCGAGTTTTACAAAGACAGTGAAAGAAGTGGTGAGAAGTGGAGATTTGTTACAGAACTGGTTTGAGAACTGGTGAAGGCTTATATATACTCCATAACTGGAATATAACTATAGAATTTCATCTTATAGTATTTCATTTCTATTTTTAATAATTATTATTACTTTTTTCTTTGTAGATTTTCATTATTTTATCATTGTTATATTATTATTAATTCATTAATCTGGAAAAAAACTGGTAGAAACAGAGTTTGATAATACAGAAGATCAATATCATTATATTGTAAATAAACTACATGAAGCCGCCAAGGAAGCTTTAGGAGAAACAGAAGAAACACGTACAAACCATCCATTATACTACTGGAATGAAGAAATTAAAAAGGAAGTGAAATTAAAGAAAGAAAAATATTTAAAATGGTTAAATACCAGAAATCTTCAAGATAAAATAGAGTTAATGCACAACAAGCGAAAATCCGGAAAAAGGTTCAGAAGCAAAAAACAAAGTTTGGGAACAGTCATGTCAAAAAATTGAATCCTATATTGGTGGTAAAAGAAACACAGAAGCATGGAAAACTATAAAAAATTTTAAGAAGGAATTCCAAAGAAACAACACATATTAAATATATTACTCATGACACTTGGGAAAAATATTTTAAAAGTTTATTAACAGAAAACAGGGAAGAATACTTGGGAAACCCTGAATATAATGAAATGATAGATCTACAAGCAGAGAGTTACATCCGTTTGGAAATAGACAGTAAAAACTGCAATAAAATCTTTAAAGAATGGAAGGGCTACAGGCATTGGAGGTATTCCTGCAGAATTATTAAAATTAGGAACAAAGAAATTAATGGAATTGTTAAGAAACCTTTTCGAAAGATGTTTAAATGGGGAAGATGTCCCAAATGATTTGAAAGTAGGATATATTTCAGTGATACATAAAAAAGGAGCGAAAGATGAGTGTAAAAATTATAGGGGAATAACAGTGACCAATACCTTCAGTAGATTATATGGAAGAATTATTAAATATTTGTTAGAACAAGAATACAAAGAAAAGGAGGCTGAAGAACAAGCAGGTTTTAGAGCTGGAAGATCAACAATTGATCATATCTTTTGCCTACAACAAATTATTGAAAAAAAAATGGTTCTGGCACAACCTATACATTTAGTATTCATAGATATAGAAAAAGCCTATGATAGTGTGCCTTTATCCAGTTTATGGAAAGCTTTAATATCAATAGGAATAAATCCAAGAATAATTAAAGCAATTCAAAATTTATATAAAAATTCTATTTCAAAAATAAAAATTGGTAAATATCTATCACATGGATTCCAAGTCACAAAAGGATTACGTCAAGGATGTAGCATCTCACCTACATTGTATAAAATATATACAGAAGTAACTTTACAGAATTGGAAGAAAAAATGTCACGCTATGGGAATACCAATAAATGATAGAACAATATACTCGTTACAATTTGCAGATGACCAACTGATTATAGCCCAAGACTATGAGGACATAGAGTATATGACCAGAAAATTGATTCAAGAATATAAAAAATCAGGTCTAAATGTAAACATGAATAAAACAAAGTACATGGTAATTGCTGGAGTGAATGGAGACTTAATATTAGAAGAAGGGATGGGAACAATAACAGCTACTGAGGAATATAAATATTTAGGTGTGAAAATTACAAATGATGGGAAACAGGACAAAGAAATTAGATCAAGAATAAATTCTGGAAAGACGACAATCTCTTTATTGAATGGAATTCTCTGGGACAAACACATAACAACTGATAACAAAATAAGGATTTTTAAAACAATAGTTAGGAGCATTATTACATATGGTTCAGAAGTGTGGACAACAAAATGGCAACTGAAATCAAAATTATTAGCCACAGAAATGGATTTCTGGAGACGTTCAGCAAGAATATCAAGACGAGAAAGAATAAGAAATGAAGTAATCAGAGACAAGATGAAATGTAAAAATTCAATTATTGATTTCATCGAGCACAAACAACTTAAATGGTATGGACACATCAGACGAATGGAACAGGAAAGGCTACCAAAATGCATAATCGACTGGGTACCAATTGGAAGAAGAAAAAGGGGACGACCACCTGATACATGGATACAGGGAGTTCAGTCAGCAATGAGGAAGAACAACATTCCTGAAGATTTATGGACAAATAGAGAAGAGTGGAGAACAATAATTAGTGACTTACTGTAATCTAGAATAGGTGCTGGAAAAATGTACTCACATTGTAAATCCAGAATAATAAAAAAATAATCTGGAAAAACATAATATATTTTTGAACGTGCTGCAAATGTCAGGTTACATATGTTTATAAAATCTGTCACCACTAGGAGGTGCGGCAAACTCGACTCTACTTGACTCTGGTGCGTCACGTGCCAGTTAGTAGTACGTGACACGCCCATTCACCCGTGCAGTACTTAGGACGTCGCACGGCTTCTTCAAGACCACCAGCTCGACCAATACTACACGCCTTTGCCACGACAACGAGTAGCAGTCAGTCAGCAACGAGTATCCGCCTCTATGACAGCCTCAATATACTTAGGAGCAAGGAGTTGGTATCCACCGGTTTATTGAACTTAGTGCTTGGGACTGACGAACAGCTGTTCTCCTGTGGTCCAACAGTACTTTGAATTCTTTCTCACAACACTCAAAAGTGATAGAAGTCCGCACTGGACATGTAAGTTCTACATTTGTCAGTATGCCATAACTCAAGAGACAATTCATATAATTTTAGAATTCTTAATATACCGGGTGATCTAAAAGTCAGTATACATTTGAAAACTGAATAAATCACGGAATAATGTAGATAGAGAGGTACAAATTGACACACATGCTTTGAATGACATGGGGTTTTATTAGAACCAAAAAAATGCAAAAGTTCAAAAAATGTCCGACAGATGGCGCTTCATCCGATCAGAATAGCGATAATTACCCCAACAAAGTAAGACATAGCAAAGATGATGTTCTTTACAGGAAATGCTCAATATGTCCACCATCATACCTCAACAATAACTGTAGTCGAGGAATAATGTTGTGAACAGCACTGTAAAGCATGTCCGGAGTGATGGTGAGGCATTGGCGTCGGATGTTGTCTTTCAGCATCCCTAGATATGTCGGTCGATCACGATACACTTGCGACTTTAGGTAACCTCAAAGCCAATAATCGCACGGACTGAGGTCTGGGGACCTGGGAGGCCGAGCATGACGAAAGTGGCGGCTGAGCACACGATCATCACCAAACGACGCGCGCAAGAGATCTTTCACGCGTCTAGCAATATGGGGTGGAGCGCCATCCTGCATAAACATCGTACGTTCCTACAGGTTTATATCAGCCAGGCTGGGGATGATGCGATTCTGTAACATATCGGCGTACCTCTAACCCGTCACGGTAGCAGTTACAAAACCAGAATCACGCATTTCCTCTAAGAAAAGAGGCCCTATAGCGGTAGATGTGGCAAATCCAACCCATACCGTGACATTCTCGTCGTGCAATGTAGTTTCCACGACGGTTCTAGGATTTTCGGTAGCCCAAATTCTGCAGTTGTGGGCGTTGACAGAACCTCGGAGCGTGAAATGAGCTTCGTCGGTCCACAACACGTTACTCAACCAATCATCATCTTCCACCATCTTCTGAAACGCCCACACCGCAAATGCCCTCCGCTTCACTAAATCACCAGGTAACAGTTCATGATGCCGATGGATTTTGTACGGATAGCATCGGAGGGTACGCCTCAGTGCCAACCAAACAGTAGTGTATGGAATACCGGTGCGACACGCGACTGCACGAGCGCTCACTTCCCCGTGAATAGACGAACCCGCTGCAGTCTCCATTTCCTCCTGAACTGTCTCAGCAACATTACGCCTTGTGCTCGGTCGGCCACTACGGGGTCTATAGTCTAAACAGCCCGTGGCTTCGAACTTCGAAATCATTCTCGCCACAGCTGCATTTGTCAACGGACCTTTGCCCGTTCGAATCCCCTTCCTATGGCGATAGGATCGTAACGCTGAACTAGCACATTCTTCATTCTGATAATACGGTTTCACTAAAAGCGTCTTTTCAGGTAACGTCAATATGCTGCGACTGCTGGCGCATCTGATTCTCTCTCTCATTACAGCTCCTTTAATACACGACTGTCATGCACAGTCACTGACGTTTTGCTGTCCAGCGCCATCTGTCGGACATTTTGTGAACTTTGTTTTTTTTTCTTTCTAATAAAACCCCATGTCATTCCAAGCATGTGTGTCAATTTTTACTTCACTATCTACATTATTCCATGGTTTATTAAGTTTTCAAATTTATACTGACTTTTTGATCACCCGGTACTTTATTCAGATAGTCAGTAACATTAGTGGATTTTATGTAAAGATAAGCAGCTGCAGCAGCAAGTCGTATACTCCTAGCACACTCATTTGTTACATAGTTTAATTCTTAATTTCTTTGCGTGTTTTTGGTACTTGCATTGTTTAATCCATAAATTTCGGGCGTATTATAGTATTTGAGAGTTGTAGCATCGCGTTTTAGTACCTGAATAGCGTAAAATCGCGTAGTCTCCTTCCGCCGCCGAGCAGTGTGTCAGCAGTGCGCAAGTAGCAGCATTACTGCATTTACTAGGCAATCTTGTATTTTAATAACCGTTTAAATTTTGTGTCGATTTGTTTGCGCTCTCTGTAGATTAGTTCAGACGTTCTTTGCACAACAGTTTTTAGCATGGATAGGGACTGCAACTGCTGTGTTCGGATGCAGGCTGAGTTGGCATCCCTTCGCGCCCAGCTTCAGGCAGTGTTGGCTTCGGTCACACAGCTTGAGGCTGTTGCCAATGGGCATCACTGTGGGGGTCCGGATGGGGGTTTGTCGGGGACGGCCAGCTCGTCCCACGCATCCCCCGATCGGACTACGACTGTGGTTGCTGGGGATACTGCCCGCATTGAGGCTGATCCCTCACCTGTGGTAGAGTGGGAGATCGTCTCAAGGTGTGGCAGGGGGCGAAAGACATTCCGGAGGGCTGAACGGAAGGCCTCTCCAGTTTGTCTGACGAACCGTTTTCAGGCTCTGTCTCAGGCTGATACTGATCTTCGGTCTGACATGGCTGCTTGTCCTGTTCCAGAGGTTGCCCCTCAGTCTGCAAGATCCGGGCGGTCGCAGAGGGTGGGTTTACTGGTAGTTGGGAGCTCCAACGTCAGGCGCGTAATGGGGCCCCTTAGGGATATGGCCGCAAGAGAGGGGAAGAAAACCAATGTGCGCTCCGTGTGCATACCGGGGGGAGTCATTCCAGATGTGGAAAGGGTCCTTCCGGATGCCATGAAGGGTACAGGGTGCACCCATCTGTAGGTGGTCGCTCATGTCGGCACCAATGATGTGTGTCGCTATGGACCGGAGGAAATCCTCTCTGGCTTCCGGCGGCTATCTGATTTGGTGAAGACTGCCAGTCTCGCTAGCGGGATGAAAGCAGAGCTCACCATCTGCAGCATCGTCGACAGGACTGACTGCGGACCTTTGGTACAGAGCCGAGTGGAGGGTCTGAATCAGAGGCTGGGACGGTTCTGCGACCGTGTGGGCTGCAGATTCCTCGACTTGCGCCATAGGGTGATGGGGTTTCGGGTTCCGCTGGATAGGTCAGGAGTCCACTACACGTAACAAGCGGCTACACGGGTAGCAGGGGTTGTGTGGCGTGGGCTGGGCGGTTTTTTAGGTTAGATGGCCTTGGACAAGTACAGAAAGGGCAACAGCCTTAACGGGTGCGGGGCAAAGTCAGGACATGCGGGGACCAAGCAGCAATCGGTATTGTAATTGTAAACTGTCGAAGCTGCGTTGGTAAAGTACCGGAACTTCAAGCGCTGATAGAAAGAACCGAAGCTGAAATCGTTATAGGTACAGAAAGCTGGCTGAAGCCAGAGATAAATTCTGCCGAAATTTTTACAAAGGTACAGACGGTGTTTAGAAAGGATAGATTGCATGCAACCGGTGGTGGAGTGTTCGTCGCTGTTAGTAGTAGTTTATCCCGTAGTGAAGTAGAACTGGATAGTTCCTGTGAATTATTATGGGTGGAGGTTACACTCAACAACCGAGATAGGTTAATAATTGGCTCCTTTTACCGAACTCCCGACTCAGCAGCATTAGTGGCAGAACAACTGAGAGAAAATTTGGAATACATTTCACATAAATTTTCTCAGCATGTTATAGTCTTAGGTGGAGATTTCAATTTACCAGATATAGACTGGGACACTCAGATGTTTAGGACGGGTGGTAGGGACAGAGCATCGAGTGACATTATACTGAGTGCACTATCCGAAAATTACCTCGAGCAATTAAACAGAGAACCGACTAGTGGAGATAACATCTTGGACCTACTGATAACAAACAGACCCGAACTTTTCGACTCTGTATGTGCAGAACAGGGAATCAGTGATCATAAGGCCGTTGAAGCATCCCTGAATATGGAAGTTAATAGGAATATAAAAAAAGGGAGGAAGGTTTATCTGTTTAGCAAGAGTAATAGAAGGCAGATTTCAGACTACCCAACAGATCAAAATGAAGATTTCTGTTCCGACACTGACAATGTTGAGTGTTTATGGAAAAAGTTCAAGGCAATCGTAAAATGCGTTTTAGACAGGTACGTGCCGAGTAAAACTGAGAGGGATGGGAAAAACCCACCGTGGTACAACAACAAAGTTAGGAAACTACTGCGAAAGCAAAGAGAGCTTCACTCCAAGTTTAAACGCAGCCATAACCTCTCAGACAAACAGAAGCTAAACGATGTCAGAATTAGCGTAAGGAGGGCTATGCGTGAAGCATTCGGTGAATTCGAAAGTAAAATTCTATGTACCGACTGGACAGAAAATCCTCGGAAGTTCTAGTCTTACGTTAAATCAGTAAGTGGCTCGAAACAGCATATCCAGACACTCTGGGATGATGATGGCATTGAAACAGAGGATGACACGCGTAAAGCTGAAATACTAAACACCTTTTTCCAAAGCTGTTTCACAGAGGAAGACCGCACTGCAGTTCCTTCTCTAAATCCTCGCACAAACGAAAAAATGGCTGACATCGAAATAAGTGTCCAAGGAATAGAAAAGAAACTGGAATCACTCAATAGAGGAAAGTCCACTGGACCTGACGGGATACCAATTCGATTCTACACAGAAAGAACTTGCCCCCATTCTAACAGCCGTGTACCGCAAGTCTCTAGAGGAACGGAAGGTTCCAAATGCTTGGAAAAGAGGACAGGTAGTCCCAGTCTTCAAGAAGGGTCGTCGAGCAGATGCGCAAAACTATAGACCTATATCTCTAACGTCGATCTGTTGTAGAATTTTAGAACATGTTTTTTGCTCGAGTATCATGTCGTTTTTGGAAACCCAGAATCTACTATGTAAGAATCAACATGGATTCCGGAAACAGCGATCGTGTGAGACCCAACTCGCTTTATTTGTTCGTGAGACCCAGAAAATATTAGATACAGGCTCCCAGGTAGATGCTATTTTTCTTGACTTCCGGAAGGCGTTCGATACAGTTCCGCACTGTCGCCTGATAAACAAAGTAAGAGCCTACGGGATATCAGACCAGCTGTGTGGCTGGATTGAAGAGTTTTTAGCAAACAGAACACAGCATGTTGTTATCAATGGAGAGACGTCTACAGACGTTAAAGTAACCTCTGGCGAGCCACAGGGGAGTGTTATGGGACCATTGCTTTTCACAATATATATAAATGACCTAGTAGATAGTGTCGGAAGTTCCATGCGGCTTTTCGCGGATGATGCTGTAGTATACAGAGAAGTTGCAGCATTAGAAAATTGTAGCGAAATGCAGGAAGATCTGCAGCGGATAGGCACTTGGTGCAGGGAGTGGCAACTGACCCTTAACATAGACAAATGGTATTGCGAATACATAGAAAGAAGGATCCTTTATTGTATGATTATATGATAGCGGAACAAACACTGGTAGCGGTTACTTCTGTAAAATATCTGGGAGTATGCGTGCGGAACGATTTGAAGTGGAATGATCATATAAAATTAATTGTTGGTAAGGCGGGTACCAGGTGGAGATTCATTGGGAGAGTCCTTAGAAAATGTAGTCCATCAACAAAGGAGGTGGCTTACAAAACACTCGTTCGACCTATACTTGAGTATTGCTCATCAGTGTGGGATCCATACCAGATCGGGTTGACGGAGGAGATAGAGAAGATCCAAAGAAGAGCGGCGCGTTTCGTCACAGGGTTATTTGGTAACCGTGATAGCGTTACGGAGATGTTTAACAAACTCATGTGGCAGACTCTGCAAGAGAGGCGCTCTGCATCGCGGTGTAGCTTGCTCGCCAGGTTTCGAGAGGGTGCGTTTCTGGATGAGGTATCGAATATATTGCTTCCCCCTACTTATACCTCCCGAGGAGATCACGAATGTAAAATTAGAGAGATTAGAGCGCGCACGGAGGCTTTCAGACAGTCGTTCTTCCCGCGAACCATACGCGACTGGAACAGGAAAGGGAGGTAATGACAGTGGCACGTAAAGTGCCCTCCGCCACACACCGTTGGGTGGCTTGCGGAGTATAAATGTAGATGCAGATGAAAATAAAGGAAAACTTGTGGCAAGTTCCTATGGGACACAACTGCTATGGTCATCGGTCCCTAGGCTTACACACTACTTAATCCAACTTAAACTAACGTACACTGACGTACACTAACGACAACACACACACCCATGCCCAAGGGAGGACTCGAAGCTCCGACCGGGGGAGCCGCGCGAACCGTGGCAAGGCTACCACGCACGGCTTTAAAATAAAGTTGACATTGTTTTATGTCTACGTGGGGACTGTGTTTTGTTTACGGGTTCCACGTAAGATCAATTCAGTCATATTCAAGGAGCTGTTCTGTGGAAGAGTTGTACACGTTGTGACGTTTCTCTGTGTTGACGGCGGTTTAAAGATAGTTTTCCATAAGTGTTCGCATCAAGTAACTGGTGTTGCAATACTCAGTTCTTTTTGCAGTATGACCACAATCAACACAGATGAGATGCCGGCCGCGGTGGTCTCGCGGTTCTAGGCGCGCAGTCCGGAACCGTGCGACTGCTACGGTCGCAGGTTCGAATCCTGCCTCGGGCATGGATGTGTGTGATGTCCTTAGGTTAGTTAGGTTTAAGTAGTTCTAAGTTCTAGGGGACTTATGACCACAGCAGTTGAGTCCCATAGTGCTCAGAGCCGTTTGAACCATTTTTTTTCAACACAGATGTTACCAACCAAGCACTCTTGATATTGCAAAACATACAGCACACGCAAGAAATGCTAATAGGGAAGATGGCAGTAGCAGAGCGTGCACAGGCCCGGCCGGCGGTCTGTTTCCGCTCTGGACTACAGTCTCGGACGAAGCGAGACCGTAAGCAAGCATTGGTGTGCTGCGGCTTACTGGCTGGTGGTAGCACTGACCGCGGTTGCTGACTAAGGTCTGCGAGCGGTTAGAAGAGCAGTTCTTTGTGGAGTGGGACGACTTCTCCATTTTTTTTTAACACAGAAATTGAGCACGGAAACTAAACGTCCTTTGCAGAGGAAGGAGAGCATGTCAAAAAAAGGGAAGTGAAAGGGAAACTAATAAGTGGTAAGTATAGATCCACACAACCTGAAACGAATCTTAAAGCTTCCATTTGGGCGGTATTTAAGCCTATAGTGGATGACAATGGGAAAAACGTTAATTCTGTTTGCAGTTCGCTGTGCTATGAAATTGATACTCATGCTAAAGTGTCGAGTAGCACTTCGCACATTTCTCACCATTCAGGCGTGTCTAATGGACAAGAGTCTTCTTGGGACGAGAAATGCCTTCATAAACCTGCCACCGAGCGAGGTGGCGCAGTGGTTAGCACACTGGACTCGCACTCGGGAGGACGACGGTTCAATCCCGTCTCCGGCCATCCTGATTTAGGTTTTCCGTGATTTCCCTAAATCGCTTCAGGCAAATGCCGGGATGGCTCCTTTGAAAGGGCACGGCCGATTTCCTTCTCCATCCTTCCCTCACCCGAGCTTGCGCTCCGTCTCTAATGACCTCGTTGTCGACGGGACGTTAAACACTAATCTCCTCCTCCTCCTTTCATAAACCTGCTCAGGAGATATTTCTCGATGAATTATGGCTATATATACGTGAGAACTAAGGTCGTACGGAAGTATAGTAAGTGACGCCTTTTTTTATCTTGTTCAGAAGTTGGTTGGTTGGTTGGCTTGTGGGATTAAAGGGACCAGACTGCGACGGTCATCGGTTCCTTGTTCAGAAGTAAGTCACCGAAGTGACTTACGGAAAAGTATCCTCAAAGCCTATTATATCTCATCCCACAACCGTGTTGCGGAACTTGGAAGAAAGTGCTAAAAGACTATGAGATATAAACTGACCAGCCAAAACATAATGCCCACTGCCACCGCGACATTGAATGCCGCCGGTGGCGCTGGCGGTCACGTAACGCTCTAAGAATAATATATAAGCGGAGCAGAGACGAGTGGGGAATGATTCGAGTCATAATATGGGCCGCAGATGGGGAAATCAGCTGATGTAAACGACTATGAAAAATGTTTTTACCTGGCGCGCATACCTCAAAAACTGTGAAGCTCGTCGGGTGTTGGCGCACTCTTGTGGTGAGCATCTATGAAAAGTATCTGAAGAGCGATGAAACAACGAGCAGGTGACAAGGTGTTGGACGTCCACGCCTCATCACAGAACGTAGAGGTTGGAAAATTGCATGCTCTGTAAAGTACGATAGGTGACGATCTATGGGCGTAAGTGTTTTGGAGCACATCGTTCAGGGCACAAACGGGGGGTTCAAATGGCTCTGAGCACTATGGGACTTAACAGCTATGGTCATCAGTCCCCTAGAACTTAGAACTACTTAAACCTAACTAACCTAAGGACATCACACAACACCCAGTCATCACGAGGCAGAGAAAATCCCTGACCCCGCCGGGAATCGAACCCGGGACCCCGTGCTCGGGAAGCGAGAACGCTACCGCGAGACCACGAGCTGCGGACCACAACCAGGGGACTCTGCAGCAAACGACCTGTGCGTTTTGCGTGTTGACCCGTCTACAAAGTCAATTACGATTGCAGCAGACACGGGAGCATAGAAAGTGGACCCCAAACCAATGAATAAACCAATGAAAAGTGTTGCTTGGTTAGAAAAATCACGTATCTTGGAGACCTTAATCCTTGAAGGTTGATGTCTTCCACGATGGCGATGGCACCTTCCATCAAGATGACTGTCCGTGTCACTAGCCTAGACTCGTGCTAAAATGATTTGAGGAGCATGACAGTGAACTCACGCTGGTGTCCTGGCCATCAAATTCGCCTGATATGGACCCGAAAGAAGAAATCTGGGATGCTATCGGGCGTCAACTCCGTACCAACAACCGACAAACCACCAGACCGTAATTTACGGGAACTGCATGACCTGTGGAGTGACATATGCTATCACATACATCCGGAAACCTACTATGGACTAGTGTAACCCATGTCACGTAGAATCTCTGCTGTTTTGCGTTCCAAAGGTGGACCACCACGCTATGAAACAGGTGGTCATAATGTTTTGGCTCGTCAGTGTAATTATACTTGAGGTAATTACTCATATAATAAAATGTGAATGCTCAGCAACTACAGACAGGCGGACATGCGGCGCAACAAGAAACCATTTTCTGACAAGTACCGTCTAGTGTTTTGTTGACTGGACTCAGATCTCGTGTCTTTTTATAACACAGTGTCCAGATGAAAACCAAAAACGAGCGATAACATTCTTCGAAGAAAAATGTTGGGACAATTTACGTCTCTTGGTATCCACGACTCTGCTTTGAAAGAAATGCATTTCTTACGACTCAGTTAAGTGATAACTGTGTCTCTGCACTGGGAGATTCTTCAAGATTGAATTGTTCCTACCAAATGCTAAATACAGAGCTATGAAATTCTTTAATGTGGAGTATACATTCGAATCACCTAAAACTTGAACCGCGGATACTGCGGAAATGGAATGTATCACTGATGTGCGGTTTTCACAAAACGAATTGGTACTGAGTGTCTCGTATTGTTAGCCAATCATCAGGTTGTAATAATACTTAGAAATTGTTTTTTTTTCAAACATACACTTTTTAAATAGAACAATGCCTATAGACATTTAAAACCTAAAAGCAGTGCAAATCAGAATATCAGTGTTGTTTGTTGCAGGATTTTAGTGCGAGCCGTTTACGATATACAGAGGAACGTCTTCTAGCGTCTGTGGAAGACGGTTTGTTAGGAGGCTGCGATACTTGGGCGTGTACAGTGTTCCGTCTATGAAAAACGGGTCTATTAACTGATGATTCACCATTCCACACCACACGTATACACTCATGGAAGCTCACTTTCCACTTGACGAAGTCAACGGGGGTTGTCAGCAGGCTAATAGCGCACGTTTCGGCCATGACTGGTAAATGTGGCTTCATTACTAAACAAGATACATGACAGATCTGGATTATCCTGTCTTAATGCCCATGTACAGAAGTTAACACATTTCTCGTAATCGTTTCCAATCAGTTCTCGATGAAGAGAGATGTGATGGGAATGGAACCTGTGTCGATGGAGAATGCGTAGGACACTCACGTAACTCATGTCATTTCCTCGTGCGATTGCGCGGGAGCTAACGTGAAGATCAACTGCAACAGCAACAAGAACACTAATTTCCCCCTCTTATGTCGTCACTTGTTTCCTTCTATTACGTTGTCTAGGTGTTATAAATGGTTCAAATGGCTCTGAGCACTATGGGACTCAACTGCTGAGGTCATTAGTCCCCTAGAACTTAGAACTAGTTAAACCGAACTAACCTAAGGACATCACAAACATCCATGCCCGAGGCAGGATTCGAACCTGCGACCGTAGCGGTCTTGCGGTTCCAGACTGCAGCGCCTTTAACCGCACGGCCACTTCGGCCGGCCGTCTAGGTGTTACACAACAACTTTCACGTAACTGGTTGAAGAGGTTGATAAATAAATGCCGAGATAGCTGACGTCTATTAGGATATCCTGCCGCATACACCGTACAAGAACGAACTGCATTCTTCTTTTTCTGAATTGTTAAATTCCATCGTCCACTCACGACTGACTTCTTAGACTGACACACACAGACTAGCGAGCCGCATTGCATTCATGAAACACACAAGCACACTGTAAGCAAACATAACAACATCCTACCTGGCAACTATCCAGGCTGTATGATGCAACCAAGTGTCGGTATGGAAATTTGTTAATATATGACTCGCACTAGGATCGTGCAAGAAACACCACTCACATCCCAATTTACCCTACTTTTAGTTTGTTAATGTCAATAGTCATTCTTCCCCATTTAGAAAGTATATCTTTGCACAAAAAAATACTTTCTTATTAGAATCTGTTTATTGGTTAACAGTACGAGCCCATGACTACCAATAAATTCTGTGAAAACTGCACATCAACAGCTCTTTGTATTTCTGCAATACTTATAGCACAAGTTATAGGTGATTCGCCCTGAATGTACGTCAATTTTCCGCAAATCTGTGGTCTTTTGACTGCAGCAAAAGAGTTCCTCACTAACGCAAAGAAAAGTGGCCTTCTTAATGCTCCTCATAGATCACTGGAACAGTCCAGCGATACTCGCTCGAATACGCAGTTGACAGTTTAGCATCGGTAGCAATTCAATATTCGGCCTTGTGCGAAGAGCTCTCTGAGACGGGAGAAATAGCTCGAATTGAAGGAATTGTTATCACGCTAATGAACGAACTAATTTCTCTTCTCACTGTATGTATGTCATTCTTTTACTGTCATTCTTATACGTTATAGTCTGCTTGCTCCCTTAGCTGAGTGGTCAACGCGTCTGACTGCCATAAAATGGGCCTGGGCTCGATACCCGGCTAGTCGGAGGTTTTCTGCGCTCAGGGACTGGATGTTGTGTGGTGGATGTTGTGTGGTCATCATCATCCTTTCATCATCAGCGACACTCAAGTGCCGGCCGCGGTGGCCGTGCGGTTCTGGCGCTGCAGTCCGGAACCGCGGGACTGCTACGGTCGCACGTTCGAATCCTGCCTCGGGCGTGGGTGTGTGTGATGTCCTTAGGTTAGTTAGGTTTAAGTAGTTCTAAGTTCTAGGGGACTTATGACCTAAGATGTTGAGTCCCATAGTGCTCAGAGCCATTTGAACCATTTGACACTCAAGTCGACAAAGTGGCGTCAAATGAACAGACTTGCAACTCGGCGGCCAAACTTCCCTGGGTGTGGACACCCGGCCATCAATACCATACGATCATTCCATTTCATTTTATACGTTATCGTTTATTTTATAGTTTTTAAAAGATGGTGTTTTTGCACCCCTTTGAGGAGGCGTCCAAGTAATTATAACTGGAGAAATCATCTACAATGCACATTTTGATGCCATGGAAGACTACAGCATTACAGTATTTGAGTCAGGCTTCTCAGGACAGGGATGTCCCTGAAATAGGACTTTCACATAAACGCCTCAAATTATTTTTAGGGGAAAAGTTAATTGTCCAGAGATGCACGAAGTAATGACTTATCTCTGGCCACCATTTCCTCATTTAAAAGTGATATCTGACCCCCCGCCGCTGCTAGCCGCGCGGTCTCACGCGCTGCTTCCCGAGCGGGAACGCGTGCCAGTCCCCGGCAAGTATCCGCCCGGCGGATTAGTGTCGAGGTGCGGTGTGCCGGCCACCCTGTGGGTGGTTTTTAAGGCGGGTTTTCATCTTCCTCGACGAATGCGGGCTGGTTCCTCTTATTCCGCCTCAGTTACACTGTGTCAGCGATTACTGCGGAAACACTGTCTCCACGTACGCACACACAATAATTACTCTACCATGCAAACATTTGGGGTTACACTCGTCTTGTATGAGACGTTCCCAGGGGATTCCACTGGCTACCGAACCGCACAATAACCCTGGGTTCGATGTGGGGTGGCGGTAGGGTGGGTGGACTGCTGTGGCCTATTGTGGGGTTGTGAACCACTGAGGGCTATGGCGGGACGAAGCCTCCCCGTCGTTTCTAGGTTCCCGGTTCAATACATAATACACATGGCAATGGTAAGAAAATGGTTCAAATGGCTCTGAGCACTATGGGACTTAACTTCTGAGGTCATCAGTCCCATAGAACAGAACTGCTTAAACCTAACTAACCTAAGGACATCACACACATCCATGCCCTAGGCAGGATTCGAACCTGCGACCCTAGCGGTTGCGCGGTTCCAGACAGCAGCGCCTAGAACCGCTCAGCCACTCCGGCCGGCATGCAATGGTAAGACGTACAATCCATTTAGTGCAATGTTAATAGCTCGCCAGTGGCCAGCTCCAAAAGAAACTGACGACTCTCAGTCGAAACCAAGGGCGGTCACAGAATCGAGTATGGGCCTCATGTTCAGCATCGATGAAGCCTCACCTAAAAAAATAGCCGAATATGTTATAATGCTTTATCAGCTCGCCATATTGAATTAGTGAGCGACCTTGGCGGAGCCCTGAAATTGAATAAAAAAATATTTGGTTTTATTTTCAATAAACTTTCATGTTCAGAGTATGGTTCGCATTGGCGCGGGTTTGCAAAACGACACATTAAACAGATTTAGTATTTTTCCAATCACGTAAAAAGCATTATGTTGAAAGAGGCATGTACAAACGACGAAGAAGCAATTCTTTCACCAGATTCCACGAAAACTCCACTACCATAGAAAGTAAAGAAGTTTGCTTTGTAAGAAGATGTCGATGATAGTCTTACTCCAATAGATGAGGTGAAGAGATAATTAAATCAGAACAGCAAAATGGGAGAAAATCTGGATTATTACTGGAAAACGAGTGTGAAAGATTTTCCGACTCTTCAGAAGATCGCCAGAAAAATACTGTGTAGACAAGCATCTAACTCTGCTTCTGAAAGAAATTTTAGATCTTCCGGTTTTATTCTCAACGCAAGACGGTCACCTTCACACCAGGACAATGCACATGCTCTCCTTTTTATTCATAGCAACTGTACCCGAGTCAAATGAGTGTAAAAATATGCTGAAACTCTTTTCTGACATTAGGTTTCGTTTTCCATTGTTTGTGGTGGTGGAAAAGTTTTCGTTTATTGCACATTTTGTTGCGTACGTTTAATTTAGGTACACTGTTTTTCAAATTAGTTTTGAATTTTTAAAATGAAATAAAACTCAGTTTATTTCCAAATTATTAGCGAGTAGCAGGGCCAATTTTGGCAGCTTTATTTCAGCCTCAAATTGCTTTAAATTTAGTATTTATAAATGTATTTTATTCACAAGTGTGTTGATCGAAAATGTTGTATATAAAACATTACTGTTTCCCGACTTCCACTGTTATGAGTATCATCAGAACCAAAAGTCCGGTATTTTGTTACGAAAGTATCACATAAAGTTGTCATCACACATTCGTTCAGGTCGCTTTAAAGATGTCTGACAAATGCGTGCAACACATCTGTGAATAAAAAAATCTTACAGCAAGGGCATCTGACGGTGCAGTTGAAAGCGTATGCATCTTAGTAACGTTTGGCGTGTCGCGTGTCGCGTGCGCCCCATCGGTAGTGCGGCATGTCCACCTAGCGTTGCCCGCGGTGTGACGCAGCGCGCACATTGTGGTGGGCCCGCGGGCTCGGAGTGCTGCGCGGCGTGCCACTCTACGCTACTCTGGCAGGTCTCACAGTGTCGCCGGAATTATCTACCAGACTTTCACGAATCAACTCCTTGACAAAGGGGTTTTGGCCAACGACAATGTCGCTTCCTGAATTTGATAAGAAAGTGAAACCTAGGGCCAAATTGCTTGCACGTCTGCCACAGCATTTGGTCGTATATGGGCTCTCAGGTGATACTCCGCAATGGACCTTTTTATTAGCCTATGAAGGTGCTGAGGTTTATAAACTCATTCAATAGTTGAATCCAGAGGTCAAACCACACGGGTGTATCCTATGACCAACTTAGACGAAATTATCAAATTCTTTTGATTCCCAGGTACATGTGGCCACTGTCTGCCACAAATTTTTTAACTATCACAAAACGAATGGCAAAAAGTACTAAGAACTGATAATGCAATTACAGGTTCTTTTTGGCTGTTTTTGTTTCTAGTGCATCAATTCGGAGTGTAAATAATACTATGTTGACTCTTTCCTTAGAGAAATCACCCTTGTACCTATATTCACTGGATGAAGGATTTAGGAACAATATGCTGAGACTCATGCCCCTTCGTTGTTGCCTTGTCTCCGCTATTTCGAGCTTTTGAACAGGCTATAAGATCATCAGCGTCCCTACAAGACCTATCCATATCAACTGTTCTTAATCGGTGAGCCACACAGGCGGCGGCCCCGCCCTCGACACGTTCAGGACGACAGATTCTAGTGACGTCACAACTATTTCCCCCCTCCCTTCCCACTCCCCCACTCCAAATTCAAATGGCACCAAGCACTATGGGACTTAACATCTGAGGTCATCAGTCCCCTAGACTTAGAACTACTTAGACGTAGGACATCACACACATCCATGCCCGAGGCAGGATTCGAACCTGCGACCGTAGCAGCCGTGTGGTTTCCCCCACTCCATCTGAGGATTCGAGAGGCCGCGTTTACCGGAAGTTGCGCTCCTGTAGCAACTGTTTTTCTGTCCCCAACGGCAACAGTGCTATTTTCGAAAGGCGGTAGTACAACGAGAGGAAAATCGGGACACGAGGATGGAAGTATGTAACTCTATCAACAAGATGATCATAGACAGCACACACTTAGAGACTCTTACATTGAGATGATCGGGTGGAGGTCAAGCCCAAATGTGCTCCAAGTCCAGGCAGTGTTACCCATTTCCATCTGTACACGGACATTGGAAATGCTAATTGCAGTAACGGCTGCTATCTGGTAGGGCAACACTTTCAAACACAAGAACCACCAGTTACGCCGTCGCGTTTCCTACAGCCTCCATCACGTCATGGGGAACTGCCACGAACGATTACGCCTGCGTCAAAGACATGCAAGCATCCCCTCTCTGGAGCTCATGCGGCGGGTGTACTTAAGTTCGAAAATTCATGCACTGACCCCCAATTTATGTGTTTGCCAGTTGGATAACATTTACAGACTATTCATAGTGGGCAGTGGTCGACATCTTCTCAATAGAATTGTATTGAACAGTGACAGAGTTATAAGTATTTTGTATTTCATATGATTCAACATTCAAACTTACTGTTAGCAACTGACGCTCCAAATACAGCAACAAAGTTGTGTATTACTTTTATATCTGAATTCTCTGTTCATGAACGGCATCTGTTCCTCGCTCCTTCATCCACTAAAGATCCACACAGCGCGCCAAGGAAGACATAACAGACTGGCGACGATGATGGGATAGTGGGACAAGGAGCATTGGACACCAGATCAGGGCAATTTCTTCATTCTATGGAGTTCTTTGTGTGTGTGTTAAGTTGAAATACATAAGCTGAAATATTTAAGGAATCATGGCAAACCAGGGAGAGCAATATGTAAATGCTGAGTAGCGTCTAACATCTCTTGTTCAGTTTTAGAGACAAAAAATAACAAAATTACTGTCAGCAGTTTCTTGCTTCGTACAGTCCAAGCAGCCCAGCAGCAAAAGGCGACGGAAGCTAAAGAAGGAACTCACCTTCCGACAGTTCAGCGAGACGAAGGGAATATGGAAAGAATACATTACGCAGCTGCATCAACATTTCGACGCCTACAAAACTACAGGCGAATCACGACGTGCTTTTTTCTTTTCATGTCAAGGAGTGTACATCTACCGCCTCATTGTGAAATTGTTTCTCCACAGTGAGCCACAACCCGGCCCTATGAGATCATAATTGCAAGACTGGGCGAAGTTTTTGAGAGTTTAATACAAGTGCTGCTGCATAGTATAAATTTTTCGACATGCAACGTCGTAGTGATCAATCCTATAAAGAACGGATTGCGCAATTGCAGAGCATGACCAGAGACTGTAAATTCAATTGTCTGTGGCTCAACTTATCAGGATGAAATGCTTCACAATGCTATAATTCAGAATCTATCATGTTAAAGATTGCGGACTGAAATTCTAAAGCACCACAACCCTAGCCGCAGGGAAGTGCTTAAAGTTATCGATGCACGCGAAGTTCAAAATTTAGGTGAGTAATATTTCTATCATTTATTGCTTCACTAGAGGCAAACAACCTGTGCCCCAGCCACAGCCCTGGCCCCAGCACTCGAAAGTCAGCACCGCGTAAACAAGGTCGGGCACACTATACAGGGTGGTCCATTGATCGTGACCGGGCCACATATCTCACGAAATAAGCGTCAAGTGAAAAAACTACAAAGAACAAAAGTAGTCTAGCTTGAAGGGGGGAACCAGATGGCGCTATGGTTGGCCCACTAGATGGCGCTGCCATAGGTCAAACGGATATCAACTGCGTTTTTTTAAAATAGGAACCCCCTTTTTATTACATATTCGTGTAGTACGTAAAGAAATATGAATGTTTTAGTTGGACCACTTTTTTCGCTTTGTGATAGATGTCGCTGTAATAGTCACAAACATATGGCTCACAATTTTAGACGAACAGTTGGTAACAGGTAGTTTTTTAAATTAAAATAGAGAACGTAGGTACGTTTGAACATATTATTTCGCTTGTTCGAATGTGATACATGTCCCTTTGTGAACTTATCATTTCTTAGAACGTATGCACTTACAGCGTGATTACCTGTAAATACCACATTAATGCAATAAATGTTCAAAATGATGTCCGTCAACCTCAATGCATTTGGCAATACGTGTAACGACATTCCTCTCAACAGCGAGTGGTTCGCCTTCCGTAATGTTCGCACATGCAATGACAATGCGCTGACGCATGTCATCAGGCGTTGTCGGTGGGTCACGATAACACACGTCAGAGTGGTTCAAATGGCTCTGAGCACTATGGGACTTAACATCTATGGTCATCAGTCCCCTAGAACTTAGAACTACTTAAACCTAACTAACCTAAGGACAGCACACAACACCCAGTCATCACGAGGCAGAGAAAATCCCTGACCCCGTCGGGAATCGAACCCGGGAACCCGGGCGTGGGAAGCGAGAACGCTACCGCACGACCACGAGCTGTGGACGGACGTCAGATCCGGTGAACGTGCGGGCCATAGTATGGTGCATCGACGACCATCCACGTGTCATGAAATATGTTATTCAATACCGCTTCAACCACACGCGAGATATGTGCCGGACATCCATCATATTGGAAGTACATCGCCATTGTGTCATGCATTGAAACCTCTTGTAGTAACATCGGTAGCACATTACGTAGGAAATGAGCATACATTGCACCATTTAGACTGCCATCCATAAAATGGGGGCCAATTATCCTTCCTCCCATAATGTCGCACCATACATTAACCCGCCAAGGTCGCTAATGTTTCACTTGTCGCAGCCATCGTGGATTTTCAGTTGCCCAATAGTGCATATTATGCCGGTTTACATTACCGCTGTTGGTGAATGACGCTTCGTCGCTAAATAGAACGCGTCCAAAAAATCTGTCATCGTCCCGTAATTTCTCTTGTGCCCAGTGGCAGAACTGTACACGACGTTCAAAGTCTTCGCCATGCAATTCCTGGTGCATGGAAATAAGGTACGGGTGCAATCGATGTTGACGTAGCATTCTCAACACCTCGATTTGTCTGCTACTGATGTGCGGATTAGCCGAGACAGCAGCTAAAACACCTTCTTGGGCATCATCATTTGTTGCCGGTCATGGTTGACGTTTCACATGTGTCTGAACACTTCCTGTTTCCTTAAATAACGTAACTATCCGGCGAACGGTCCGGACACTTGGATGATGTCGTCCAGGCTACCGAGCAGCATACATAGCACACCCCCGTTGGGCAATTTGATCACAATAGCCATACATCAACACGATATCGATCTTTTCCGCAATTGGTAAACAGGTCCATTTTAACACGGGTAATTTATCACGAAGTAAATCTGGCCGCACTGGCGGAATGTCACGTGATACCACGTACTTATACGTTTGTGACTATTACAGTGCCATCTATCACAAAGCGAAAAAAGTGATCCAACTAAAACATTCATAATTCTTTACGTACTACACGAATATGTAATAAAAAATGGGGGTTCCTATTTTTAAAAAAACGCAGTTGATACCCGTTTGATCTATGGCAGCGCCATTTAGCGGGCCAACCATAGCGCCATCTGGTTTTCCCATTCAAGCTAGACGAGTTTCGTTCTTTGTAGTTTTTTCGTTTGATGCTTATTTCGTGAGAAATTTGGACCGGTCAATATCAATGGACCACCCTATATACAGCTTTTGCTGCACATGAGCAATGCTTCTTACACTGTCCCAGCTCCGTGCAAAGGGAAATTATGTGTGATATGCTATGTCACCCGTGATCGGAAGAACTGCGTTTTCAGACAAGACGAATGTAGTTTTTGTCATCTCATGGGACGTACAAAACCGACTTAACTGCAACAGACTAGAAAGCCCTCCTCTGTTTCACGTGGGAATAATGCAAGGCAGGAACGAATGGAAATTAATGTCATGTCATGCTCAGATTCCGTGCCTCCTCCTGCTCAAATATCAGATAAGCGAAGACACAGAAAACGCACTCCCACGCGGATTAATGCTAACACCGTACACATCAAAAGGGCTCTCCCAATCTCGAAATTCTCTAAAGCGCTTTAGTGCGTATGTGGAAACAGAGAACAGTTTTTCACAACACGATTCAGAGGACACACCGCAAACTGTGGATTGCATTGCTAATTTCTAACCAGTCAGTACCTTTTCAACTAAATACTGGAGCTTCTGTCACATTTCTTAACCTATATACATATGAAAAAATTGGCCAACGATCTTCGAAAACATGAAGTCTGTATCTCACCGCCTACAACGGCGACAGCATTTCAGTGCTTGGAACGTGCCGCTTACCTGCAAAATAATAAAAAAAAAATAAGGAAATCCCTTTCATTGTAGTCCAGTAACGCACGAATCCAAACATTTTCAACATGGATGCGTTTGATTCCTTCGGATTAGACATATAGTACGATGTGCGTGCCATTAACACAAAAGTTTCCGATGTCAAAAATCAACAACTCTGTGTTAAGCATCAACACGTGTTCGTCGGTACTCTAGGCTGTGAAAAAGATATTCACGCTTTTATTACGCTGACAGCTAACGGGCAACCCAAATTTTGCCGCGCACGCCCCGTGCCTCATGCATGACGCGACGACGTGGCTACAGAAATCCAGAGACTAGAATCCGTTGGTGTCTTAAAACCCATTTCAGCAAGTCAGTGGACATCGCTCTTAGTCGTCCTTCGTAAGGTAAATGGGAAGACTCGTCTTTGTGCGGATTTCAAACACACGGCAAGTTCACAAACAGTCATTGATTCCTACTAGGTCCCACAGAGAGAAGAAATTTTGGGTCGCCTAGAAAGAGGAGAGTTCTTCTCAAAAGTTTGTCTTGCAGAATCCTACTTGCAGTTACCATTGGATGAAGAGACAAAGAAAATATAAATATTTATTGTGAATACTAATGTCAGCTTGCTTGAATATCAACACCTACCTTTGAGAAGTTTCTCGAACAAGTAACGTCCAAGGTGCCTTCTTGTATTAATTATCTTGACGACATAATCGACTCCGGACAAACACCGGAAAGCACCTTAAAAATCTGGACAGCCTTTTTCAAGTTTTAGCTCAGGCGTCCCTCAAATATAACTTGCAGAATGTTCTGTTTTCAACAAAACGATTGAATACTTAGGAAATATCATCGACGACAATGGTGCTCGTCGTTTGACAAAACATTTGCAAGCTATGGCTTGAATTTACGTGAACTGCAAGCTCTTCTTGGAAAATTGACTTACTACGTAGAGTTCATTCCTAATGCGGCACAAACAGCCGCGCCTCTGAATCGCCTCAGACGTAAAAAGTTCAGTTCCATTGGACAAAAGACTGTGACCAAGCATTTCAAAGACGGAAAAACACATTGCTTCGTCAACCTTGCGTTATGCACTACGATGCGCACAAACCACTTATACTTGCAGTCGACGCCTAGTTCCATCGCATGGGGGCGGTTTTATCCCACAAAACTGGCAAAACAGAACGCCCCATCGTAACTGCTTCCAAAACGTTGAAAGGCGCTCAGGTTAATTATAGTCGTTTGGAGAAGGAAGTTCTGGCTATAATTTTTGGAGTCACCAAATTTCATCATTGCCTATATGACAGCAAATTTTTCCTGCTCCTGCCTTTGGGTGCACTGTTTCATCCGCTGAAACAAGTTCCCTACCGCAAGACGCAAAAGCTTCAACGTTGGTCACTATTATTATCAGCTTACTAGTATAAAATTCGGTATCACCCAACAGCGCAACACACCGAGCGATGTAGCGCAGCGGTTAGCACTCTGGACTCGCATTCTGTTCAAACCCGCGTTCAGCCATCCAGGTTTAGGTTTTCCCTGATTTCCCTATGTCACTTCAGGCGAATTCCGGGAAGGTTCCTTTCAAATGGCATGTCCGACTTCTTTCCCCATCCTTCCATAAACCGAAGGGACTCATGACCTCTCTGTTTGGTCGCCTCCCCCAAATCAACTAACTAACCAACCAACCAACAGCGCAACACGCAAACGCCGACGCATTGTCTCGTTTACCTGCCACGAAACTCAGAGGGCCATAGACACGGGTTCACAGGTAGATGCCGTGTTTCATGACTTCCGCAAGGCGTTCGATACAGTTCCCCACAGTCGTTTAATAAACAAAGTCAGAGCATATGGACTATCAGACCAATTGTGTGATTGGATTGAAGAGTTCCTAGATAACAGAACGCAGCATGTCATGCTCAATGGAGAGAAGTCTTCCGAAGTAAGAGTGATTTCAGGTGTGCCGCAGGGGAGTGTCATAGGACCGTTGCTATTCGCAATATACATAAATGACCTTGTGGATGACATCGGAAGTTCACTGAGGCTTTTTGCAGATGATGCTGTGATGTATCGAGAGGTTATAACAATGGAAAATTGTACTGAAATGCAGGAGGATCTGCAGCGTGTTGACGCATGGTGCAGGGAATGGCAATTCAATCTCAATGTAGACAAGTGTAATGTGCTGCGAATATGTAGAAAGATAGATCCCTTATCATTTAGCTACAAAATAGCAGGTCAGCAACTGGAAGCAGTTAATTCCATAAATTATCTGGGAGTACGCATTAGGAGTGATTTAAAATGGAATGATCATATAAAGTTGATCGTCGGTAAAGCAGATGCCAGACTGAGATTCATTTGAAGAATCCTAAGGAAATGCAATCCAAAAACAAAGGAAGTGGGTTACAGTACGCTTGTTCGCCCACTGCTTGAATACTGCTCAGCAGTGTGGGATCCGTATCAGATAGGGTTGATAGAAGAGATAGAGAAGATCCAACGGAGAGCAGCGCGCTTCGTTACAGGATCATTTATTAATCGCGAAAGCGTTACGGAGATGATAGATAAACTCCAGTGGAAGACTCTGCAGGAGAGACGCTCAGTAGCTCGGTACGGGCTTTGTTAAAGTTTCGAGAACATACCTTCACCGAAGTGTCAAGCAGTATATTGCTCCATCCTACGTATATCTCGCGAAGAGACCATGAGGATAAAATGAGAGAGATTAGAGCCCACACAGAAGCATACCGACAATCCTTCTTTCCACGAACAATACGAGACTGGAATAGAAGGGAGTATGGATGTAGATGTAGATGTAGATTCGAGCATCGGAAGCTTCTTTTTTACTTACTGGTTCTTCTGATCCGCAAGGAGTGGATTCTTTTCATGTTGAGTTACGGTGGGTCGCTCAAGCCACAGAGCGTGACCAATAACTGAAATTACTAAAAAGTTACTTTCGCAAATGTTGGCCACGTCCTCAGAAATGTATTCCCGATGTTTTGGTGCGAAGATCCTTTGTGCATCGCACCAATTTCTCTCTTCTGAATGATGTGATTCTGCTTCACACGCCTAAAGAACAAACAAGAGTGTTAATTCCCCCTAGTTGCAACAGCAGGTGTTGAGTCTTCCACATAAAGGCCATTTGGGAACAGTTCGCACTAAGCAGCTGGCGCACCAAAATTGTACGTGGCTTGATTTAGATAAGCAAATAGAACATATGGCGGCATAATGTCGAACTTTCGCGGACAATCGGGCCGCTCCGCGCCAGGAATTTTTCTCCTGGCCACAATCCGGTACTCAATGGCAACGCCTCCATTTAGCTTTTGCTTTCCCCTTTTGCCAAACTCATTGGCTACAGCAAATACTTTTTTGTTAGCCCAGTGCATTCGATGAATGCTGTCAGCACTATCAAATTACTCACTTCTGTATTTTCTCTCGAAGGCTTGCCACAAACAACTGTTTCTGACAATTGACCTCCATTTTCTTCCAAGGAATTTGCACAGTTTTGCAAACAAAATGGAATTCAGCATTTCAAGAGAGCACCATTCTCGCCACAGTCTAACGGCGTAGTCGAACGTTTCCTTTGAAAGTTCAAGACGCGAATATCAAAACTTTGAGCTTCACATTCACGTGAGGATGACTTACTGTTGTTTCTGAGTTCATAGCGTACTTTGCCTGCTCCTGACATTTCAAAAATGGTTCAAATGGCTCTGAGCACTATGGGACTTAACTTCTAAGGTCATCAGTCCCCTAGAACTTAGACCTAGTTAAACCTAACTAACCTAAGGACATCACACACATTCATGCCCGAGGCAGGATTCGAACCAGCGACCATAGCAGCAGCGCAATTTCGGACTTAAGCGCCTAGAACCGCTTGGCGACAGAGGCCGACAAGTGAGTTTGGTTTTATAGTCGGCAGACGAGCGATGGGACACAGCATCTCCGAGGTTGCGATGAGGTGAGGATTTTACTGTACGATCATTTCATGAGTGTGCCGTGAATATCAGGTATCTGGTAAAACATCAGTCTGCGGCATCGCTGCTGTCGGAAAAAGAGCCTGCCAAAACGGGACCAACGCTGACTGAACAGAATCGTTCAACGTGACAAGTGAAACCCTTCCGCAAATTGCTGCAGATTTCAATACTGAGCCATCAACAAGTGTCAGCGTGAGAATCATTCAACGAAACATCATCGATATGGGTTTTCGGAGCTGAAGGTCCACTCGTGTGTCCTTGATGACAGCACCACACAAAGCTTTACGCCTCGCCTGGACCCGTCAGCCCCGATATTGGACACTTGATGTCTGGAAACAAGTTGCCTGGTCGGACGAGTCTCGTTTCAAATTGTATCGAGCGGATGGACGTGTACAGGTATGGTGACAATCTCATGAATCCATGGACCCTGCATGTCAGCAAGGGACTGTTCAAGCTGGTGGAGGCTCTGTGATGATGTGGGACGTGTGCAGTTAGAGTGATATGGGAGCCCTGATACGTCTAGATACGACTCTGACAGCTGACACATACTTATGCATCCTGTGTGACAACCCGCATCTATTCATGTCCATTGTGCATTCCGACGGACTTGGGCAATTTCAGCAGGACAATGCGACATCACACACGTCCAGAATTGCTACAGAGCGACCCCAGGAATACTCTTCTGTGTTTAAACAATTCCTCTGGCCACTAACTCCCCAGACGTGAATATTATTGAGCATATCTGGGATGACTTGCAACGTGCTGTTCAGAGGAGATCTCTACCCCTCCTCCTCTTACAGATTTATGGACAGCTCTGCAGGATTCATGGAGTCAGTTCCCTCCAGCACTACCTCAGACATTAGTCGAGTCCATTCCACGTCGTGTCGCGGCACTTCTGCATGCTCGCGAGGGCCCTACACGAAATTAGGCCGGTGTACCAGTTTCTTTGGCTCTTCAGTGTATAATCTTAATGGTGCGCGAGAGCGAGCTCTCGACGCTGGTAATACACAGGGAAATGTACTGAATTGTGTACTTTCCTAGAAGAACGTTCGCATCACCAATGCTGATATGGACACTATCTCTGGTAGCACGATGTGACGATGACTTACGTCAATCAATCACAAGCCTTCTATGAGCTATGCGAGTGGCTACGGCCTCTAGTCGGGTAGACCCGTCGCCTGGTAGTCCTTTTAGCTGACACCACTTCGACTACTTGCGTGTTGATGAGGATGTAATAATGATGAAGACAACACAACATCCAATATCCGAGAGAAGAAAACGTCCGATCCTGTCGGAATCGATCCCAAGCTCCTCTCATGGCATTTCTCTTCTTTTTTTTAAATCCTCTTATATCCCCTTCTAGCCCTACGTTGCGCTCTCGATGTCTTCTTCGTCATCGGCTTCGTCGGCCTTCTAATATAAGTAATATCCTTGTTAAGTATGATTTCGAACTGAAGCTGCAACTTCGATACCGTATTTGGAATAGTTCTACTTGATTAAGTATTCATCTTCTTGTTGTGCTGGAAGGATCAAAAAACGAAGAGGCTCGCTGATTTGGAGAATAATTCTTCTTATGTCTTTTCCTTCAAAACAGAATAGCGCTTCTTTGTAAGAAGAGTCTCAGTAAATGAGACATCCATCTACTCTGATATGCCACTCAGCCTCTTCTTAAAAAAATAGCTCGAATTAAATAACAAATTATGTTAATGAGAATTTTAAATGGAAATATTTCTTACATGGAGATTTTCCTTTTCTTAAATGGAAACAACACATATAATGGAGAAACTAAATTTATTGATCTGAAGTGAGTTATGATATGAAACTCATTTCTTGGTAGAACAGAAGTCCACCTTCTTCGGGAAGAAAACAAACCTCTTCTTTACATAAGATTTTTTCTTGCTCTTGGGTGCCAATGCCATTCCAGTTTGGTCCGTCTCGACGATATTGCAACCTTTTCTCTGACACGTTTCCATATTTCGGATTTGTCTGTAATACAAATCTGTGGGATCGTAAGTAAATTATTTCTCATTCATTGCGTAAGACTGTTTGCTGACAAGTGTATCGTATATAGTTTTTCTGTGGTTGGTAGGGTATCATTAACCATTTCCTACCACACAGCGCCTACAATGGACTGCATGGTTGGGTTTTGAATGCTTTCGGGCACTCTTTTCCATTCGTTGTTCAGACAGTTTTGTTCTATAGTGTTGGGGCGCAATAAACCCATTTTGGCGTGAATAAATACTGGTCGTCCGTGCAGGCTGGGCATGCGTGAAAGCAGTGAGTCATCGAGTTGTGAATCACCATAGTGTCGGCCTCCATGGTGAGTTTGCCACCGGTCTGCCGTCGTCCTGAAAGGAATACCTGTCAGAAACTCGAGGCACTGCATGGTGGTGCGAGTACCGAATCGGTATCTTCCTATCCACTGAGCGACTGCCGCGTCCGCCAGTGCGAATCGAGATATTGTACTGTATTGTATGTATTGTATGTTAACCGGGGACATAGAAACGACGGAGAGGCTCCGTCCCCGCCGCAGTTGTCCACAACCCCACGACGACTACCGCAGTCCACTTCACCACTCCGCCGCCACACACCGAACACAGGGTTATTGTGCGGTTCGGCCCCCGGTGGACCCCCCAGGGAGCGTCTCACACCAGACGAGTGTAACCCCTATGTTCGCGTGGTAGAGTAATGGTGGTGTACGCCTACGTGGAGAACTAATTTGCGCAGCAATCGCCGACATAGTGTAACTGAGGCGGAATAAGGGGAAACAGCCCGCATTCGCCGAGGCAGATGGAAAACCGCCTAAAAACCATCCACAGACTGGCCGGTTCACCGGACCTCGACACAGATTCGTGCCGGGGACCGGCGCTCCTTCTCGCCCGAAAAGCCGTGCGTTAGACCGCACGGCCAACCGGGCGGGCTAATCGAGATATTACTGTCTCTTTAATATCGTAAGTGTGTTCTAGGTGATCTGAAGTCCAGTCATCGTCTGGCAAAAGCTTGAAGAACAGATGTTCTGCAGTACTTCTCCATTATTCCGTCATGTTGCCATTTTCTTGTTTCAGAGATCATAATACCATGGGGGATTTAATTTTCTCGGATAGCAGCGTGTAAGATGTGCCCCAGATACTGTCAGCCAATTGTGTTCTAACTAATTATCCCAGTGCTCTTATCGTGAGTGGAGCCGTTTTTCTTTGTATTCAGTATCTGCATTTCGGTATTCCGTTAGTCTGATGTGCCTTTCTTGCGGTGTTGCTATCCTTTCTGTGTTTCTTCCTGTAATCCCGGTGCGGTGCTATTAGTTTGTGCGTCCAGGGCGTACATATTTAGAACCGCTTTTAAATTTGGGAACATATTCTTTCTGTGCTTTTGCTAATAGTTGAACTTTACACTCAATACTACCTTGTTCCAGTTAAGGTTGACTGTTTCCAATATTTGTCTTAATTTGACCCAGTCCGCTTTTTGTAGACTGAAATGCTTTTCATTATAATCATCACTTCCATACCGTCGCATACTGTCCCTGCGCTCATGTTTTTGCGTTATGGTCACTATGTGGCAAGTGTTTTGTAACTCGAATGTGTCGCAGTCGGCTAGTGCTTTGTCGTTAACAATCGTGATACCTACACTCCTGGAAATTGAAATAAGAACACCGTGAATTCATTGTCCCAGGAAGGGGAAACTTTATTGACACATTCCTGGGGTCAGATACATCACATGATCACACTGACAGAACCACAGGCACATAGACACAGGCAACAGAGCATGCACAATGTCGGCACTAGTACAGTGTATATCCACCTTTCGCAGCAATGCAGGCTGCTATTCTCCCATGGAGACGATCGTAGAGATGCTGGATGTAGTCCTGTGGAACGGCTTGCCATGCCATTTCCACCTGGCGCCTCAGTTGTACCAGCGTTCGTGCTGGACGTGCAGACCGCGTGAGACGACGCTTCATCCAGTCCCAAACATGCTCAATGGGGGACAGATCCGGAGATCTTGCTGGCCAGGGTAGTTGACTTACACCTTCTAGAGCACGTTGGGTGGCACGGGATACATGCGGACGTGCATTGTCCTGTTGGAACAGCAAGTTCCCTTGCCGGTCTAGGAATGGTAGAACGATGGGTTCGATGACGGTTTGGATGTACCGTGCACTATTCAGTGTCCCCTCGACGATCACCAGTGGTGTACGGCCAGTGTAGGAGATCGCTCCCCACACCATGATGCCGGGTGTTGGCCCTGTGTGCCTCGGTCGTATGCAGTCCTGATTGTGGCGCTCACCCGCACGGCGCCAAACACGCATACGACCATCATTGGCATCAAGGCAGAAGCGACTCTCATCGCTGAAGACGACACGTCTCCATTCGTCCCTCCATTCACGCCTGTCGCGACACCACTGGAGGCGGGCTGCACGATGTTGGGGCGTGAGCGGAAGACGGCCTAACGGTGTACGGGACCGTAGCCCAGCTTCATGGAGACGGTTGCGAATGGTCCTCGCCGATACCCCAGGAGCAACAGTGTCCCTAATTTGCTGGGAAGTGGCGGTGCGGTCCCCTACGGCACTGCGTAGGATCCTACGGTCTTGGCGTGCATCCGTGCGTCGCTGCGGTCCGGTCCCAGGTCGACGGGCACGTGCACCTTCCGCCGACCACTGGCGACAACATCGATGTACTGTGGAGACCTCACGCCCCACGTGTTGAGCAATTCGGCGGTACGTCCACCCGGCCTCCCGCATGCCCACTATACGCCCTCGCTCAAAGTCCGTCAACTGCACATACGGTTCACGTCCACGCTGTCGCGGCATGCTACCAGTGTTAAAGACTGCGATGGAGCTCCGTATGCCACGGCAAACTGGCTGACACTGACGGCGGCGGTGCACAAATGCTGCGCAGCTAGCGCCATTCGACGGCCAACACCGCGGTTCCTGGTGTGTCCGCTGTGCCGTGCGTGTGATCATTGCTTGTACAGCCCTCTCGCAGTGTCCGGAGCAAGTATGGTGGGTCTGACACACCGGTGTCAATGTGTTCTTTTTTCCATTTCCAGGAGTGTATATCATTCCGTGTTCTGTTGTTGCTGAATGTTGGCGGCTGCTCTTCTTTGTCTCGCACATGCAGGTCACACTCGGCAAGAGTTTCGTTGATGATGGTTCCTCTGTCGTCGGTAGTATTGGCATGCCAAAGGATTGATCTCTTATTCATGTTGGCTGCGATCAACAGTTTCTTCCTTCTAGCATAGTCTGCCGCCGTTTTGATCTATTCCGCGTATGGCACGATGCCATGGGAGTATTGGGCATACAGCGAGGCTACCTATCAAAACTTTGTTTCCTCTCCTGGTTTCCGTTGCACCCATTGGCTGCTACATAACTGGACTACTTCAATGATTGCCATGTCAGTAGGTTCGGCAATTATGGCTGTCATCGGTGGAGTTCCACCAGTTCGCGTTCTGCTATTTTTCAGAAGACCTATTAGCTTGTTGTGAGTATGGCTCTTGGATTCATGCTATGTCTATTCTGAGTTCATTCATAATTTTTGGAAGATCATTACTTACTAATATTCTGTTCATCGTATTGAGTTGGAGTATTCTCAGTTCTTTCTCGTTTAGGGAGTAATTCATATTTAATTTGGCGATTAACCTGTCGTGAAGTATTCTGTAGGATGAGCAGTCTGGTCCTCCGCCTTCATTACGAGCTTGAGTTCTTTGTTTTCACGGAATGGAGCCCAATGGAGTATCCCTTGCTGTGCGATTTGCTCGTTTATGTCCTGTCTCACCGCACTTCGTATATGTTGTTTGTGTCTCGTCGTAGTGTTTTGTGGAATGGCCCAGCCCACAACATCTAAAGCATTTGATTACTATGTCATAATTTTCTTTGTTTAGTGCTAGGGCACTTATGAAGACGCTATCTTGATTTAGCAGAATTGTGCGTACTTACACCCAGAGCCACTGGGGAAAGTGTCAGTGCCAGGCAGCTGCTGGTCCAGGGTTTGCTCCTTGAACATCTGCGCCCATCACTTTCCAAGGCTGGGTGGCACTCAGTATCCTACGCTCAGCAGGCCATGTCGGCCAGCTGCATCCACGCTGACCTCGCCCGGTAATGGCCAGGACCATAGACTACGCTAGGTTGAACCATGCCAGGACCACAATAAACATAGCTATGGCCAGAGTCCTGCTACAATGCTTTACTGCCAGGGTCCATGGGTTGAGGCACATCTTCGAGCACTACCTAATGTGGACCTAACCTGTACTACGAACTACTGGGTAAATGAAAGGATTACACAGCTCCCGAGCTGCTTCTGACTCTCCTCCAGCGCATTGTACCCACACCCTCTCCATGTGGTGTCAGAAGTGTTGATGAAGATTGTAGTGGAGGTTCAACATTGGCAGCAAGCAAGGGTAGTGCAAGTAACAAGCAGCATGTGCATTCTATAACCAATCGTGGTGACCTTGTATCTGTTGTTGCTGGATTCGTTCTCTTACTGCTGTCGTACTTTTCATTATGTCAGGTGCAGGTTCATTTGTGGCACCAGG
Source organism: Schistocerca nitens (assembly GCF_023898315.1). Classification (NCBI taxonomy): domain Eukaryota; kingdom Metazoa; phylum Arthropoda; class Insecta; order Orthoptera; family Acrididae; genus Schistocerca; species Schistocerca nitens. The sequence continues at coordinate 318,304,728 of NC_064616.1, forward strand.
GAAGGGGCCAAGGCATGAAAAAGTGACACTAATAGTGTGTACACTGCGTAACTTATCAGGTCATGTGGACCTGTGCATCGAATCACATATGGTGGTATGCAGGGTATGTCAGCAAAGAGGACATTACGCTAGGCAGTGTAGGGAGAATGCTTGATGGTTCTGGCCAATGTAAATAGTAAATGATTGAAGGCATAGTTGGTGTAAATAGTGTTGCTAGGTAAAGTATGAATGTAATAGCTCTTAGGGTTGTACCCAAGTAGATAAGTATTTTGACACCCACAGAGTACCTGAGTCGTGTACCGAGTTGTTTCTTTCCTTTTCTTTTCTTTCCTTTTGTGCGACACTTGTCTGCTTATCCTGTTTTGTAGTGTCGTAGTGTTAACGGCCGGGAAATCGGTGCACTGACCACAGGCCCCACCGTATCCTCATCTAGTGACGCGTATCGGCTGAGGATGGCACGGCGATCGGTCGGTACCATTGGGCCTTCAGACGTCTATTCGGATGGAGATAAGTGACATAGACTCTTAGAGCACTGATGAAATAAAGAAAAACATAGATCTGTGATGCACCAGTATCTTATGGGTTAGGTTTTTTGTCTTTACATCATGCGACATTGGATCAAAACAGCATAGTAAGGTTCGGGGATACCATGGGCGTGAGAAAGGTCATTAACCGTGACGTCATCGATATACTACTCCCGGTCCATCGAAGTTCAGTGAGGCCGCGCGGTCTACGTGCCTTGCCATGGTTAGCGCGGCTCCCCCTGTCGGAGGTTCGAGTCCCACGAGGGGCATGGGTATGTGTGTTGTCCTTAGCGTAAGTTGGTTTAAGTTAGATTAAGTAGTGTGTAAGCCTAGGGATCAATGACATCAGCAGTTTGGTCCTATAGGAACTTATCACCAAGTTCAGTAGACATGATAGCAGGAAACACATCAAAGACAACTGTTCCAAGCAATGAATGGTACAATGATGGAGCATATCAGGGAATTACGATGAGGAGAGAATTATGGAGTATTTTAGAGTTGAATGAAGGGGCCCATGCAAAAATACCTTTGGTGAAGTAAAGACGTTAGTGGTGTCACAGACATGACAAAGCACAATACTCTGGACGGGGTTCTTGGGGATGAAAGGTGAAGTTTAGGATTTAAGCGATAGTTCCCTGGTCATTATGATCAGAAAGGGGACTTCAGTGACTTTATCACGTATTTATTTTGTCTCGTGCCGGCCAGAGTGGCCGAGCCGTTCTAGGCGCTGCAGTCTGGAACCGCGTGACCGCTACGGTCGCAGGTTCGAATCCTGCTTCGGGCATGGGTGTGTGTGGTGTCCCTAGGATAGTCAGGTTTAAGTAGTTCTAAGTTCTAGGGGACTGATGACCTCAGAAGTTAAGTCCCATAGTGCTCAGAGCCAGTTGAACCATTTATTTTGTCTCGTAAATAGGTCATGCTAAGCCGTTCTTTCCGAACTTGTATGCTTATTTCTCACGACGTAGTGACAAGGAATAATAGGACGTTAGGATAATGTCACATGAAAGATGGGTTAACTAGGTTTGTGAAAATGAGTGATATGCTGATAAGCTAAGTTTCGAGTCGAGAAGGATAATTCGTGGAAAAGGGTGGATATGCCGGTTCATAATTTTAATGGTAGGTCTGTTGCAGGGTGTCTCTCGAATTCCCACACCACTATTCCTACAAGATAGTCTGACACAGCTGCTAAATAGACAAAAAGAGTTACGAGGTCTTCAGTGTTCTCGTGTCTAGTGTTAGTTTTCAGGGACAGTCAGTGATTAGAACCATATAAGCTGTGGAATGATTAGAGCTACATCTTCATATATCCTGTCTTAGCTGTTATTGTGTCACTGATGGATTCATATAGATGGTGTGAGCAAAACAGATTAACGAGATGTGTATACAGTGAACTGTAAAGAATTAACTTGTTCCAGGTGCAGCAACAGGGAGAATCAATTGGGCCAAAGTATTCGAAGAGAGGAAGAGTGTAACAACACGATCCTCGACAGAAGGGCTCGAATCTGTAAAACAGGGCACTCACAGCATTCTGACCTAGCACTGCACCATAATATTCGCTGGGCTTCGATATCCACCAACTGGTCTGTGCTTTGACGATCACCTAAACCAACCGTCATAGTGTCGGCCTGTATGGTGAGGTTACCACCAATCTGGCATCATCCTGAAATGAATGCCTGTTAGGGAATCCAGGCACTGTCCAATGATCAGAGGGCTGAATCGGGATAACCCACCAGTGCCAGTCGTTGAAAGCCAGCCACCAGTCTAGGGTTTGTTAAATGGATGCCTGCGCCCATCACTTTCCTTGGCCAGGCACGACTCAGCATCTGTGAACGCAGTAGGCCATGTCAACCTGCCACATCAGCCCTGACATTGCTCGTCTATGGGCAGGGCCATCAACTACACATGGTCACACCACAGCTGGCCAGGCAGAGCATAGCTCTAGCCAGAGTCTTCTCACAACATTACACTGCTAGGGACCACGTGTTGAGGTCCACCTTCCAGCATTCCCTCCAGGGGGTTCACTACACTTTGATAAATTTGTGCTTGCCTGCCACAGGGCTAGAGCCTTTGCGGCACCTTTTCCCTTTCCGTGCTGCGTGTCTATCCCCCTGCTATTCTTTTTCCCCTGCCTTGGGGAACATGCCTGGTATAGTTTTGGGGATGTTTTCCGAAGTTCTAGAAGCCTGACATCAGAACAGTCCTTTCACTGTTTTTTTCTTTCTTTCTTCGTTCTCAGTCTCCTGTCCCTCCTCATCTTCGGCATTTGAGGTGCTTCTTTGTTTCTTCTTCCTCCCTCTGAGATCCTGAAGGCCGGCTCACACATCCGACACATAAAAAATTACTGGGTAACACGTAATTCCCAGACCCAGGTCGACAACTAGGGTTCGCATGTACTCCCTGGTACAGGTCAGAACCAGGGAGAGGTGATTTTCGTGAGCTGTGTCCGTCCTAAATTGCCATTTGGTCACTCTGTCAGAAGTTCAGGAGGTGTTACGTGAGATACACTCTCCTAAGGTGAGTGAGCACCCTCTCTGAGGGAGAGGGTGAGTCCCAACTTGGAAGGAGCGTGCCATTGGAGACGCTAACAATGATGGAGGATTTTCTTGCAGTGAGCCAATCACCATCCCAGACTACGTCTACTACACGTAAACGGAATGAGGCTAAAGATTGGAAGAGTTTCCGAGTTTCACCTCATTTCCTTCTAGTATCACATACCAAAGGAGGTCTGTACTTTGCTGCAGTTAAACCGCTTTTCAAAAAGATGTTGATGCAACTGCAGGCCCCATGAAATTGTGCTCTGGTTTACGTAATGGGTCTTCTCTTCTGGAGACAAATTTTGATTTTCAAGCCCAACAACTGCTTGCAGCTTCTCTCTTCCATGTCTACCCTGTTCGTGAGGAGACCCATAGAATGGAGAATTCTTTGTTTGGTGTCACTTACACTAAGCTGGTCGATGGTCTGACCAAGGGAGATATCAGAACTTATCTTTCTGATCACTGCAGTCCATCAGGTAATGAAAAGGCTGATGCAACCTTAGTGTCTACACGCACTCTTTTCCTCAGGTTTAGTAGAGTAGTGCTTCCATCTAAGATCAAAGCAGGCCATGAAGTCGTTACTGTCTGACCATACATTCCAAACCCGACGCGTTGTCACCAGTGTCAATGATACAAGCACACTCGAATATCCTGTCGAAACGCGGCCAGATATGTTACTTGTGGTAGGGATGTCCACGAGGGTGATTGCCCGCCTCCTTCTTCCCGCAAAGTCAACCATGCAACCTCATCCAGAGAATGTCTCATGAATCCCGGTGAGTGGGCCATCCAGGAGATCCAGGTGAAGGACAAAAGCTTTACCCTGTCGGTCGCAAGTTGTTGGATAGTCAAAAGCCCTGCGTTTTACCATCTGGCACTTACAGTGCCGTTCTTGCTACGCCTCGCTCTACAAAGGATATGGCAACACAGACCTGCGACCTCAAATTCAGCACTTCAGCTGTCAAACAGCTCACTGTCACGGTAGGATCCCTGCCACTTCTGCTGCAAAAATGTCTGTAACCTGGCTGTACCTTAGTGAACTGAGCTTAGATGTCAGATTAGGGTACATCAGTCCATCGTGATTCAACTCTACACCACAGTTCATCCATCAAAGTGGCCGGCAAATGGCGGTGTGCCAACTTTGGGAACTCATGAGAAGATGTATTCAAGTGTGGGAAATCTCAAGGACGAGATGACCACGGCAACAGTTAAGCACCATCCTTATCAATATTGGTCAAGATCAAATGGACAACATGTGGTCTTCAATTAACTTCTTGACATCGCAGATAAGACTCAGCCACACACATTAACACATTTTAAATGCGATATCTGCTGTCCAAACTACCAGCTATGGAAACGAAGGTGATTGTGTTGCGTGCCCAATAGCATCCAATATCTTAATGCTAGATGCTGGACCTTTATGATGATGAAAAAAGCAATTTGGCAACACTTGGTCACCTCTGAGTCTCCACAGACGGGTCGTCCATCATAATCCTTCATGCAGTACATGGACTCATCTGAATGGACGATATGGTGCCAAAAAGCAACAAAATGGAGACAACCAAGTTGGGAGACAGCTGCTCCCTTCAACACATGTCTGAGACAATGGACACCATCGAGGTATGTACGATGTGACTTTAGTTAGTAACAAAACACATGTATTTAACTAATGACATAGTCAGTGACAACATCATCCTTATCAGCAGGAGGTCATGCTCCTCCCCTCCCTTCTCCTTATCACCAGCCAATCATAATGCAGTACTTAAAGTCAAAGACGGCTGAGATAGTCCAATCGCATTATTGGAAATTAACCTTAACAGTGCGAAGCCACAAGCCACCCCCTACCTTTCCGGTATCTCCAGTAGACCGTAATACAGTATTAAAAATCTAAGATGGCGGAAATTCTTTCTCCTCTCCTTTTTTCCAACCAGTCAGAGGGTAAATGATATTAAGTAAAAAATGATGCAACCTCCACTTGAAGGTCAAAAATATTCATTATTTCCTTGAATGTCAAAGGTATTCAAGTGAGAAGTCCTTTTATTTACTCGAAGGTCAAAAATAGTCATTATTTGTGGCATAAAAGTGGTGCCAAGATACATTTCTTACGTACAGACCAACTGTGTGCTTATTATCCCTGCTCCTCATTCCAGATCTAAGTTGATGGAAACAGACTAGTTGTGTGCTTTATAATCCGTGGCCCCTATATTAAACGGTGGATGGTAAACCATTCGTACTAAACGGTTAACATTAAACGCGACATGGTTAACGCTAAATGCCTATGGCAAAACACCTGGGGTTTGCTGACCATCACTGATCACTGACCAACAGTTCAAAAAAATGTCTCTGAGCACTATGGGACTTAACATCTGTGGTCATCAGTCCCCTAGAACTTAGAACCACTTAAACCTAACTAACCTAAGGACATCACACACATCCATGCCCGAGGCAGGATACGAACCTGCGACCGTAGCGGTCACGCGGTTCCAGACTGAAGCGCCTAGAACCGCCCTGACCAACAGTGATCACTGTAAATATAATTAAGATCTCTATGAAAATTAATGTTGGGTTCAAATTATTTCTGCGAAATGGTGTACATAAGCATACCTCTGGTATATCATGAGAGAGAGAGAGAGAGAGAGAGAGAGAGAGGGGGGGGGGGGAGGGAGAAGATTCCAAACGCAAATATTTGTGTGTCAGTTATACATGTACACACACATACTTCCCTCCACATTCCTCTGTATTTCTTACATCAAAGCTACTGTACATACCTGTGTAGCTAGCAAACATTTCTTGTCTAATACACACAAGTAACTGCATCAAAATTATCTTATTATTTTAATGTAATTCTCAGAAATAAAAGGGAAAAATAAACAATTTATAAAAATTCTATTATATAAAAATTTTCACGGTGGACTGCTATATTTTCTATTGTCACATGCATCGGAATATAAGAATTTAACGCACATTCTACGTCATACTCCACAGTTTTTACCGCATCGTCTATTGCAAACAGTAGTGTCTTGCAGTTTGAGTAGATATTTGAAACAGCTTATCAGACAACCAAGATTTCGCTGATGTACACTCCTGGAAATGGAAAAAAGAACACATTGACACCGGTGTGTCAGACCCACCATACTTGCTCCGGACACTGCGAGAGGGCTGTACAAGCAATGATCACACACACGGCACAGCGGACACACCAGGAACCGCGGTGTTGGCCGTCGAATGGCGCTAGCTGCGCAGCATTTGTGCACCGCTGCCGTCAGTGTCAGCCAGTTTGCCGTGGCATACGGAGCTCCATCGCAGTCTTTAACACTGGTAGCATGCCTCGACAGCGTGGACGTGAACCGTATGTGCAGTTGACAGACTTTGAGCGAGGGCGTATAGTGGGCATGCGGGAGGCCGGGTGGACGTACCGCCGAATTGCTCAACACGTGGGGCGTGAGGTCTCCACAGTACATCGATGTTGTCGCCAGTGGTCGGCGGAAGGTGCACGTGCCCGTCGACCTGGGACCGGACCGCAGCGACGCACGGATGCACGCCAAGACCGTAGGATCCTACGCAGTGCCGTAGGGGACCGCACCGCCACTTCCCAGCAAATTAGGGACACTGTTGCTCCTGGGGTATCGGCGAGGACCATTCGCAACCGTCTCCATGAAGCTGGGCTACGGTCCCGCACACCGTTAGGCCGTCTTCCGCTCACGCCCCAACATCGTGCAGCCCGCCTCCAGTGGTGTCGCGACAGGCGTGAATGGAGGGACGAATGGAGACGTGTCGTCTTCAGCGATGAGAGTCGCTTCTGCCTTGGTGCCAATGATGGTCGTATGCGTGTTTGGCGCCGTGCAGGTGAGCGCCACAATCAGGACTGCATACGACCGAGGCACACAGGGCCAACACCCGGCATCATGGTGTGGGGAGCGATCTCCTACACTGGCCGTACACCACTGGTGATCGTCGAGGGGACACTGAATAGTGCACGGTACATCCAAACCGTCATCGAACCCATCGTTCTACCATTCCTAGACCGGCAAGGGAACGTGCTGTTCCAACAGGACAATGCACGTCCGCATGTATCCCATGCCACCCAACGTGCTCTAGAAGGTGTAAGTCAACTACCCTGGCCAGCAAGATCTCCGGATCTGTCCCCCATTGAGCATGTTTGGGACTGGATGAAGCGTCGTCTCACGCGGTCTGCACGTCCAGCACGAACGCTGGTACAACTGAGGCGCCAGGTGGAAATGGCATGGCAAGCCGTTCCACAGGACTACATCCAGCATCTCTACGATCGTCTCCATGGGAGAATAGCAGCCTGCATTGCTGCGAAAGGTGGATATACACTGTACTAGTGCCGACATTGTGCATGCTCTGTTGCCTGTGTCTATGTGCCTGTGGTTCTGTCAGTGTGATCATGTGATGTATCTGACCCCAGGAATGTGTCAATAAAGTTTCCCCTTCCTGGGACAATGAATTCACGGTGTTCTTATTTCAATTTCCAGGAGTGTATTTGCATCATGCAGTCAAAATGTCATTATAGTATTTTGTGGGCAAACGGTGTAAATTATGAATAAAATATATGTAGTGTAGCGATGAACCAGCTTGTTATACTGGAACAAAAACAGTTCTGTGTAATAAATACACTCGCACCAATCATACATTTCAAAAATAAGTCTTCAAATCGGTAAAGCATTCTGTCTGATGCGACTGTATTACTCGCTTATTGACTTCTATAAAAGCTAGTAGGTCTCCATTGACTTTATGTGTGGGAGCTAAGCACTCTAGCTAATAAAACAAGGAATCACAGCATTCTTCTTTTGAGATCTGATATTAACATCTCTTATTCTTCCACTACGTGATAATTTGTGAATAGAAACTGACATTTTTGTACACACAAAAAATTACGTATCAATAATTTCCAAGTGGAATGTGTCTTCGATGTTGTCTCTTGCAAGATAAACTACGCACACTTCGCCATTGTTGAGGAAATCAAATTCGGCAGGGCTGATGGTCGAGAACATTGATGGTAGAAACATCTTACAGTCCTTCACATGAACCAGAACAGTTGCTCCAGATTTGGTGGTGACGCGTTTTGCACTCAATATCGGATGGCACCGACAGGTTTACAGTGCTAGCTGTACTCCCCAGACTCTTACAGTTCTGCAGCATCTAATCCATGCTTTCATGTGTTACAGCTAGTAATTGATAAGCAAAATGTATAATTATATATTTTTATTTCAGTCAATCTTTATACTTAACGTTTTTCCCGAGCACATCGACAGTAATGTTGACTCTTAAATGGTCTGGCATCAACTGATAGCTTTCAAGCACGTTTTCTGGACTTTTATAATATGCCTCTATGCTGAGTTATCAGAAATTTCTTGTCTCACGTACTGAACCCGGGCTTGTGCAATAAACGTACTGGAAACACCATTTTCACACAAACACCAAGCATGAAGAAACAGATAAAAATGCCATTGTGAGGCAATTGTTTTTCTTCGAGAGAAAGACAAGAAAAGCGAGCTGAAACCTGCGAAGGCTTATCGCACTTAGCTTCTTCTTCTCTCCCCGATTGCAAAGCTCTAGAGAACCACAGGCGGCCCGTACCACTTCAGTATTTATTTCTGTTACCGCGAGAGAATTTTCATCCATGTAATGGATCGAGACCGGCTGGGGGAGAGCAGCTCGGAAGAAAAGCCGGAAAAAAAACTCGCTAGGAATCTTTCAGTTGAAGCTGAACTTTTGAAGAGTCAACATCGCAGTCCCTTCCTCCGGAAAAAATTAATTACAAAGAACGTTATACTAAGAATCACTAAATATACACTCCTGGAAATTGAAATAAGAACACCGTGAATTCATTGTCCCAGGAAGGGGAAACTTTATTGACACATTCCTGGGGTCAGATACATCACATGATCACACTGACAGAACCACAGGCACATAGACACAGGCAACAGAGCATGCACAATGTCGGCACTAGTACAGTGTATATCCACCTTTCGCAGCAATGCAGGCTGCTATTCTCCCATGGAGACGATCGTAGAGATGCTGGATGTAGTCCTGTGGAACGGCTTGCCATGCCATTTCCACCTGGCGCCTCAGTTGGACCAGCGTTCGTGCTGGACGTGCAGACCGCGTGAGACGACGCTTCATCCAGTCCCAAACATGCTCAATGGGGGACAGATCCGGAGATCTTGCTGGCCAGGGTAGTTGACTTACACCTTCTAGAGCACGTTGGGTGGCACGGGATACATGCGGACGTGCATTGTCTTGTTGGAACAGCAAGTTCCCTTGCCGGTCTAGGAATGGTAGAACGATGGGTTCGATGACGGTTTGGATGTACCGTGCACTATTCAGTGTCCCCTCGACGATCACCAGTGGTGTACGGCCAGTGTAGGAGATCGCTCCCCACACCATGATGCCGGGTGTTGGCCCTGTGTGCCTCGGTCGTATGCAGTCCTGATTGTGGCGCTCACCTGCACGGCGCCAAACACGCATACGACCATCATTGGCACCAAGGCAGAAGCGACTCTCATCGCTGAAGACGACACGTCTCCATTCGTCCCTCCATTCACGCCTGTCGCGACACCACTGGAGGCTGGCTGCACGATGTTGAGGCGTGAGCGGAAGACGGCCTAACGGTGTGTGGGACCGTAGCCCAGCTTCATGGAGACGGTTGCGAATGGTCCTCGCCGATACCCCAGGAGCAACAGTGTCCCTAATTTGCTGGGAAGTGGCGGTGCGGTCCCCTACGGCACTGCGTAGGATCCTACGGTCTTGGCGTGCATCCGTGCGTCGCTGCGGTCCGGTCCCAGGTCGACGGGCACGTGCACCTTCCGCCGACCACTGGCGACAACATCGATGTACTGTGGAGACCTCACGCCCCACGTGTTGAGCAATTCGGCGGTGCGTCCACCCGGCCTCCCGCATGCCCACTATACGCCCTCGCTCAAAGTCCGTCAACTGCACATACGGTTCACGTCCACGCTGTCGCGGCATGCTACCAGTGTTAAAGACTGCGATGGAGCTCCGTATGCCACGGCAAACTGGCTGACACTGACGGCGGCGGTGCACAAATGCTGCGCAGCTAGCGCCATTCGACGGCCAACACCGCGGTTCCTGGTGTGTCCGCTGTGCCGTGCGTGTGATCATTGCTTGTACAGCCCTCTCGCAGTGTCCGGAGCAAGTATGGTGGGTCTGACACACCGGTGTCGATGTGTTCTTTTTTCCATTTCCAGGAGTGTATATTTTGATTTCTAATTACTAGCTGTAACATGTGAAAGTAGCCATTTCATGTTTCAGAACTTCAAGGGTATGGTGAGTGCGGATCGCACTGTAAGCCTGTTGGAGCTGGAAAAAGAACGGCACAATCCGATTTTGAGCACAAACAGCGTCTCCACCAAATTTGGAGCAACGGTGCTGGTTCATATGAAGGACTGAAAGATACTTGTACCATCCAGATCCTCGACCATCAGTCCCACCGAACTCGACTTCTTTAACAGCGATGAAGTGTGCATCATATATTGTGGAAGAGAGAATAACACAGACACAATCGATTTTGAAATTATTGTTACGTAATTAATTGTGTGTATAAACTGTTAGTTTCTGTTCACAAAGTATCATGCACTACAAGAATAAGAGATGTTAATATTGTTGTTGTTGTTGTGGTCTTCAGTCCTGAGACTGGTTTGATGCAGCTCTCCATGCTACTCTATCCTGTGCAAGCTTCTTCATCTCCCAGTACCTACTGCAACCTACATCCTTCAACAAAAGCAAAACGAGGATAGTGGAATGTAGTCAAATTAAATCGGGTGATGCTGAGGGGATTAGATTAGGAAATGAGACACTTAAAGTAGTAAAGGTGTTTTGCTATTTAGGGAGTAAAATAACTGATGATGGTCGAAGTAGAGAGGATATAAAATGTAGACTGGCAATCGCAAGGAAATCGTTTCTGAAGAAGAGAAATTTGTTAACATCGAGTATAGATTTAAGTGTCAGGAAGTCGTTTCTGAAAGTATTTGTATGGAGTGTAGCCATGTATGGAAGTGAAACATGGACGATAACCAGTTTGGACAAGAAGAGAATAGAGGATTTCGAAATGTGGTGCTACAGAAGAATGCTGAAGATAAGGTGGGTAGATCACGTAACTAATGAGGAGGTATTGAATAGGATTGGGGAGAAGAGAAGTTTGTGGCACAACTTGACTAGAAGAAGGGATGTTTTGAGGCATCAAGGGATCACAAATTTAGCATTGGATGGCAGCGTGGAGGGTAAAAATCGTAGAGGGAGGCCAAGAGATGAATACACTAAGCAGAAGGATGTTAATATTAAATTTCTAAAAGAAGACTGTTGTGACACCTTGTTTTATTCGCAAGTGTTTAGCTCTCACATATAAAAAGCCCCTACAGAAGTCAATGAGCGAATAATACATAGTAGTTTCAAAGAGAATGCTTTACCGATTCCGAATATTTTGTATCCAAATCGCTAGAAGCTACTATTTTTAATAGGTAGTGTTGTAAGAAGTGTGGGGGATGATGTAGAATCTGCATAAAATTTGTATGTTTCCACTGCGTGTGAGAGTATAAAGCGTAATAGTCACCCGAGACTAATTTTATATAATAAAATTATTACATGTTGTTTGTTTTTCCGTTTTTACAACTTTTTTCCCTTTTATCAAGTGATCAGAAGGGGTCACTGATCACTGATGGTCAGTAATCAATAGATGTTATGACATTAGTATTAAGCGTTTACCGTTTAGCATTTAGTGTTAACCGTTTAGAATTAAGCTTTTACCATTTAGCATTTAATATTCACTGCTCACTGTTCGGGGTTCATCGTCATAGCTTAGCATTCAGCATTCACTGTTCAGTATTCGGCATTCAACGTTTAGCAGTTACCTGAGGGAGCGTGGGACATAAAGCGCACAATTGGTCTGTTTCCATCACCTTCGAATTTTTTAATACTGCACTAGAAAGAGGAAGGGGGATTATAAGGCACACAAATACTCTGTTCGTAACTAATATGACACTATTTTGATGCTAGAAATAATAAATATCTTAATTTCCAAGTAAATAATAGGATTTTCAAATTCACTATCTTTGAGTTTCAAGGAAATAATGAATATCTTTGACCTTGGTGGTTACATAAATTTTTACTTCACATCTGCCTCCATTTTACACCTCATTTAAATTCTACCCTATGATCGGCGGGAAAAAGAAGGATAAGGGGATATAAACCAGGAAATTCGTTATTACCTCACTCTTGGATTTTTAATACTGCATTATGACTCGTTGAAGATATGGTGAGAGGGGAGAGGAAAGTGCTAGGGGTTTTTAACATCTACATCATACGTTGCAAGCCACTTAATTGTGGTACCACTAACAATCCCCTCCATCCGGTTCCATTCACGAACGGCGGTTGGGAAGAATGATTGTCTGCAAGCCTCTATATTTGCTCAAATTACTCGTGGTGCTCATTACACGAGAAGTATGTGGGATGAAGTAATATGTTGTTCGACACTTCCTGGAAAGTGCTTCCTCGAAACTTCGAGATTAAACCTCTCCGTGATGCACAACGCCTCTGTTGTAACGTCTGCCAAATGAGTTTGCTGATCATCTCGGTAACGCTCTCGCTCAGACTAAACGATCCCGTGACGAAACGCATCTCTCTTGGTTGGATCTTTTCTATCTCGTCTGTCGGTCGTACCTGGTATGGACCAAGTATTAATGAACAATACTGAAGAATCAAACGAGCAAGTGCCTTATAAGCCTCTTCCTTCGTGGATGAGTTACTTTTCCTATGAATCTGTCCGACATCATATTTCCTACTGTTTGTTTTATGTGGTCATTGCACAAAATGTCGCTCTGGATGGTTACTCACAGATATTTTGCGGTAGGTACTGTTTCCAGAAGATTGTTATCGATAATGTAGTTGTACAGTAAAGGTTTTCTTTTCTTATGTATGCGCATGTATTAGGCTACAACTGCTGTTCCTGCACCATTCGTCAATCCTTTGCAGGTCATTTTGCAAATATATGCTGCCGTCTCGTGTTCCTGCTTTGTCATAGACGACCACATCATCAGCGAACTGTCTTGAAGAGCTTCCGACGCTTTCTGCCAGATCGTTTCTATACATTGTCGACAATAACGGTCATATCACACTTCCTTGGGGTACTCCTGAAATTATCCTTACATTTCTCAATGTCTGCAAGAAAGTATTGAATTCAATCGCGAATCTGGTCCGATAATCAATTAGCTGGTATTTTGTTTTCACTAAACGGCAGTGCTGGACGCCGTCAAAGCCTTCCTGAAGTCAAGGAACACGGCATCAACCTGAGCGCCTTTGCCTGCAGTGATATGGATCTCACGGAGGAAAAGAGCGGGCTGAATTTCCCAAAAGCTCTGTTTGTGGAACCCATGGGGACTTTTATAGAGGAGATTTTCGTTCTCCAAAATCATCAGTTCTTGAGCATAAAACATGTTCCACAATTCCACAACAGATTGACGTCAACGATATATGTCTATAATTGTGTGCATCCGTCCTGCCGCCATTCTTCAAAACGGGAATGAGCTGCGCTTTCCTCCAGTCACTAGGCACCGTTCGTACCTGCAATGATATGCCATAAACTGCTGCTAGAAGTGGAGCAAGTTCTTTCGCATTATCCTTTTAGGATCTTATAGGCATCTTATCTGGTCATGATGTATTTCCAATACTAAGCGATTTTATTTCTATTCTGCCATCGGTTATCTCAATATCCGCCGTTTCGACGTTTGTACGATGATTGAAAGAAGGGAATGTGTTTCGATCTTTCGTGGTGAAATAATTTCGGAAGACAGAATTCAGTATTTCGGCCTTCTCTCTGTCATCTTCCGTTTCGGTGCCACTGTGGTCTTTGAGTGAATCAATAGGTTATTCGAAACACTTAATAATTTTACATAAGACCTCTTGGGGTTTTTACTCAGATCGGCTAACAAAATTTTACTTTCGAAGTCTTTGAACGCTTTTTTCGTTGATCGCTTTGTGATACTTTTTGATTCATTCATCTTTTATCAGATAGCTTTTGGCTTCTCTTGAGTCTGATGTTGAGTTCTCTTTGTTCACGTAGCAATTTTCTAACACGCTCATTAAACAACGGTGGGTCTTTCCCATCCCAGAAGACCTTGCTCGGAATATGCTTGTCTAGGCATACTGAACGATACTTTCGAATTTTCTCTATTTGTGCTCCGCGTCGTTGTCCGCAGCATTGAATATTTGATGCTGACTACTCAGATACTCTGCAGTTTGTATCCTGTCACTCTTGCTAAGCGAAAACATCCCCTGTAAAAGACATAGTCATAGATGCTATCACAGCCTTATGATCACTGACACCTCCCTCTACGTTAACTGATTCGATAAGGTCTGGTGTGTTTATTGCCAGGAGGTCTAAGACGTTACCATCACTAGTTGGTTCCCTAACTATATGCGGAAAGAAATTTTCGGAGAAAACATTCAGAATAATTTCACACGAATCCCTTTCTCTGGCTCCAATTTTGATAGCATAACGCTCCCAATCTATACCTGGCAAGTAGAAGTCACCATCCATTACAATAGCATGACCAGGAAAATTACTAATGATATCCTTTGATTTTACGCTGAAGCGTCTACCACTAGAGTTCCTTACCCAGGCGGTCTATAAAAGCATCGGATTACCATTTCGGATCGACGTTTATTGCTTAACTTCATCCATATTAAGTCACATTCAGGATCCATGATCACCTCGCTAAATATTATTTAGTTCTTTACTGTAAAAAATACACCGCTACCATTGGCTACTATCCAATCCTTAGGGTAAATATTGCAGTCTGAACGTACGATTTCTTTGTAATTCACTTCTGGTTTCAATCAATTTTCTGTTTCTAACTCTATCTGTGAGTTATAACCTTTAATAAACTAATGCTGGGACCTTTCTTTGGATGTTCCTGAAGTTTTCTAATATCATATTAATGTTTTCTATTTCCTGTCCACGAGGACGAGCATTCTCAGAGAACAATGTAGCTAATGTAGCCTGATGTTGGCAAGTAGCTCGTCTCTGATCGCAAGAGGGATTTCGTTAACATAAAGAAACACTTAAGGCCGCGCCTTGCCTTCGTCAAATGAGCCATCCGACGGAAGGAACTCAGGATGGCTTCAGAATCCAAGTGGCAGGTGTCATTCGGACCGACATATGCGACTATGCAGCCGGTTGACCCAGTACGCTCGATAGTCGCCAGCAGGACCTCATTCACATCTCGAACGTGACCCTCCCAGAAAACATACCGAGTGCGCACTGGCATTATTTTCCGCCCTGTACGCTATTTCCTTGAGGGACTCCATCACATGCCTAACGTTTGAGCTCCCAATCACTAGCATACCCATTCTCTGCATTTGCCCAGACAGTGCAGGAAAATTGGCTTCTAGCCCTGCAGGAGAGGCATCCCTTGCGGGCTCACAAATATTATCAACACTGGGTAGCACCTTTTACCTGTTCCTAAGACGTAAGGAGCAAGCCTTGCAGCCTCTTTCGCCTTCCGCTCAGTGACAAGCGAACCCACCATTGTCCGTCACTGGCACTAGAGTAATAACAGTCAGGTCAGACGTTACGCTTCGGAAGACACAGCGACAACCAGATCACCAGGTTCTGTGACTGAGCCGCACCTACGACTTTTAATTCCTCGGTAAGATGGTTCAAATGGTTCAAATGGCACTGAGCACTATGGGACTCAACTGCTGAGGTCATTAGTCCCCTAGAACTTAGAACTAGTTAAACCTAACTAACCTAAGGACATCACAAACATCCATGCCCGAGGCAGGATTCGAACCTGCGACCGTAGCGGTCTTGCGGTTCCAGACTGCAGCGCCTTTAACCGCACGGCCACTTCGGCCGGCCTCCTCGGTAAGAGTGGGTGGAGATAAGCAGTACTACAATGTGTGATTGGCTGTATATAGCGAGAGGAGGACGTGGTTTTTAATTTCCCGCTAATGAATTTGTACTATTTCCACCACCTCGGAGTTTTTAATACTGCATTACGATAGGCTAGATATAAGGAGAGGGCATCGGAGGGGGTGTGGCTTCCGACTGTTGTTGTTGTGGTCTTCAGTCCTGAGACTGGTTTGATGCAGCTCTCCATGCTACTCTATCCTGTGCAAACTTCTTCATCTCCCAGTATCTACTGCAACCTACATCCTTCTGAATCTGCTTAGTGTATTCATCTCTTGGTCCCCTTTACGATTTTTACCCTCCACACTGCCCTCCAATACTAAATTGGTGATCTCTTGATGCCTCAGAACATGTCCTTAAGACTGATAAGGTTAATTTTTCACTAACGCAGTTGGACTTTTTCAGCTATCTTGGATTTTAAATACTTCGTTATGGTTGGCTGGTGATAAGCAGAGGGGGAGGAGGGGAGGGGAGGGGGCGGGGCGTGAGCTCCCACTGATAAATATGATGAGGCCACTTATCATCATTTCAAGGTCAGCGATGATTTCATTCACGTCTTCGAAAAAATTTCAATGACCAATTTCTGGGTCATGTAGTTTAGCTCTGCCTGAAAGTACTTATATATGTTACACTAGGTCACCCACAAGAAAACCGCGTGATTTCAACATTGGGTGTCGCGTTTCTGACCTCTACTGCAAGGCGTCAAAACATGAGGTGAAAGTGGGGCAAGAGGTGGTGTGACGACCTTACCATCGTGTGACCAATCGATGGTGGCGTTAGGCAGAATAGTAGTGAAATTTCGTGGCAATGTGACAGCTTTAACCCACTCAACATTCATACGAACTGCTGAACTCTGTCCTCTTTTTCGCATGAGTCGATAGGGTGATGTTTCAAGAGTCACCAAGCCCGGATTGACGTCGCAGGGGCGACGCTTTTGCAGCTTCACGAAGGAAGGTTGTAGGCAACGTTCAGCCATATTTCACACTTGTAGGTCGTTGTTGTTGTTGTTGTGGTCTTCAGTCCTGAGACTGGTTTGATGCAGCTCTCCATGCTACCCTATCCTGTGCAAGCTGCTTCATCTCCCAGTACTTACTGCAACTTACATCCTTCTGAATCTGCTTAGTGTATTCATCTCTTGGTCTCCCTCTACTATTTTTACCCTCCACGCTGCCCTCCAATGCTAAATTTGTGATCCCTTGATGCCTCAGAACATGTCCTACTAACCGGTCCCTTCTTTTTGTCAAGTTGTGCCACAAACTCCTCTTCTCCCCAATTCTATTCAATACTTCATCATTAGTTATGTGATCTACCCATCTAATCTTCAGCATTCTTCTGTAGCACCACACTTCGAAAGCTTCTATTCTCTTCTTGTCCAAACTATTTATCGTCCATGTTTCACTTCCATACATGGCTACACTCCATACAAATACTTTCAGAAACGACTTCCTGACACTTAAATCTATACTCGATGTTAACAAATTCCTCTTCTTCAGAAACGCTTTCCTTGCCATTGCCAGCCTACATTTTATATCCTCTCTACTTCGACCATCATCAGTTATTTTGCTCCCCAAATAGCAAAACTCATTTACTACTTTAAGTGTCTCATTTTCTAATCTAATTCCCTCAGCATCACCCGACTTAATTCGACTACATTCCATTATCCTCGTTTTGCTTTTGTTGATGTTCATCTTATACCCTCCTTTCAAGACACTGTCCATTCCGTTCAACTGCTCTTCCAAGCCCTTTGCTGTCTCTGACAGAATTACAATGTCATCGGCGACCTCAAAGATTTTATTTCTTCTCCATGGATTTTAATACCTACTCCGAATTTTTCTTTTGTTTCCTTTACTGCTTGCTCAATATACAGATTGAATAACATCGGGGAGAGGCTACAACCCTGTCTCACTCCCTTCCCAACCACTGCTTCCCTTTCATGCTCCTCGACTCTTATAACTGCCATCTGGTTTCTGTACAAATTGTAAATAGCCTTTCGCTCCCTATATTTTACCCCAGCCACCTTTAGAATTTGAAAGAGAGTATTCCAGTCAACATTGCCAAAAGCTTTCTCTAAGTCTACAAATGCTAGAATCTTAGGTTTGCCTTTCCTTAATCTTTCTTCTAAGATAAGTTTGTAGGTCGTATTGGGAAACAATTACGCGGCTTAGAAAAGTGACCCTTTGTGTTGCGCAGTGTGTATGTGGGCTGTAAAATTATGATGAGTGGAACTATAGCAGTCACATTAGCTCATACAAGACGCTGTAAGCTAGAGATAAACATACTGCAAGAAGTAGTTTCTATCCTGTAATGTAGACCCCGCTGATGATTTGCATATTCCCGATAGTAATGCGACAGCGAATAATAAAAGAATAAAACGTACACACTTTTGGGTAGCCTAAGTTAACACGACATATATTAAGACACGTATTACGTGTTTAAGAGCGATACAGTGGTAAGCGACTACCACCGTCAGTGGAGTCTGAAAATTGAGAAAGAAAGAAGTAATTGTAGAGAATGGGATAACAATGGTTTCACGTTATGGAGCTGTGGAGACGGGCGCAGACTTGGCACGTCTCACAGCCCTCGCTGTCTATTATGGCCGCTAAAGGTCATCCACTGGCACTCAGGGAACAGAATAGGGCGCTAATGGGCCGGAATTACGTCCGGCAGAAAGAAGGCGAGATTGTGAGCGCCAATCAGCCGTGCCTCCACTTCCCTCCAGCCCTCGGTCGGTGGGTGAGGAGTGGGGGCAGGGGGATGGATGGGTGGAGAGAAGGAGGACGGGGACAGAGAGAGAGGAGGTCAGCTGCTCGCAGCGGCTCATCTGCCTTCTGCCTGCGTCTTCGCTGTTTCTCTTACTATTCTTTTAATGTAATATCATCTTTAAGATGGAATGCGTTGCCAGTTTTAACTTATTTGTCCTTAAGTATTTCTTACCTTCCTGTTCATGAAACTACTTACATTTAGAAAATTAAAGCAATGAGTTGAGTATACATTTATTTATATTTTTGACATTGTTGTCTGCTGGTTATAGATAACTGCGTTGACGGCTACAGATTACAATTTTAGAATCAGTACGTTATTATAAATGAGAGTTCGACTCTAAAAGTAGTCTACTTTGCTTAGTTTCATTCGCTTACGACGTATGGTATTATATTTTGAGGTAACTCTTCGCCGGCCGGAGTGGCCGAGCGGTTCTAGGCGCTACAGTCTGGAACCGCGCGACCGCTACGGTCGCAGGTTCGAATCCTGCCTCGGGCATGGATGTGTGTGATGTCCTTAGGTTAGTTAGGTTTAAGTAGTTCTAAGTTCTAGGGGACTGATGACCTCAGAAGTTAAGTCCCATAGTGCTCAGAGCCATTTGGTAACTCTTTCCGGAACCGCGGGACTGCTACGGTCGCAGGTTCGAATCCTGCCTCGGGCATGGGTGTGTGTGATGTCCTTAGGTTAGTTAGGTTTAGGTAGTTCTAAGTTCTAGGGGACTTATGACCTAAGATGTTGAGTCCCATAGTGCTCAGAGCCATTTGAACCATTTGGTAACTCTTCCCATTCTCAAAGGGTGTTTTTGACTCAGATACGGGCGGATGGGGCAATAAGTGGTGCAAGTTCGCAAACCTCTTGTCGACCCCTGTTAATTTAGTCTGGATATTCTGACACTGGCCTCTTAATATGTATATACTTTAATGTTGTTTCATTTTAAAAATATCAGCTTATTTCCAAGAATTGGCAGCTTTCACTCAGTTAACAGTAGGCAGGAATTAAATCTGCATTTGGATCGCACCTACTTGACTCTCGTGCACGAAGGCTTGCAGTATTCTGCTGTGTCCATTTTCAATAAGCTACTACAAGAATTCAAAAATTTTACCAGTACTCTACGCGCTTTCATATCTGAACTGAGGTGTTTCCTCATGGGTCACTCCTATTCTGTCGATAAGTTTCTTGAAAAATTAAGCTAATTCCTGTGTTACGTTGTAGCGTATGTTCATATAAACTTATACTGTGTCTTCTTCTTAGGATTCATAAAAAATTTTATTTTATCTATTATTACTTTTCTGTTGTAATTTCATATACTGACACAGTCCATGACTATGGACATTTGTTCCCTAGTTTGGTCGTACGGGGAAAAAAAAGTGGAGTGACTTAAAATAATAAGTCATCCATTATTATTTGAGACCATATAACTTTCATTGAATGCTGCATTACACTTCAAAGCGACACATTTACGTGACATAATTTTTCAACATAGTCACCAGCCCCCTGCATTCTAAAAATCGTTCAGTTCCTCAAAGATGGAAATGTGCTCCTCCGTCCCGGAACCATTAGATAGAAACACTGTGAATGTCCTTGTTGTCGAAAAATCTGCCGTCGCTGTGAACCAGTTCCTCGACTGCTTGGACATCGTCGACTTTGGTCGATGTCGATGATCTTCCTACCGTATAAGCATAACCCACTTCTGTGCGGCCTTGGTCGAATTGTTAGTTCTGCTGGACGCGATATTGCATTTGGTCCATACACTGCGAGTATTTCACGGTGAATCTGTGTGTAGTTTAGACATTTTGCCGAAAACAATCGTACTGTCATGCTTGCTCCAACTTTGGAGTACGTTTCCAGTTGGCGCGTCATTTCACTCTCACTCTGTGATGCATCTTTTATCACCACCACAGGAGAACTGTGTCTGCAGGAACCCCGGAACATGTATACTCTTCCGACAACGTGCCAATTCTCGTTGTGCAATAGCCTTAGTGTGGGACGACTTGTGTAACTTGCTTTTTGAAGTCCCCTCATACATAAACTAAGGCAAAATATGTCACTGATCTATTTCGAGGAACACATTGTAAATTGTTCACACGCAAATAAACTACAAACCATCTAATTGCTAATTACTTATTACACTCCTTACATTTTATATGTTCTGGTATCAATCAGCATACGTGTATGTAAGTCTAGAGCAACCCTAGATGGACTGCTTCAATTAATCGTAACACCTGTCACTGTTTCCCTGATTCATACACGTTCCTTAGCTACATAATCTCATAAAGCAATAATGAATAGAATGTGCAAGAAGCGTGTGAAGAATTCGGTGCGTTGACCAATATCTGAATGGCGAAGTTTATTAAAAATGTGCAGGACACATCGAAAAGCGCAGCGTACTGGCAAACATATTAACTTAAATAAGACTTGTTTGATGAAACTGGTCGAACGCAGATAATAATCATAAAATTGATGATGTTTTATATTTAGGTCGCAGGGCAACATGGTCGTCAGAGCGTGTTCTCCTATTATTGAGTCATAAGATGAGCACAATTTAAATAAATAAAATATTTTTGGGGAAAAGTGTGAGAGATATTGAAGATAAAAACACTTGCAGTTCAACAAACCTGTGACTCAGGAAGCTGTTCACCACAAATATATAGCACACCAGTCGAAGAAAGATGTTATGGAACCAATCCCACATTCTCAGCATCGACCTATAATCTGTTTTGTGGAAGCACCTGTGATGGCAGAAAGAGTCCCATTCAAGAGACGATTTAATTTTAAGAGAGCACAGTGGAGCAATTTCGCAGAAGATCTGGATAAGAAAGTGGAAAATGAGGAACCCATCCTAGAAATGTATGACTAGTTTGTCGACCTAGTGAAAATGATATCACGAAGACATATCTCTAGGGGACGCAGAACTACATACGTTCCAGAACTTAACAAAGATTCAAAAGCACTGCTGAAAAAATATGAACAACTATTCAATGAGGACCACTATTCCGAAGAAACAATTGAAACAGATGAACAGCTGATGTCTGGCATATCTGCCTCCAGAAGGGAAAAGCGGTGTAATCTAGTGACACAGTTGGGCATGAAGCATAGCAGTCATAAAGCCTGGAAACTCTTGAAAAACCTCAACGGTAACCACACTAAAGCTCCGGCTGAATTGGCCAATGTAACTCCCGATCTGGTAGCTCATCATCTTTTATTAAATGACAAAACGAAAAGAACGTGTGTCAAGACCAAACTACAAGTAAATGCCGAAGAAAATTACTTTATTGCCTGCCCTTTCACTTTAGCGGAACTAGAGGATGCCATGCGTTGCATGAAGAATAACAAAGATCCAGTGTAGGGAAGCAGCCTACTCACGCTGTAGTAAATTCACATCAGTCTTTCCATTGTGTGCCAGCCAGTCTGCTGTAACTAGCTCTGACGTCATAAATGTTGCGCAATACATTAAAAATCAAGCAAATAACCTAAAACATTTCTAGCATGTCAGGAGTAATACTAAATTAATGTGTGTTGAATATCAGTTCGATAACTTTAGCCATTTTCGGAATTTGGACGTTTTTCAGTAAAAATCACTGGCGCAACAGAAAAGAGCTAGAAAGTTCAAAATTTATAATTAGATTCATTTTTCATAATTATTTAATAAAAACAGTACTTTGGGTGTCACAAATTAAAATTTTAGTGGAAATTCATGATTTTCTGGTTTTCGTCTTAAAACTTAAGGAAGCAAGATAGATTAAGTAGACTAATAAATAAGGCTAGGATGTTTATATTTAAGTAGGTTGGAGATCCGCTATAACTATGAAGATGTGAAAAGTTTCATTTGAATACCTATAAAACTATAGCGATAGCATATCTCCAAAGGGCCAGTTCAGAGCTCGTCTACTGCGTGCAGTGTAATTAAATTAATTCTCTCGCCCAAAATATTTAACTTAGCCACGTCAAAATTTTATTATCAATACTTACCTGCGTGCTGAATGCACATTTAAATTAAGAGCTTCATCGGCCATCAGCAAGAGAAGCTATGATTTATTAGGTAACTTAAAGTGGTGCATTACTAGCCCAGCGGCTAGTCGGGAGAGCCGATTTGATCAGGCGTTCCCTTAGCCGTCCGCACCGCGGCTTTATATATAAGAACGCTGCACGAGGAAGGAAGGCCCCAGTTCTCTCCAGACGCTGAATAGCACGCCATCTGTGTCGGGAGTCGCGCCGCGTCGGTATCATTGCTACAAAGAGCCTCGGATGCCGTATTAAGTTACTCGGAATACGCGTAACCATGAAATCATTTTCGAGTGAAGTGTTAATTCTGGGCTGACTTTAATTATCGATCTTCAGTTTGCGTATGTCGTATTTTCACGTGCCGCCGCGGGACAGATATTCTACCAATTATTTAGCGTGGCGTTTGATGAACCTAATCATCAAATTATGGCGAGCATTCATTTAAACATTTAATTTGGACATTTATAGTTGCATCAGCGCATTAGACTCTGCACTGCTCTGTTAGTTAGATTGTGTGGATTCTTCTGTTTTCATCTGTGACTTTCAGAATACAGAACGTTTTTTTTAGAAAATCGTTTTTGATTATAAATCCCGGACAATCTTCTAATTCCTCAGAGCTATAAGCTGTAACTATAAGTGTATTCTCAGATGAAGTGGGCACTAGAAATTCTAATTACAGGCTTCACGTTTTGCTAATCACTTTCTGGTAGCCAATATTGTAGTTAGGGAGCCAGTATTGAGAACGGCGAAAGACAGCATAAACAACAGCATAAATAATAGGAACATTTTAAGAACAATAATTTCCACCCGCCGCCCTACAAATGGTGCATCGGCCGGGAAAGTAAACTGAGTAAAAGTGAAAGTGATTTTTAACTATTCGGATTTGCGAGTGAAATGCGACACGCAACTGAGCATAGAACAGTGAATGTGTTACGTGTGCATGTGGACGACGCAATTGGATTAACAATGCATCTGAATTGATGGAACTGGCACTGAGTCTAGCGGCGCTGCCGGCATCGAGAGAAGCCAGTTTCGCCTCACCGCAGTCGTCCGCTGGAGCAGCCGGAGCCGCGCATGCAGTTGCGGGCCACGCAAACACACAACAGCTGTCGGCGTGCCGTCGGCAGTTCAGCGCACTGCGTCGCATCAGTAATCCCGGTACGCCGCGCAGACAACGCCATACGTCGTGCAGAAGGAACTAAGTTAAGTGAAAAGCTGTTAAAAATTTTACTACCCTGCACTAAAAGACTGTCGGAAATGGAACTGCCAGAAGAAACTGAGGTTAAACTTAAATCAGAACCTATGTCTATTGAGGGAACTGTAAATCCAGACAACGTTTCAAGTGTAAATATGCATGAAAATAGTAATGTTAAAGTGAAATATGAAGTATTGTCTCCTGACAATAGTGTGGGAAGGGGCAATGATTCAATAATAGAGACCCCTGTAGTAAAGCAGAAAGCAGAAATTGTTAATTTATTGAATGATAGTTTATCTGATGAGTTAAAAAGGAAACAGTCATCAGAGGTGGTAGAGTTTAAACAGGAGAAGTTAGGTATGACTGGTCAATCAGAAGTTTCATTTAGTTTTGATGATTCTGGTGTTGGAGCTAGTTTTTCGTCACCTGAGTGTGATAAAAAGCCAGCTACTGAGCAACCCAAAGATACTGGGGCGATTGATTTAAATGTTATACTACAAGCAATAGCTGCCAGTAATGCAAAAATGTCAGCCAGTAATGCTAGAATGACAGCTGAGTTAAAATCGGATATAATTGAGGAAATGGACAATAAATTAGAATCCAATAAAGCTGAATTAGAAACTATCTTCAAGAATGGTTGCAGTAAGTTGAAAGAGGATCTGGATAGTTTGAATTATAAAAATGATTACAACCATGAGGATATTAAGAAAAAGGTTGCTTAACAACTTTCTGAAATGTATAAAACAGTAAAAACCGAAGTTGCTGAGGTTCGCAGGGACTTTCAAATGGAAGATGCGAAGCTGGAGCACAAGTTAACAGAAAAGATCGAGGCGAAATCTGAACTGTGCTCAGATAGGTTTAAAGATGTTAATATAAAAGTAAACATTTGTCAAGCAGAAGTAGATGCAATCAAAACTGATACTACTCATGTTGTGCAAAGAGTAGATAATGTTGAAATGAGAGTAGAAAATATCAGTACTAACATTGCTAACATTGAGAGTAAAGTAGCTTCAGTAACTTCTGGTAATGGTAGTATACAACAAGTTGTAGCTGCAAACGCCGCTTTTATCGGGTGTCGGCAGTTCTTGTGGTTCGATCCAGATAAAAATATCCACCCGCTAGATTTCTGGAACGATTTTGAAGATGTGATTCCACCAACTTGGTCTGAACGAGAGAAAAACTCATTTATTAGAAGCCATTTAGCAGGTGACGCCATGCGTTGGTCAGCTGTTGTTATGTTGAAGTGTAAAACATTAGCGGAGTTTAAAACAGCTTTCATTAATGAGTATTGGTCTAGTAGTAAGCAAAATGAAGTGTTGAGAGAATTTTGGAGTGGAAAACGCTTCAATGCAGGCAAGGAATCAATTAAAGAGTTTGCTAGGTCATGGATCTCACGTTTGTCACATTTGGCGGAAAAGCTAAAACCGGAAATGATTATACTAGGTCAGGGCTTAACAACTGGCCGGTTTTGAGCGCGAGTACTCGCGTCTGCTCAGGCAAGTGCTCGCGAGCAGGTGCAAGGTCGTGGAGTAGGGAGGGAGGGAGGGGAGGGAGGGGAAATGCGCGCGCAGGTTTGAATAGGGCCGCAGCGTGCCTATTGAATTCGCACCGACTATGTAACGTTTAAAGTATTACGATCAGCTCTAACAGTCACTCCGATGGTTAAGAATCATGTCAAGTCGCCGTTGTGTAACCCCAACCATGCTTTCGCAGTTAAACCCCCATTGGGAGGAATTGCATCTGTTTACAGAAAAAGAAGGTGTTGCAAAATGTTTAGTATGTCACAAAACGCTGAACTCTTTTAGGAAATTTAATTTGCAGCGACATTATATGTCGTACCACGCGAAAGACTACGGAAGTGGAAAATGTGATGGACCAGATCGTGCACAGGAAGTTATTAAACTTAAAAGGAAGTTATCCGAAGAAGATCGGATGACGAAGAAAAATCATCTGAGGCAGCTCTCAGAGTGAGTTACAAAATTGCTTTGCTTTTAGCAAAATCCCTGCGCCCCTTCACTGATGGCGATTTAATAAAAGAATGTTTGGTAGTTGCAGCGGAACATTTGTGTCCATCTCAAGTTGAACAGTTTCGGATTGTGCCATTATCTAACATGACCATTATGAGTCGTATACAGGACATGGCAGACGACGTCCAGAGCCAGCTTACAAATATCTGTAAAGATTTTATGGCGTATTCTCTATCTCTGGACGAAAGTGTTGATATCACTGGAGCAGCGCAGCTTGCCATATTTATTAGAGGTGTTAATAGAGATCTTCAGGTGAGGGAGGAGCTCCTCGATGTAGTAGCCATGAAGAACACAACAACTGGGGGTGATATTTTAAGTAGTGCTGAAGAAAGTGTTGAAAATATAGGATTGTCGTGGAATTCTTTAGTTTCAGTGTCTACAGACGGTGCACCTGCGATGACAGGGAAAAAATCAGGTTTCGTTGCGCTGTTGTAGGAGAAAATGCAAAAACTGACCGTGCCGAATGAAATAAGGGGCGTTCACTGTGTGATCCATCAGGAAAACTTATGTGCAAAGAGTATCACTCTAAAAAATGTGATGAGTGTTGTTGTTCGTACAACCAATTATATAAGAAAGCATGGGCTACAACACAGGCAATTTAAAAGCTATGCCTTATTACAGCGAGGTCCGCTGGCTTAGTCCTGGCGAATTATTAAATCGATTGTCTTGCCTATTAGATGAGATAAATATGTTCATGGAAATAAATAACATGAGTGTTCCTGAATTGAAAGAGCCTTCATGGAAATGTGATCTCGCTTTGGGTGAGTCAGCTAGAAACAGGAAATCTAGCTCATTTTCATAAATTATCATCCATCCAAGATGTTCACAAAGACTGTGAGCGTTATTCAGATAGTTTAGTTGCCCTTAAGGAAGAATTTGATCAACGCTTTCAAGATCTGACAGCACTAGACAGTGATTTTGATCTGTTCTCCTCTCCATATTCGGCGAATATTGAAGAGATTCGTCCTGAGCTGCAACTAGAAATTATTGACCTGCAGTGTGACAGAGAATATAGAGACAAATTTCAGAACAAGAAAAACATTTTGGAATTCTACAGACACTTCCCTCAGGATAAATTTCCTCATTTGCACAAACTGGCGGCTACAATAATATCAATGTTCGGTTCCACGTATGTTTCTGAACAACTGTTCTCTGCAATGAAATGTAACAAGACGCGCCTGAGAAACGCATTGTCTGATCGAAATTTAAACTGCACGCTGCGCCTACAATGCACAAGAACAATTACTCCGAACATAGACGCAATTGTAAAGGGCAAAAAGTACAAGATAACCGAGAACCCCACACTTCAGTGACACCTTTTATTGTGTAACAGTTCACAAATTAATACGAATGTAGAGGCATACACTAAGCTAATAAAATTATGTGGCACGTGTACATTCTCCTTTATTTGTTTCATTTGTCGCAGTAATAATTTGTGAGTGATATCCCTGCAGGTGGCCGCGGATTTTCATTGACTGGCGGCAGCTGTTGTGTGACCCACGTGACTCTCTCCCCACTCGCCGCTCTGGTCCGGTAGTGGGGGTAGCGTGCTCGCGCAGCACGGTGCTCGCACCTTGCTGCTCACAGCTTGCTCCGCGAGCACGTATGTTGTGAAGCCCTGTGCTAGGTCTTGAAGCCAAACTGCCATGGTATTGGCAAACTAGAATTATATCTGCCCCTAGAGACAATCTTGATCGTTTCATTGAATATTTGGAACGTGTAGAACGTGTTGCTGCCAATGAGGAGCAAGCACGTAATAACAGAAATGCTAATAACAATAGTAGTAATTTTAGGAACGAGCAAAATGGCAATGTAAATATCAGAACAGTAGGTGTTCGCCATCCTAAGAGAGGGAGGAATTGGAGAAATTATTATCAGAACCAACAATGGCATCCAAATGATAGTAATTTTGTTCCACACAAAATTATGCAGGTAAACAACATTACGGAAAGCAATGCTATGTCAGTTAACTATAATGAAAATAAAGGAAACAGCAGTAGGCCGAGGCAGGAAAACTAGTTCCCGTCTATGAGGACACTGGCGCTCACCAGGCGGTTACTTTTCCTAAGCCAGTAATTACAATAATTGGTAAGACAGATCAGAATACTCAAACTGAACATGTGGATGAAGTGTCGGTAGCATCTAAGGATACAACAGAAATATTAGATCACTCACAGTATTTGATATATAGCGTGTTAGATACGCTTTCTAAGTGGGAAGAGAAAGAGAAGGCGCAGCAGTGTAACGATAGGGAAGAGCTACAAAATATTGAATTATCAGGTGAAGAAACAGAAGAAATTCATGCTTATATTTACGATGAGGATGATGTGCTCTTATCTAAAGTGCCTGTGCAGGATGTTGATAATGTGCTAATAGATTTAGGACAGGAGATAAGTGAGAATGTAGAGGGTAGCCTGTTGGGGGTCGATGAACCCAGTAGCTGTGACCAGTTGTCACTTGAGAAGGAACCCGACGATAATAGTAAAAGTGGTTTAGCTGTAACTAGTATTATGCCCGGTCTGGAGGCGCAGAATCGCTCAGACTACAGTAATTTGGGTCATGTTCAGCAAACTAAATGTAATGAAGTCGTGCGGTGTTTCGATTTGAAATTAATAGACCGACTGGAAAAGGCAGCTGAAAATGTAATTCAGGAAACCCCTACACACTTTGACCTAAATGTAATGAAAGATGTCGATCACTTTAGTTGGAGACAAATACAAAAGGAACTATTGGATGAGTTTGAGGAACCACCTGTACAACCTAGAATAAGCCACCCTGTAATAATAGTGAATACGTTGGGTATCAATGTACGTTGTCTCTTAGACAGTGGAAGTGAAGTGAGTGCGATATCTCAGTCCTTCTTTGGTGCGTTACCTGGTAAAGACAAGCTTACAGTAATGAGGGTATCAGGACTAAGAATAATTGGTGCTACTGGCAAGGTGTCAAAAACAGTAAAGCAAGAAGCTTTGCTGCCCTTTAACATTAATGGTAATTTAATTGATCATCCATGTTTAATTGTAAACAATCTCAGTATTGAAATTTTAATTGGCGTAGATTTCTTGTCAAAATATCAGAGTGTTGTTGATTTTGAAAGAAGCCAGTTAAAAATGGTCTTGCCAATAACCGGAGTAATTACAGTACCTTTTAGTGATAACCATGTAGTAACTAATGATGAAACTTGGGAGCTGCCTATACGAGTTCTGAAAAATAGGAGATATTGGGACGAAGGTGTTAATCTTAGTACAAGTAAGCTAAAAACAGGAGAAGAAGAAGCAATTATTTTGGACAAAATAGAACCTAAATTGCAGAAAATCGATAAAATTTCAGCTAATCAGAAGGAAGAACTGAGACAGGTTTTAAAAAGGCATCATAAGGTATTTTCAGATCGACCTGGCGTGGTCAAAGGTTATGAATGAATGCTGTAGGGAAGAGGTTGTTCTGTAACCTCTACACAGTGTGGCAGCTGTGCAGTCCCAGCTGTGTGAGATCTTCTTTCCATTTCAGGTCTCACTCATTCTTCATCTTTCCTATCCACATAAAATTTCGACCTCTTCTTTCCAACACATTAAATTTTCCGGTATGACTATCAAACCAATAATAAACTAATGAATGCTGTAGGGAAGAGGTTGTTCTGTAACCTCTACACAGTGTGGCAGCTGTGCAGTCCCAGCTGTGTGAGATCTTCTTTCCTTTTCAGGTCTCACTCATTCTTCATCTTTCCTGTCCACAAAAATTTCGACCCCTTCTTTCCAATATGAAAATTTTCTGAATCCAATGAATGCTGTAGGGAGGAGGTTGTTCTGTAACCTCTACACAGTGTGGCAGCTGTGCAGTCCCAGCTGTGTGAGATCTTATTTCCATTTCAGGTCTCACTCATTCTTCATCTTTCCTATCCACAAAAGTTTCGACTCCTTCTTTGCAATACAAAAACTTTCCGTCATGGCTATCCAGCCATGAGTTCTGTAACCATTCTATCCACCGATTAGTGAAGAAAAATACATAATGTGACAAACCTAATAGTGACATAAACAATAGAGAAGTATGACGTAATTAAGATACAAAGGTATTTGAGTAACAATTATGTATAGAACCCTGGTAATATAGTAAGTACAAAGTGTTGTTTTATTGGAAATGGTCCCACTATAATATTTTAAAAAGATGTACAAATTCGTGTACAAGCAGGATCTGAAGTGGCAATGAAACCTATTGTAGCTGTAGAGCTAACTAATAAATAGTAAGAAAGAGTGCTTAGTGTTATGAAATATATGCAGATAAGTTGTAAGAATAAACTCACCTGGTGTAGCAAGGAAAGGCAGTGTAATAGAATTGAGCAGTGTTTGTGGTTGAGACGTGAAGGCCGGCCGCGGTGGTCTAGCGGTTCTGGCGCTGCAGTCCGGATCCGCGGGACTGCTATGGTCGCAGGTTCGAATCCTGCTTCGGGCATGGGTGTGTGTGATGTCCTTAGGTTAGTTAGGTTTAAGTAGTTCTAAGTTCTAGGGGACTTATGACCTAAGATGTTGAGTCCCATAGTGCTCAGAGACATTTGAACTATTTTTTGGGGACGTGAAGGACACGTCCCTGAAGTATTTATAAGGTTGGAGCTGGCCTTTATTTTGTGTAGTGTGTGACAGGACACACCTACATGTATTGAGGTTATGAGTTGGAGGCGTGAATG
The DNA here is from genome assembly GCF_023898315.1 of Schistocerca nitens. NCBI lineage: Eukaryota > Metazoa > Arthropoda > Insecta > Orthoptera > Acrididae > Schistocerca > Schistocerca nitens. Next base: position 318,335,391 of record NC_064616.1, read on the forward strand.
CGACCATAGGTACCCTTATGTTAGATGAGACAGAGCAGCTCATGGTGTCCTATAGGTTTAATGAATTTAGCATTACGCTCGTCCATAATTACTTGATGCACTTTAGTGGTAGGTCGAGAGAGACTACCTGTGGTTTCAGCATCCGGTCGAGTGGAAATGGATTGCCACGTGAGCAAACTGATCAGCCGCAATACACTATAGATACAAAATAAATGTGCTATCCTATGCTTTAAATGTTAATAGAGTGAGTATTACTTAAGTTCATACACTAGCAACATAAATAAGTAACATAATGACAGATGTGAAACATTATTGACAGCTCAGCATAAATACACTTCGATGAAGTAAGTACACAATTGCAGATGTGGAACTGACACAACAGCAGAGGACTAATAAGTGGATTTAGTAGTCAACTAAACGTAGTGTGTTTTGAACACTCAGAACTGTGCTATTACCAAAAGTTACTCACATGTGCAAAGAAGCTGAGAAAACTACTAATCAAATATACTCATACTATCTCTAAGAATAAGGTAAACGAAGATGAGTCAGCTAAGTGAATAAAATACAAATGTATCAGGCATGTACCGAGCATTGGTTCAGTGTTCCTGCCCAGAAATAATAAATTGAAATTAAGTAGGATTCATGATTGTGTGCCTTGAGCATAGATTTTCTCTAGTACGTGACTAACGGCGTTTTGAGCCATTTTTTTATCGATTTTATGACAATTAAGTAACCATGAGAGTAAAATTAAAAAGGTTCTGTTAACTTTGTTCCAGTAACATATTGGAAGATAAAATGTATATATCCCCATTTCATTGTGACCCACCCTTAGATATTAAGTGAACAGAGTCTGAGGCACTCTTTTTGTTTGTTCTACAGGACAAACCAGCTAATGGCAGCCTGGTAGCTACGTGAAAGCGTGGAGTGACTTGGACACAACTCACAGTGACCCATCCCCTTTCCCCATGTAATTTAGAGCGAACGTGAAGGACGCACACCATAGCAACTTCCCCCTCCTCTACCCTTGTGAATGGAAGTGTAGGACGCCAGCCAAAGCAGCTACAACCACGTGTGTAAAAATTATTTGTGAAATTTTCTTTCAGGTTTAGAAAAGACTGCTAAGATATAATCATCTGTTTATGTATGTTGAATAACTTTTATTTTTTTGAGTCTGTGTATGTAAAAATGTATTTAATGGATTTGAGATTTCCTTAATTTTATATATTTTATGTGTTTGTTTGTCTAAGGCAATATGTATGCCATAGTGTTTCATTGACTTTGCTTAAAAATTTGAGTAATAATGTTGCTTAAGAGACAGTGAACATGCCTGCAATTTAAATAATTAATGTAGGTAATCAGTTTTCTTTTAATGTTTATACATGTTTACATTTCAATTTTAAATTTTCATAGGAAGTTAAGCTGTACTCTTGCTTCCCTTTTCGTAATTAAATTTTTTTTTCGTTCATTAACATTCATAAACAAAAAAATTAAGTAGAGGGTGATGTAGGGAAGCAGCCTACTCACGCTGTAGTAAATTCACATCAGTCTTTCCATTGTGTGCCAGCCAGTCTGCTGTAACTAGCTCTGACGTCATAAATGTTGCGCAATACATTAAAAATCAAGCAAATAACCTAAAACATTTCTAGCATGTCAGGAGTAATACTAAATTAATGTGTGTTGAATATCAGTTCGATAACTTTAGCCATTTTCGGAATTTGGACGTTTTTCTGTAAAAATCATTGGCGCAACAGAAAAGAGCTAGAAAGTTAAAAATTTATAATTAGATTCATTTTTCATAATTATTTAATAAAAAAAGTACTTTGGGTGTCACAAATTAAAATTTTAGTGGAAATTCATGATTTTCTGGTTTTCGTCTTAAAACTTAAGGAAGCAAGATAGATTAAGTAGACTAATAAATAAGGCTAGGATGTTTATATTTAAGTAGGTTGGAGATCCGCTATAACTATGAAGATGTGAAAAGTTTCATTTGAATACCTATAAAACTATAGCGATAGCGTATCTCCAAAGAGCCAGTTCAGAGCTCGTCTACTGCGTGCAGTGTAATTAAATTAATTCTCTCGCCCAAAATATTTAACTTAGCCACGTCAAAATTTTATTATCAATACTTACCTGCGTGCTGAATGCACATTTAAATTAAGAGCTTCATCGGCCATCAGCAAGAGAAGCTATGATTTATTAGGTAAGTTAAAGTAGTGCATTACTAGCCCAGCGGCTAGTCGGGAGAGCCGATTTGATCAGGCGTTCCCTTAGCCGTCCGCACCGCGGCTTTATATATAAGAACGCTGCGCGAGGAAGGAAGGCCCCAGTTCTCTCCAGACGCTGAATAGCATGCCATCTGTGTCGGGAGTCGCGCCGCGTCGGTATCATTGCTACAAAGAGCCTCGGATGCCGTATTAAGTTACTCGGAATACGCGTAACCATGAAATCATTTTCGAGTGAAGTGTTAATTCTGGGCTGACTTTAATTATCGATCTTCAGTTTGCGTATGTCGTATTTTCACGTGCCGCCGCGGGACAGATATTCTACCAATTATTTAGCGTGGCGTTTGATGAACCTAATCATCAAATTATGGCGAGCATTCATTTAAACATTTAATTTGGACATTTATAGTTGCATCAGCGCATTAGACTCTGCACTGCTCTGTTAGTTAGATTGTGTGGATTCTTCTGTTTTCATCTGTGACTTTCAGAATACAGAACGTTTTTTTTAGAAAATCGTTTTTGATTATAAATCCCGGACAATCTTCTAATTCCTCAGAGCTATAAGCTGTAACTATAAGTGTATTCTCAGATGAAGTGGGCACTAGAAATTCTAATTACAGGCTTCACGTTTTGCTAATCACTTTCTGGTAGCCAATATTGTAGTTAGAGAGCCAGTATTGAGAACGGCGAAAGACAGCATAAACAACAGCATAAATAATAGGAACATTTTAAGAACAATAATTTCCACCCGCCGCCCCACAAATGGTGCATCGGCCGGGAAAGTAAACTGAGTAAAAGTGAAAGTGATTTTTAACTATTCGGATTTGCGAGTGAAATGCGACACGCAACTGAGCATAGAACAGTGAATGTGTTACGTGTGCATGTGGACGACGCAATTGGATTAACAATGCATCTGAATTGATGGAACTGGCACTGAGTCTAGCGGCGCTGCCGGCATCGAGAGAAGCCAGTTTCGCCTCACCGCAGTCGTCCGCTGGAGCAGCCGGAGCCGCGCATGCAGTTGCGGGCCACGCAAACACACAACAGCTGTCGGCGTGCCGTCGGCAGTTCAGCGCACTGCGTCGCATCAGTAATCCCGGTACGCCGCGCAGACAACGCCATACGTCGTGCAGAAGGAACTAAGTTAAGTGAAAAGCTGTTAAAAATTTTACTACCCTGCACTAAAAGACTGTCGGAAATGGAACTGCCAGAAGAAACTGAGGTTAAACTTAAATCAGAACCTATGTCTATTGAGGGAACTGTAAATCCAGACAACGTTTCAAGTGTAAATATGCATGAAAATAGTAATGTTAAAGTGAAATATGAAGTATTGTCTCCTGACAATAGTGTGGGAAGGGGCAATGATTCAATAATAGAGACCCCTGTAGTAAAGCAGAAAGCAGAAATTGTTAATTTATTGAATGATAGTTTATCTGATGAGTTAAAAAGGAAACAGTCATCAGAGGTGGTAGAGTTTAAACAGGAGAAGTTAGGTATGACTGGTAAATCAGAAGTTTCATTTAGTTTTGATGATTCTGGTGTTGGAGCTAGTTTTTCGTCACCTGAGTGTGATAAAAAGCCAGCTACTGAGCAACCCAAAGATACTGGGGCGATTGATTTAAATGTTATACTACAAGCAATAGCTGCCAGTAATGCAAAAATGTCAGCCAGTAATGCTAGAATGACAGCTGAGTTAAAATCGGATATAATTGAGGAAATGGACAATAAATTAGAATCCAATAAAGCTGAATTAGAAACTATCTTCAAGAATGGTTGCAGTAAGTTGAAAGAGGATCTGGATAGTTTGAATTATAAAAATGATTACAACCATGAGGATATTAAGAAAAAGGTTGCTTAACAACTTTCTGAAATGTATAAAACAGTAAAAACCGAAGTTGCTGAGGTTCGCAGGGACTTTCAAATGGAAGATGCGAAGCTGGAGCACAAGTTAACAGAAAAGATCGAGGCGAAATCTGAACTGTGCTCAGATAGGTTTAAAGATGTTAATATAAAAGTAAACATTTGTCAAGCAGAAGTAGATGCAATCAAAACTGATACTACTCATGTTGTGCAAAGAGTAGATAATGTTGAAATGAGAGTAGAAAATATCAGTACTAACATTGCTAACATTGAGAGTAAAGTAGCTTCAGTAACTTCTGGTAATGGTAGTATACAACAAGTTGTAGCTGCAAACGCCGCTTTTATCGGGTGTCGGCAGTTCTTGTGGTTCGATCCAGATAAAAATATCCACCCGCTAGATTTCTGGAACGATTTTGAAGATGTGATTCCACCAACTTGGTCTGAACGAGAGAAAAACTCATTTATTAGAAGCCATTTAGCAGGTGACGCCATGCGTTGGTCAGCTGTTGTTATGTTGAAGTGTAAAACATTAGCGGAGTTTAAAACAGCTTTCATTAATGAGTATTGGTCTAGTAGTAAGCAAAATGAAGTGTTGAGAGAATTTTGGAGTGGAAAACGCTTCAATGCAGGCAAGGAATCAATTAAAGAGTTTGCTAGGTCATGGATCTCACGTTTGTCACATTTGGCGGAAAAGCTAAAACCGGAAATGATTATACTAGGTCAGGGCTTAACAACTGGCCGGTTTTGAGCGCGAGTACTCGCGTCTGCTCAGGCAAGTGCTCGCGAGCAGGTGCAAGGTCGTGGAGTAGGGAGGGAGGGAGGGGAGGGAGGGGAAATGCGCGCGCAGGTTTGAATAGGGCCGCAGCGTGCCTATTGAATTCGCACCGACTATGTAACGTTTAAAGTATTACGATCAGCTCTAACAGTCACTCCGATGGTTAAGAATCATGTCAAGTCGCCGTTGTGTAACCCCAACCATGCTTTCGCAGTTAAACCCCCATTGGGAGGAATTGCATCTGTTTACAGAAAAAGAAGGTGTTGCAAAATGTTTAGTATGTCACAAAACGCTGAACTCTTTTAGGAAATTTAATTTGCAGCGACATTATATGTCGTACCACGCGAAAGACTACGGAAGTGGAAAATGTGATGGACCAGATCGTGCACAGGAAGTTATTAAACTTAAAAGGAAGTTATCCGAAGAAGATCGGATGACGAAGAAAAATCATCTGAGGCAGCTCTCAGAGTGAGTTACAAAATTGCTTTGCTTTTAGCAAAATCCCTGCGCCCCTTCACTGATGGCGATTTAATAAAAGAATGTTTGGTAGTTGCAGCGGAACATTTGTGTCCATCTCAAGTTGAACAGTTTCGGATTGTGCCATTATCTAACATGACCATTATGAGTCGTATACAGGACATGGCAGACGACGTCCAGAGCCAGCTTACAAATATCTGTAAAGATTTTATGGCGTATTCTCTATCTCTGGACGAAAGTGTTGATATCACTGGAGCAGCGCAGCTTGCCATATTTATTAGAGGTGTTAATAGAGATCTTCAGGTGAGGGAGGAGCTCCTCGATGTAGTAGCCATGAAGAACACAACAACTGGGGGTGATATTTTAAGTAGTGCTGAAGAAAGTGTTGAAAATATAGGATTGTCGTGGAATTCTTTAGTTTCAGTGTCTACAGACGGTGCACCTGCGATGACAGGGAAAAAATCAGGTTTCGTTGCGCTGTTGTAGGAGAAAATGCAAAAACTGACCGTGCCGAATGAAATAAGGGGCGTTCACTGTGTGATCCATCAGGAAAACTTATGTGCAAAGAATATCACTCTAAAAAATGTGATGAGTGTTGTTGTTCGTACAACCAATTATATAAGAAAGCATGGGCTACAACACAGGCAATTTAAAAGCTATGCCTTATTACAGCGAGGTCCGCTGGCTTAGTCCTGGCGAATTATTAAATCGATTGTCTTGCCTATTAGATGAGATAAATATGTTCATGGAAATAAATAACATGAGTGTTCCTGAATTGAAAGAGCCTTCATGGAAATGTGATCTCGCTTTGGGTGAGTCAGCTAGAAACAGGAAATCTAGCTCATTTTCATAAATTATCATCCATCCAAGATGTTCACAAAGACTGTGAGCGTTATTCAGATAGTTTAGTTGCCCTTAAGGAAGAATTTGATCAACGCTTTCAAGATCTGACAGCACTAGACAGTGATTTTGATCTGTTCTCCTCTCCATATTCGGCGAATATTGAAGAGATTCGTCCTGAGCTGCAACTAGAAATTATTGACCTGCAGTGTGACAGAGAATATAGAGACAAATTTCAGAACAAGAAAAACATTTTGGAATTCTACAGACACTTCCCTCAGGATAAATTTCCTCATTTGCACAAACTGGCGGCTACAATAATATCAATGTTCGGTTCCACGTATGTTTCTGAACAACTGTTCTCTGCAATGAAATGTAACAAGACGCGCCTGAGAAACGCATTGTCTGATCGAAATTTAAACTGCACGCTGCGCCTACAATGCACAAGAACAATTACTCCGAACATAGACGCAATTGTAAAGGGCAAAAAGTACAAGATAACCGAGAACCCCACACTTCAGTGACACCTTTTATTGTGTAACAGTTCACAAATTAATACGAATGTAGAGGCATACACTAAGCTAATAAAATTATGTGGCACGTGTACATTCTCCTTTATTTGTTTCATTTGTCGCAGTAATAATTTGTGAGTGATATCCCTGCAGGTGGCCGCGGATTTTCATTGACTGGCGGCAGCTGTTGTGTGACCCACGTGACTCTCTCCCCACTCGCCGCTCTGGTCCGGTAGTGGGGGTAGCGTGCTCGCGCAGCACGGTGCTCGCACCTTGCTGCTCACAGCTTGCTCCGCGAGCACGTATGTTGTGAAGCCCTGTGCTAGGTCTTGAAGCCAAACTGCCATGGTATTGGCAAACTAGAATTATATCTGCCCCTAGAGACAATCTTGATCGTTTCATTGAATATTTGGAACGTGTAGAACGTGTTGCTGCCAATGAGGAGCAAGCACGTAATAACAGAAATGCTAATAACAATAGTAGTAATTTTAGGAACGAGCAAAATGGCAATGTAAATATCAGAACAGTAGGTGTTCGCCATCCTAAGAGAGGGAGGAATTGGAGAAATTATTATCAGAACCAACAATGGCATCCAAATGATAGTAATTTTGTTCCACACAAAATTATGCAGGTAAACAACATTACGGAAAGCAATGCTATGTCAGTTAACTATAATGAAAATAAAGGAAACAGCAGTAGGCCGAGGCAGGAAAACTAGTTCCCGTCTATGAGGACACTGGCGCTCACCAGGCGGTTACTTTTCCTAAGCCAGTAATTACAATAATTGGTAAGACAGATCAGAATACTCAAACTGAACATGTGGATGAAGTGTCGGTAGCATCTAAGGATACAACAGAAATATTAGATCACTCACAGTATTTGATATATAGCGTGTTAGATACGCTTTCTAAGTGGGAAGAGAAAGAGAAGGCGCAGCAGTGTAACGATAGGGAAGAGCTACAAAATATTGAATTATCAGGTGAAGAAACAGAAGAAATTCATGCTTATATTTACGATGAGGATGATGTGCTCTTATCTAAAGTGCCTGTGCAGGATGTTGATAATGTGCTAATAGATTTAGGACAGGAGATAAGTGAGAATGTAGAGGGTAGCCTGTTGGGGGTCGATGAACCCAGTAGCTGTGACCAGTTGTCACTTGAGAAGGAACCCGACGATAATAGTAAAAGTGGTTTAGCTGTAACTAGTATTATGCCCGGTCTGGAGGCGCAGAATCGCTCAGACTACAGTAATTTGGGTCATGTTCAGCAAACTAAATGTAATGAAGTCGTGCGGTGTTTCGATTTGAAATTAATAGACCGACTGGAAAAGGCAGCTGAAAATGTAATTCAGGAAACCCCTACACACTTTGACCTAAATGTAATGAAAGATGTCGATCACTTTAGTTGGAGACAAATACAAAAGGAACTATTGGATGAGTTTGAGGAACCACCTGTACAACCTAGAATAAGCCACCCTGTAATAATAGTGAATACGTTGGGTATCAATGTACGTTGTCTCTTAGACAGTGGAAGTGAAGTGAGTGCGATATCTCAGTCCTTCTTTGGTGCGTTACCTGGTAAAGACAAGCTTACAGTAATGAGGGTATCAGGACTAAGAATAATTGGTGCTACTGGCAAGGTGTCAAAAACAGTAAAGCAAGAAGCTTTGCTGCCCTTTAACATTAATGGTAATTTAATTGATCATCCATGTTTAATTGTAAACAATCTCAGTATTGAAATTTTAATTGGCGTAGATTTCTTGTCAAAATATCAGAGTGTTGTTGATTTTGAAAGAAGCCAGTTAAAAATGGTCTTGCCAATAACCGGAGTAATTACAGTACCTTTTAGTGATAACCATGTAGTAACTAATGATGAAACTTGGGAGCTGCCTATACGAGTTCTGAAAAATAGGAGATATTGGGACGAAGGTGTTAATCTTAGTACAAGTAAGCTAAAAACAGGAGAAGAAGAAGCAATTATTTTGGACAAAATAGAACCTAAATTGCAGAAAATCGATAAAATTTCAGCTAATCAGAAGGAAGAACTGAGACAGGTTTTAAAAAGGCATCATAAGGTATTTTCAGATCGACCTGGCGTGGTCAAAGGTTATGAATGAATGCTGTAGGGAAGAGGTTGTTCTGTAACCTCTACACAGTGTGGCAGCTGTGCAGTCCCAGCTGTGTGAGATCTTCTTTCCATTTCAGGTCTCACTCATTCTTCATCTTTCCTATCCACATAAAATTTCGACCTCTTCTTTCCAACACATTAAATTTTCCGGTATGACTATCAAACCAATAATAAACTAATGAATGCTGTAGGGAGGAGGTTGTTCTGTAACCTCTACACAGTGTGGCAGCTGTGCAGTCCCAGCTGTGTGAGATCTTCTTTCCTTTTCAGGTCTCACTCATTCTTCATCTTTCCTGTCCACAAAAATTTCGACCCCTTCTTTCCAATATGAAAATTTTCTGAATCCAATGAATGCTGTAGGGAGGAGGTTGTTCTGTAACCTCTACACAGTGTGGCAGCTGTGCAGTCCCAGCTGTGTGAGATCTTATTTCCATTTCAGGTCTCACTCATTCTTCATCTTTCCTATCCACAAAAGTTTCGACTCCTTCTTTGCAATACAAAAACTTTCCGTCATGGCTATCCAGCCATGAGTTCTGTAACCATTCTATCCACCGATTAGTGAAGAAAAATACATAATGTGACAAACCTAATAGTGACATAAACAATAGAGAAGTATGACGTAATTAAGATACAAAGGTATTTGAGTAACAATTATGTATAGAACCCTGGTAATATAGTAAGTACAAAGTGTTGTTTTATTGGAAATGGTCCCACTATAATATTTTAAAAAGATGTACAAATTCGTGTACAAGCAGGATCTGAAGTGGCAATGAAACCTATTGTAGCTGTAGAGCTAACTAATAAATAGTAAGAAAGAGTGCTTAGTGTTATGAAATATATGCAGATAAGTTGTAAGAATAAACTCACCTGGTGTAGCAAGGAAAGGCAGTGTAATAGAATTGAGCAGTGTTTGTGGTTGAGACGTGAAGGCCGGCCGCGGTGGTCTAGCGGTTCTGGCGCTGCAGTCCGGATCCGCGGGACTGCTATGGTCGCAGGTTCGAATCCTGCTTCGGGCATGGGTGTGTGTGATGTCCTTAGGTTAGTTAGGTTTAAGTAGTTCTAAGTTCTAGGGGACTTATGACCTAAGATGTTGAGTCCCATAGTGCTCAGAGACATTTGAACTATTTTTTGGGGACGTGAAGGACACGTCCCTGAAGTATTTATAAGGTTGGAGCTGGCCTTTATTTTGTGTAGTGTGTGACAGGACACACCTACATGTATTGAGGTTATGAGTTGGAGGCGTGAATGCGACCATAGGTACCCTTATGTTAGATGAGACAGAGCAGCTCATGGTGTCCTATAGGTTTAATGAATTTAGCATTACGCTCGTCCATAATTACTTGATGCACTTTAGTGGTAGGTCGAGAGAGACTACCTGTGGTTTCAGCATCCGGTCGAGTGGAAATGGATTGCCACGTGAGCAAACTGATCAGCCGCAATACACTATAGATACAAAATAAATGTGCTATCCTATGCTTTAAATGTTAATAGAGTGAGTATTACTTAAGTTCATACACTAGCAACATAAATAAGTAACATAATGACAGATGTGAAACATTATTGACAGCTCAGCATAAATACACTTCGATGAAGTAAGTACACAATTGCAGATGTGGAACTGACACAACAGCAGAGGACTAATAAGTGGATTTAGTAGTCAACTAAACGTAGTGTGTTTTGAACACTCAGAACTGTGCTATTACCAAAAGTTACTCACATGTGCAAAGAAGCTGAGAAAACTACTAATCAAATATACTCATACTATCTCTAAGAATAAGGTAAACGAAGATGAGTCAGCTAAGTGAATAAAATACAAATGTATCAGGCATGTACCGAGCATTGGTTCAGTGTTCCTGCCCAGAAATAATAAATTGAAATTAAGTAGGATTCATGATTGTGTGCCTTGAGCATAGATTTTCTCTAGTACGTGACTAACGGCGTTTTGAGCCATTTTTTTATCGATTTTATGACAATTAAGTAACCATGAGAGTAAAATTAAAAAGGTTCTGTTAACTTTGTTCCAGTAACATATTGGAAGATAAAATGTATATATCCCCATTTCATTGTGACCCACCCTTAGATATTAAGTGAACAGAGTCTGAGGCACTCTTTTTGTTTGTTCTACAGGACAAACCAGCTAATGGCAGCCTGGTAGCTACGTGAAAGCGTGGAGTGACTTGGACACAACTCACAGTGACCCATCCCCTTTCCCCATGTAATTTAGAGCGAACGTGAAGGACGCACACCATAGCAACTTCCCCCTCCTCTACCCTTGTGAATGGAAGTGTAGGACGCCAGCCAAAGCAGCTACAACCACGTGTGTAAAAATTATTTGTGAAATTTTCTTTCAGGTTTAGAAAAGACTGCTAAGATATAATCATCTGTTTATGTATGTTGAATAACTTTTATTTTTTTGAGTCTGTGTATGTAAAAATGTATTTAATGGATTTGAGATTTCCTTAATTTTATATATTTTATGTGTTTGTTTGTCTAAGGCAATATGTATGCCATAGTGTTTCATTGACTTTGCTTAAAAATTTGAGTAATAATGTTGCTTAAGAGACAGTGAACATGCCTGCAATTTAAATAATTAATGTAGGTAATCAGTTTTCTTTTAATGTTTATACATGTTTACATTTCAATTTTAAATTTTCATAGGAAGTTAAGCTGTACTCTTGCTTCCCTTTTCGTAATTAAATTTTTTTTTCGTTCATTAACATTCATAAACAAAAAAATTAAGTAGAGGGTGATGTAGGGAAGCAGCCTACTCACGCTGTAGTAAATTCACATCAGTCTTTCCATTGTGTGCCAGCCAGTCTGCTGTAACTAGCTCTGACGTCATAAATGTTGCGCAATACATTAAAAATCAAGCAAATAACCTAAAACATTTCTAGCATGTCAGGAGTAATACTAAATTAATGTGTGTTGAATATCAGTTCGATAACTTTAGCCATTTTCGGAATTTGGACGTTTTTCTGTAAAAATCATTGGCGCAACAGAAAAGAGCTAGAAAGTTAAAAATTTATAATTAGATTCATTTTTCATAATTATTTAATAAAAACAGTACTTTGGGTGTCACAAATTAAAATTTTAGTGGAAATTCATGATTTTCTGGTTTTCGTCTTAAAACTTAAGGAAGCAAGATAGATTAAGTAGACTAATAAATAAGGCTAGGATGTTTATATTTAAGTAGGTTGGAGATCCGCTATAACTATGAAGATGTGAAAAGTTTCATTTGAATACCTATAAAACTATAGCGATAGCGTATCTCCAAAGAGCCAGTTCAGAGCTCGTCTACTGCGTGCAGTGTAATTAAATTAATTCTCTCGCCCAAAATATTTAACTTAGCCACGTCAAAATTTTATTATCAATACTTACCTGCGTGCTGAATGCACATTTAAATTAAGAGCTTCATCGGCCATCAGCAAGAGAAGCTATGATTTATTAGGTAAGTTAAAGTAGTGCATTACTAGCCCAGCGGCTAGTCGGGAGAGCCGATTTGATCAGGCGTTCCCTTAGCCGTCCGCACCGCGGCTTTATATATAAGAACGCTGCGCGAGGAAGGAAGGCCCCAGTTCTCTCCAGACGCTGAATAGCACGCCATCTGTGTCGGGAGTCGCGCCGCGTCGGTATCATTGCTACAAAGAGCCTCGGATGCCGTATTAAGTTACTCGGAATACGCGTAACCATGAAATCATTTTCGAGTGAAGTGTTAATTCTGGGCTGACTTTAATTATCGATCTTCAGTTTGCGTATGTCGTATTTTCACGTGCCGCCGCGGGACAGATATTCTACCAATTATTTAGCGTGGCGTTTGATGAACCTAATCATCAAATTATGGCGAGCATTCATTTAAACATTTAATTTGGACATTTATAGTTGCATCAGCGCATCAGACTCTGAACTGCTCTGTTAGTTAGATTGTGTGGATTCTTCTGTTTTCATCTGTGACTTTCAGAATACAGAACGTTTTTAGAAAATCGTTTTTGATTATAAATCCCAGACAATCTTCTAATTCCTCGGAGCTATAAGCTGTAACTATAAGTGTATTCTCAGATGAAGTGGGCACTAGGAATTCTAATTACAGGCTTCACGTTTTGCTAATCACTTTCTGGTAGCCAATATTGTAGTTAGAGAGCCAGTGTTGAGAACGGCGAAAGACAGCATAAACAACAGCATAAATAATAGGAACATTTTAAGAACAATAATTTCCACCCGCCACCCCACACCAGGAATAGGTGATCTACGAGTAGAACAAATAAAGCGGTTCGGACCAGGATCTAAAAGATGGATTTTAAATCTAGTTAACAACTGCATTTCTAAACTACAGATGCCCAGAATCTGGCGTAAGGCGAAAGTGGTAGCCTTACTGAAACCTGGGAAAGATTCGGCAGATCCCAAGGATTTTCTGTGTCATCTAAACAAAATGCTGGAAAGAATGACCTTGATCTTCATATCAGGTTATGTAGACCGGAGCCTAATCAAACAACAGGCATGATTTCGGCCAGGAAAATCAAGTTGTGGCCAGATCCTGAACCTTATTTCAGCTCATAGAAAACGGATCGAGAGAGGGCAAATTACAGGTGTGCCATTCGTGTACCTAACAGCAGCGTACGATACAAGAAATCACAACCAACTCATAAGGAAGATTTATACAACCACAAAGACTATCGATTAATGCAGTTCACTCAATGCTTACTTCAAAACAGGCAGTTCTTCGTCATCCTGAACAGCAAGAGAAATCTATGGAGAATAGAGAAGAATGGTTTACCCCAAGGCAGTGTGCTGGCACCGCTACTGTACAATATCTACGCCAATGACCAGCCTGTCGGGACAGATACAAGATATTTAATCTATGCCGACGATACAGCAGTTCCAACCCAAGGACGTGCATTTGAAGAGATGGAAATGAAATTGACTGCAGCCCTCGAACACCTGACAAAATTCTATGACAACATTCACCTAAAGCCTAAACCATCCAAAACACAGCTGTGTGCGTTTCACTTGAGAAATAGACAAGCTAGAAGCAAACTGGATATAACTTGGAGGTGAATGCAATCACAACATACATGTTGTTGTGGTCTTCAGACCAGAGACTGGCTTGATGCAGCTCTCCATACTACTCTATCCTGTGCAAGCTTCTTCATCTCCCAATACCTACTGTAACCTACATCCTTCTAAATCTGTTTAGTGTATTCATCTCTTGGTCTTCCTCTACGATTTTTACCCTCCACGCTGCCCTCCAATACTAAATTGCGATCCCTTGATGCCTCAGAATATGCCCTACCAACCGATCCCTTCTTCTAGTCAAGTTGCGCCACAAATTTCTCTTCTCTCCAATTCTATTCAATAGTTATTCATTAGTTATGTGATCTACCAATCTAATCTTCAGCATTCTTCTGTAGCACCAAATTTCGAAAGCTTCTATTCTCTTCTTGTCTAAACTATTTATAGTCGACGTTTCACTTCCATACATGCCTACACTCCATACAAATACTTTCAGAAATGACTTCCTGACACTTAAATCTATACTCGATGTTAACAAATTTCTCTTCTTAAGAAACGCTTTCCTTGCCATTGCCAATCACACTCCGATCCGTAGAACGCCAGTTTTCTTTCTCCTGATAACAACGTCCTCCTGAGTATTCTCCGCCTGGAGATCCGAATGGGGGATTATTTTACCTCCGGAATATTTTACGCTAGAGGACGCCATCATCATTTAACCATACAGTAAAGCTACATGCCCTCGGGAAAAATTACGGCTGTAGTTTCCCCTTGCTTTCAGCCGTTCGCAGTACCAGCAAATCAAGACCGTTTTGGTTAGTGTTACAAGGCCAGATTAGTCAATCATTCAGAGTGTTGCCCCTGCAACTACGGAAAAGGCTGCTGCCCCTCTTCAGAAACCACACGTTTGTCTGGCCTCTCAACAGATACCCCTCCGTTGTGGTTGCACCTACGGTACGGCTATCTGTATCGCTGAGGCACGCAAGCCTCCCTACCAACGGCAAGGCCCATGGTTCATGGGGGGGAGGACAACATACATACACCCCTAAATACCTCGGAGTAAAGCTTGACCGAACACTCAATTTCAAAGACCACTGCGAGGAAACAAAGTTCAGCTGCCCACGTAACACAATACGCAAGCTCATTAATAGCTCATCGGGAGCTACGCACATCTGCCCTAGCTTTATGTCTCTCCACAGCTGAATATGCAGCACCAGTCTGGCAGAACTCTGCACACACCAAGCATTTTGATACCGCTCTCAACGAGGGAGGCCGCATCATAACAAGTTGCCTACGACCAACTCCAGTCGACAAATCTACCAGCTGGCCGGCATAGCACCCCCGGAGATAAGACGAAGAACAGTGGCAGAAGTTGAAAAGAAACAAACAGGAAAACGATCCCAGGCACCCCATGTTTGGAAGGGAAGCACCGTGTTCAAGGCTGAAGACCAGAAAGAGTTTCCTGCAAACAACTGAAGCAGTTATATCATCTTCACCTTCCACTCGCCGAACTCAGCTGTGGCGGGACAAAATATTTATAAATAATAGCCAAAACATGAAGGAAGGGCCTGCTGCTGATCTCCAACTATCCTATCAGACGTGGAACACTCTGAATAGACTACGGGGTGGAGTGAAGCGGTGCAAACAAAACTTGAAACGATGGGGCTGCATTTCTGGAGATGCAGCCTGCTAATGCGGAGAATCTCAACATGATGCACACCTCTTGGTCTGCCCGTAGTATCCTGAACCCTTAACACTTGATGAACTCGTCGCAGCAAATGTTCCAGCAATGAGGACTGCCAATTTCTGTGCCTCAAAACCAATTTGACTTGTATAAAATTCTGTATATATATTGTAGATATATTTGACTTTGTAAATAATTGTATTGCACTGTCCTGGACACAGAAAAACCACAAATATTTCAGTAACCACACAATATAATGTAATTTAGGTCTGTGACCTCACTGGGAACATCTAAAGAGAGCATCTCGGGGTACTTTGATTACCGAGCTGAGCTGGGCTGTACTGTGCGAGGAATTTTCAGGCGGTTCTTTGTCCAAGGTGTGGGCTGCTGGGAAGAGTGGGCGAGATGGAGAGGGGTTATTGGGCAGGAAAATCGACCGCTGGCCGAACGGAAGAGGCATTCACATGTGTGAGTGGACTGAAGCGGCAGCCGCCGAGCCGAGAGGACGAGCAGTAGAGCAGGGGCAGCACTTGTGTGATAAACTGTAAATTAATTTAGTCTTTGTTTTTTGTTCACGTCTTTCTGCAAAAAAGTGAACTGCGAGTGTGTATTTTACTGTGTAGACTAGTAGTTAGAAAAATAATCGTAGTTTTTATTTTTGCATACGTCTTGTGAATATCCTTGTGCAGGGCGGCTTCCTAGTGCAAATTTTGCGTGTAGAGAAATTTATTTCGTTTAATAGCTTGCGGTCTCAGGATGCAGCGAGAAATCTGCACACTAAATTTTAGTGTTGCTTTATTCTCCTTTGGTATATTTTCAAACTCAGTAGCGCCATTTGAGACCTTATATCTATTTTATACACAGTACGTCACGGCTAGTGACTGTGCTTGTTTTGAGCGGACACAAGGAGAGTTGGCTGCTGTCCGTAAACAGCTGGAAGCTGCGTTGGCTACCGTCGACAAGCTTCTAGCTAATGCTCGAAGTTGCGGTAACGTTGGGGCGACACTGACGAGACCTGCGACACCTTTGGTGCCACTGGAATCCCCTGGTGACCCGGACGTCGCTGCGGCTTCCGATACGCGACCTCTGACCGGTCCGTAATCACTCCAGAGTGGGTGGCAGACAGTGGTAGGTTCGCGTGTCACTGGGCGGAAGCCGAAAGAGGGGTCAGGCCGTGCGGCTGGCACCCTACGTCTTAAGCCCGCCACACACATTCCGGTATACCTGTCAGGCAAACCTGCACAGGTATACCGGAGAGGTATACCTGTGCAGGCTGGAGCACACACACACACACACACACTACGGTGAACCGGAAGATTTTAACTCAGTCGGTCGAGAAATGGCGAGCAGATAAGAAGACGACGCGATCGCTTTAGTCGGTTTGTTAGTGGCCACGAAGTGTAAAAGGAAGCAAAAACGGAAAGCGTGGTGTAAAGTGTTGTTTACAAAGAGAAATTAGTAAAAGAGTTATTTTCAGAACCTTCAGATTATCGTAATTATTTGCGGATAACTGAAGACGTCTACCAAAAATTATTGTCGCTTGTGACTCCTTTAATACAAAGGAAAAATACAGCTATGAGAACTTCTATTTCTGCCCATGAAAGACTGACAGCTACTATGAGGTTTCTTGCAACGGGTCGATCGTATGAATGTCTCAAATTTTCTACTATAATATCACCCCAAGCTCTTGGCAAAATAATTCCAGAGACATGTGTTGCCATCTACAATGTGCTGTGAAAGTGTTGTTAATAAAACTTATCTATTTAAACTAGACTGAACTGCATGTGACTGCTTTAGTCTTTAATAAAACTTGCATCTGACGGCGTATTTAACTGAACTGAACTTTATCTGACTGCATGAAAATATTGTTGGAAAATTAATACTCAAAATACGCATCTGACTGCATGAAAGTTTAGTGTTAAAAATAAATGAAAGTCACCAACCTGCATCTGTGGACTTAGCTCGTGCACTCCTTCCCGTTTAGCCGATAATAAAACATATATTCAACTCAGCCGTAGTGCAATGGCATAAAATTGTCATTCTAGATAACTTTACTCATTTTGGCCCTGTTTGTTACTTAATAAAAATTCTGTCCTGATCTGAATGATTTGCCAACTGTGCAATGGCATATAGATTATTTTACTCTGATAAATGAAATTATTAGCTTTACTCATGGGAACTTTACTTTAATTTACCTTTTGGTTCAATGCAAGCACAGGATGCGGAGAACGACATAAGGTGTGAGATGGAACTCTAATTTTATCTAAAAAATATTTATTGTTCAACCTTTTAAGGCACATGTGAAAAACTAAAAAATATTTCTATAGCATGGATTTACGAGAAAGTTTCACGAAAGGCTCATTGCATCAACAATGGGATTTCTATCTAGCTTTTAGACATTATTTAACCAAAGAAAACCTATTTTATTAATTATTCTTTCTAGTTTCCCCGGGTATGTGTCGAGTTTCGCTCAATATATAGCTTATTATGTGCGTAGCGCCAATTCTTACTTTGATGCTGTCACGACCCGGCTGCCTCCTGCAGGCATCTAGCTCCGACTCGAAACACGTCTGCTGTCTCTGCGCATCTCCTCACCACCACTCAAACTTTTACCGCGTGCACTAGCTCTGTTAGCTGTCAAAGATCTTACTACTCGAAGATGTACTACTCGTCCAACCTTGCGGTTGGGAACTATCGACATATTTCACTGGCTCTATCCTGATAGAATCTCAGCACATACCTTTCAGCTGAAAGGAGTGTATCTTCAGGTATGTAGAACAAATACACACATTTTTAATTCTTTTATTCTTAGTAACTCTTTTTACAATTCAAAGACAAAATTTCAACTGAAGCATAATAATGAATAATACATGAAATTCGAAAATAATTGAAAATTTGGTATTATTCGTCAATTAAAACCATAGAAAAATTAAAAATGCCCAAAAATCAAATATTATTATAGGTAGCTAAGTAAGTAGCTGCTGAGTGTGGAAGTGGAAGCTCTTGATTGGTTACGAATTCTGCAGGCGCTGTTTGTTTCGTAAACTGATCGTATGAAGTAGCTGCGGTAGGAGTTGATGAGCTCGTACTTGAGCTGGGACTGGTTAGATATTCGGAGCTGTATGAACTCGTTGGCTCGTTAAGCATTCTCATTTCAGCTTCATATAGGAGATCATTGATTCTTTTTTCAACAACCAGACGCTGGAGTTTTTCCGGTCTTCGCAGATCAGAGATAGCAAAGATTAATATGATTTTAGTAAACTGCAGTAGCATCCAAGGAAAGGTCCCAGAATTAGTATCGCTTACTGAAGGTTATAATGCACAGACAGTATTGGGAACAGAAAGCTGGTTGAAGTCAGACGTCAATGGCAACGAAATTCTAAGTTCAGA
Organism: Schistocerca nitens; assembly: GCF_023898315.1. Lineage (NCBI taxonomy): Eukaryota > Metazoa > Arthropoda > Insecta > Orthoptera > Acrididae > Schistocerca > Schistocerca nitens. Next base: position 318,354,281 of record NC_064616.1, read on the forward strand.
CTGGAATGTTTATCGTAATGATAGATTAGTCGCCAATGGTGGCTGTGTGTTTATTGCAGTAAAAATTCGATAAAATCTAGCGAGGTTATCACGGATTCCGAATGTGAATTAATCTGGGTGAAACTGAGTATCAAAGAACGGTCAAAAATGGTGATCGGGTGCTTTTATAGACCACCTGGGTCGGGATCTGTAGCTGTAGAGCGCTTCGGACAGAACTTGCAGAATATCATTAGTAATTTTCCTGATCATGCCTCTGTAATAGGGTGTGACTTCAACTTGCCAGATATAGATTGGGAGTGTTATGCCGCAAAAACAGGTGCCAGAGACAGGGAATCGTGTGGCATTGTTCTGGATGTCTTGTTCGAAAATTACCTTGAGCTGATAGTTAGAGAACCAACTCTTGAAGGTAACGTCTTAGACCTCCTAGCAACAAACAGACCTGAGCTTGCCGAGCCAGTTAACGTAGAGGAAGGTATCAGTGATCATAAGGCTGTGACAGCATCTATGACGACGGGTCCTACAAGGAATGTTAAGAAAGGTAGGAAGACATATTTGCTCAGCAAGGGTGACAGGATACAAATTTCAGAATATCTCAGCACTCAGCATCAAATATTAGGTGATGAGGACAAAGATATGGAGAACAAATGGAAAAAATTCAAAGGCATCGTTCAATATGCCCAAGAAAAGTACGTTCCGAGTACGGTTTTAAGAGATGGGAAAGATCCACCATGATTTAATAGCCGTGTTAGAAAAGCGCTACGTAAACAAAGAACACTTCATCTCAGAGTCAAGAGAAGTAAAAACCTAGCTGACAAACAAAAGCTGGACGAAGCGAAAATGAGCGTAAGGAGAGCAATGAGAGAAGCGTTCAATGATTTTGAAAGTAACACGTTGACAACTGACCATAGTAAAAACCCAAACAGATTTTGGTCGTATGTAAAATCAGTTAGTGGGTCAAAATCATCTATTCATTCTCTCAGCGACCACACCTACACCAAAACGGAAGATAACAGAGAAAAGGCCGAAATACTGAATTCGGTCTTCCGAGGTTGTTTCACCGTGGAAGATCGTAACACTGTCCTTCCCTTCAATCGTCGTGTGAACGTCGAAATGGCAGATATTGACATAACCGATCGTGGAATTGAAAAGCAGCTACAATCGCTTAGTTGTGGAAAGGCTTCAGAACCAGATGATATACCTATAAGATTCTATAAATATTATGCGAAAGAACTTGCTCCCCTTCTAGCAGTAATATGTCGTATATCGCTTGAGCAACGAAAGGTACTTAACGACTGGAAAAAAGCGCAGGTCATTCCCGTTTTTAAGAAAAGCCGTAAAACAGATCCACACAATTATAGACTATATCGTTTACGTCGATCTGTTGTAGAATTATGGAACATGTTTTATGCTCAAGAATTATGACGTTCTTGGAAAATGAACATCTCCTTATGAGAATCAACATGGATACCGCAAACAGAGATCCTGCGAAACACAGCTCGATCTGTTCCTCCATGAGATCAACAGCGCAATGGACAACGACACTTAGGTTGATGCCGTGTTCCTTGATTTCAGCAAGGCATTTGACACCGTCCCGCATTGCCGTTTAATGAAAAAACTGCGAGCTTACGGAGTATCGGAGCAGACCTGCGATTGGATTCAAGACTTTCTTGCAGATATAACTCAACACGTCGTTCTTAACGGAACTAAATCAACAAATGTAAAGGTAATATCCGGAGTACCACAGGGAAGTGTGATAGGACCGTTGCTGTTTACAATATATATAATTGATCTAGTAGAAAGCTTCAGATGCTCTTTAAGGCTATTCGCAGATGATGCAGTTGTTTATAACAAAGTAGCAACGCCAGAAGGTAGTAAGAATTTGCAGAACGACCTGCAGAGAACTGATGAATGGTGCAGACTCTGGCAGTTGACCCTGAACGTAAATAAATGGGACGTATTGCGCATACCTAGGAAAAGAAATCCACTACTGTACAGCTACACTATTGATGACAAACAGCTGGAGACAGCGTCTGCCGTAAAATATCTAGGCGTAACTATCCAGAGCGACCTTAAGTGAAACGACCATATAAAACAGATAGTGGGAAAATCAGACACCAGACTCAGATTCATCGGAAGAATCTTGAGGGAATGTAATTCATCCACGAAAGAAGTTGTTTATATGGCTCTTGTTCCTCGATTCTTAAGTATTCTTCATGTATCTGGGATCCCTATCAGTTAGGACTGACAGAGGAGATAGAGAAGATCCAACGAAGAGCGGCGCGTTTCGTCACGGGATCACTTAGCTGGCGAGAGAGCGTTATGGAAATGCTAAACAAATTCGACTGACAGACGTTGCAAGAGAGGCGTTGTGCACCACGGAGAGATTTACTATTGAAATTTCGGGATAGCACGTTTCAGGAGGAGTCAGACAACATATTACTTCCCCCCACATACGTCTCGCATATTGACCACGAAGAGAAAATTCGAAAAATTAGAGCCAGTACAGAAGATTACCGACAATCATTCTTCCCACGCACTGTTCGCGAGTGGAATAGGATTGGAGGGATCAGATAATGCTACCGAAAGTACCCTCCGCCACACCACTAGGTAGCTTGCGGAGTATGATGTACATGTAGATGTAGATGAACTCGGTGCATCTGGGATCAAGGACCGTGCATGGTGTGAGATGAGATACTTTTAAGAGGGGTAGGACGTCAAACGGGTTGACTTGAAGCAGGAGAGGCATCACAGGACATTTTAATTTCCAGTGTCTATACTTTTACAAAAAAAAAAAAAAAAAAAAAAAAATCATCAAACTTTGTCAGCATCATCAGGAAGGATTCAGGATTCACACCCATTGCAGTGGAAGTTCGAAAACATAACAAAATAAATTTTTGTCCGTGCGAAATTTCATCATTTTTTCACTTTCTAATGGCTGGATTTGTTGCTATAGGTACACTTTTCTTCAAAAGTTAGAGAGATTCTTCGATGAATTTTGCACAGCATACATACCATACTCACAGGTGTATTAAACTCAAGAATTTATTTAATTTATGAAAAAACGAATGAACTATTATATTTTAAACTTCATGTTTAGAAAAAACACAAATTTTATAGTTAATTACCTCAATTTTCACCACAGTTTTTAATAGACTTGGAAAATTCTAGAGTTTCATACACCTTTAAGTATGGTTTGTATGCTGCGAAAAACTCATCGGAGAAATTCTCTTACTTATGTAGAAAAGTGTACCTACAGCAACAAATGCTACCATTAGTAAGTGAAAAAAAATTAAGAAATTTCACATGTAAAAAAAGAATTATTTCGTATGTTTTCGAACTTCCACTGCTAAGAGTGTGAATTCTGAATCCTTCCTGGTCATGCAGACAAAGTTTTATGAATTTATTTGTAAAAGTATAGACAGCGGAAATTAAAATGTTCAGTGGTGCCTCTCCGGCTCCAAGTCAGCCCGTTTGACGTCCTACACCCCTTAATCAGGTTACGTATGCAAAATATAGATTACACATCGCTAAGAGAATGCGCTATACTCGAATAAGTTCTCTAGTTAAACTGACAGTTAGAGGGACGAGTAACAACAATGTCCTACCTTTGGGCAGAGGTGGAAGGGATGACCTTAGCTCACGTAATCTCGTGATAACAACTTCAATTAATTGTAGCGAAGCAAGCTGTGCTGGGCGACCATAGGAGGCTTTGGCGGCTGTGGCGCGTCTCTGATGACTTCATATACAACTGCGCCAGGGTGTCCAGGGAGGGTGGAGTGGCTGCAGGATGCCGCACTCATGACACTCCTAGCGGGCAGCGCAGAGACAAAGCTCATCTCGCAGCCGGACGTTAATTGTGGGCAAACAGCTTTCTGCTCTGGTGGAAGCCTTCAGCGGCATATGGTGCTTGCGCTCAATCTGTCACTGCCTGCGCACGTGTATTTGGTGCTGGCCAGTGTGGATCATCATAATAAAAGTTTTTAATCCTTTTTATGTCACAGTGAAACATTGTGTAAGTGCTTATCATATAATAAAGGACTCTGCATACAGTGGATTCCTCCTCCTCTTATTCCTCGTCCTCTTTCATCCCTATCCTAGACGTAACAGCGATGTACACTCCTGGAAATGGAAAAAAGAACACATTGACACCGGTGTGTCAGACCCACCATACTTGCTCCGGACACTGCGAGAGGGCTGTACAAGCAATGATCACACGCACGGCACAGCGGACACACCAGGAACCGCGGTGTTGGCCGTCGAATGGCGCTAGCTGCGCAGCATTTGTGCACCGCCGCCGTCAGTGTCAGCCAGTTTGCCGTGGCATACGGAGCTCCATCGCAGTCTTTAACACTGGTAGCATGCCGCGACAGCGTGGACGTGAACCGTATGTGCAGTTGACGGACTTTGAGCGAGGGCGTATAGTGGGCATGCGGGAGGCAGGGAGGACGTACCGCCGAATTGCTCAACACGTGGGGCGTGAGGTCTCCACAGTACATCGATGTTGTCGCCAGTGGTCGGCGGAAGGTGCACGTGCCCGTCGACCTGGGACCGGACCGCAGCGACGCACGGATGCACGCCAAGACCGTAGGATCCTACGCAGTGCCGTAGGGGACCGCACCGCCACTTCCCAGCAAATTAGGGACACTGTTGCTCCTGGGGTATCGGCGAGGACCATTCGCAACTGTCTCCATGAAGCTGGGCTACGGTCCCGCACACCGTTAGGCCGTCTTCCGCTCACGCCCCAACATCGTGCAGCCCGCCTCCAGTGGTGTCGCGACAGGCGTGAATGGAGGGACGAATGGAGACGTGTCGTCTTCAGCGATGAGAGTCGCTTCTGCCTTGGTGCCAATGATGGTCGTATGCGTGTTTGGCGCCGTGCAGGTGAGCGCCACAATCAGGACTGCATACGACCGAGGCACACAGGGCCAACACCCGGCATCATGGTGTGGGGAGCGATCTCCTACACTGGCCGTACACCACTGGTGATCGTCGAGGGGACACTGAATAGTGCACGGTACATCCAAACCGTCATCGAACCCATCGTTCTACCATTCCTAGACCGGCAAGGGAACTTGCTGTTCCAACAGGACAGTGCACGTCCGCATGTATCCCGTGCCACCCAACGTGCTCTAGAAGGTGTAAGTCAACTACCCTGGCCAGCAAGATCTCCGGATCTGTCCCCCATTGAGCATGTTTGGGACTGGATGAAGCGTCGTCTCACGCGGTCTGCACGTCCAGCACGAACGCTGGTCCAACTGAGGCGCCAGGTGGAAATGGCATGGCAAGCCGTTCCACAGGACTACATCCAGCATCTGTACGATCGTCTCCATGGGAGAATAGCAGCCTGCATTGCTTGGAAAGGTGGATATACACTGTACTAGTGCCGACATTGTGCATGCTCTGTTGCCTGTGTCTATGTGCCTGTGGTTCTGTCAGTGTGATCATGTGATGTATCTGACCCCAGGAATGTGTCAATAAAGTTTCCCCTTCCTGGGACAATGAATTCACGGTGTTCTTATTTCAATTTCCAGGAGTGTATTGTGTGTGTGACATAGCTATAGGAAAGTTGGTAATTTCCATCACTATTTACAAGTATACAGTGTCGTGATGTCGGTCTCCTGTTAGACGATCTGATGACGTATGGGCCACTGTTTTTAACACACATATAAGTATGAGATTAGTTCTGATCTGTTCGATGTTAGTTATTAGTTTCCAAGACCATAACACGCTATAGATTGTTTAAAAGTGTAAATTACTTTAATAATACGCTGTGGTACATGTTAAACATTTAAAGTGGGAGATTCATGAGCTTGAAAAATGTGTACTTTTTCAGAAAAATCGCCAAAATTGTAACAAATAGCCCCAGACAGCGTAGGAGGAAGAATTTTATAAAATGGACTGTGCGCAGAAACGTCATTGAGCACGATACTCCACAGCAAAATACAAACAACGAAATGGCATAAAAGGTTGAGGCATATTTCAGGCGTGGAGGTAGACATAACACTAGTGATGAGTCATTCTGATGCTCTCACTATGACGTACAGAACGCAAATGGTGAGCCTGTCTGATGGTTGGACTTGTGAGGGAAAAATGATTATTTCTTAGTGATAAATCATTCTTACTAGGTATTAAATGATAGGTCATGGATGATGATGATGATGATGAAAGTGACATATCATTAATAATGGTGATAAGTGATATGGCATTATTGAAATAATAAATTATGGTGATAAGTAATAAATAATTGTAATTAACATATTTTTATTTGAGAAAAGGAAAAAAATATCGACTCCTTGTCTCAAGGAGGACACAGAAAAAAAAAATGGCTCTGAGCACTATGGGACTCAACTGCTATGGTCATCAGTCCCCTAGAACTTAGAACTACTTAAACCTAACTAACCTAAGGACATCACACACATCCATGCCCGAGGCAGGATTCGAACCTGCGATCGTAGCAGTCGCGCGGTTCCGGACTGCGCGCCTAGAACCGCTAGACCACCGCGGCCGGCGGAGAACACAGACCTGCGTCCTTGAAGGATAACTGTGTTAGGATAGTGACACATGACCGTGACCTTAGAGTTTGACCTTACATCTTGACCTCAGATCTTGACCTTAGATTGGGCTCATGATAACCTTCCTGCACCACTTACTTCCACACCTAATAGATCACGAAGAACCTGTGTGGAAAGGTAATATGTATCTTCCACTTCATTTCCTGCTATACCTAGCAGCTGCAGGCTATTTTTCCGTTGTTACTGTTATAGTTTGTTAGTTGTAGCAAAGAAATTTCCTTCGAAATTTCGTCTATTTCTCAGCAACGAACACTAATTTCTGCAGTACTACCAGCAACAGTTTCATATATTTTACCATGTCTGCATCTGCTTCGGGGATGAAGTCTGATCGAGAATTTCCTCGTCGTGAAGGCTGATATTTACCTTGGAGCCGATCAGTTCTGTTAAACCTGGGACACAGACCTCCTCTTCCGGCAGCGGCTAGGCCGCAACATACGCTGCTGCTCTGCTGCAGAACACACTGTTGCTAGCTTTCCTACTTACCGCTTCTTCCACTGTAGGTATTGGTGGAGCACAGAAAATACCACTACTGTGAAAAACACTACTGTTTACTTGTGCAAAACACAGAACTTGAAGGAACATCTTCGATATCTATGAAAATTTGCATGCCGAGTTTAATATTCGTTACACTACTGCTGCCAGTTTCTAATATCAGCATGAGGTAGGGAACTGGGTCAAGACCTCTGATTTTGATTCGGCCGCTATTGTCATGTACACTTGGGTTTTGAATCTGAGGACAAACTGATCGGCGTTTCAATTGGAGATTTGACAGAACTTCTGTATTCATCTCTTGATCTACCTCTACGTTTTTTACCACCCCCACTTCCCTACAATACTAAACTGGTTATCCCTTGGTGTTTCAGAATGTCTCCTCTGAACTGATCCCTTCTTTCGGTCAATCTGTGCCACAAATTTCTTGTCTCACCAATGTTACAAGAACGAACCAGCTAATCTTCAGCATTCTTCTGTAGCATCACATTTCAAAAGCTTCTATTCTCTTATTGTCTAAACTGTTTATTGCCAATGTTTCACTTCCATACAGAACTACATTCCAGACAAAAATACCTTCATAAAAGACTTCCTAGCACTTAAATATATATTCTATGTTAACAAAAAAAAAATGGTTCTGAGCACTATGGGACTTAACATCTGAGGTCATCAGTCTCCTATACTTAGAATTACTTAAACATAACTAACCTAAGGACATCACACACATCTATGCCCGAGGTAGGATTCGAACCTGAAACCGTAGCAGCAGCGTGGTTCCGGACTGAAGCGCCTAGAACCGCTCGGCCACAATTGCCTGCTGTGTTAACAAATTTCTCTTGTTCTGAAATGCCATTGTCAGTCTACATTTTATATCCTCTCTACTTCGGCCATCATCAGTTATTTTGCTTCACAAAAAGCAAAACTCATACGCTTCTTTAAGTGTCTCTTGTCTAATCTAATTCCCTTTGCATCACCTGACTTAATACTACTGCATTACATTATCTTTGTTTTGCTTTTGTTGGTATTCATCTTGTGTCATCCTTTCTAGACACTGACCATTCCCTTCAGCTGCTCTTCCAAGTCCTTTGCTGTCTCTGACAGAATTACAATGTCATTGGGAAACGTCAACGTTTTTATTTCTTCTCCCTGAACTTTAATCCTAACTCCAAATTTTTATTTGGTTTCCTCTACTGATTGTTCAATGTACATATTAAATAACTTCGGGGATAGGCTACAACCCTGTCTCACGCCCTTCTCAGCCTCTGCTTCCCTTTGCTGCCCCACGACTCTTATAACTGCCGTCTGGTTTCTGTACAAACTGTAGATAGTCTCTCTCTCCCTGTATTTTACCCTTGCTGCCTTCAGAATTGCAAAGAGAGTATTCCAGTCAACATCGTCAAAAGCTTTTTCTAAGTACACAAATGCTACAAACGTAGGTTTGCCTTTCCTTAATCTACCTTCTAAGGTAAGTCGTAGTGTCAGTATTGCCTCGCGAGTCCCTACATTTCTCCGGAATCCAAAGTGATCTTCCCTGAGGTCTGCTTCCACCAGTTTTTCGATTCTTCTGTAAAGAATTCGTGATAGTACTTTGAACCATGACTTATTAAACCGATATTTCGGTAATTTTCATATGTTACCAGGTGCTTTCTTTGGAATTTGAATTACTAGTTCCTTCTTTAAGTCTGGGGGTATTTCGCCTGTCTCATAGATCTTGCACACCAGATGGAAGAGTTTTTTATGGCTGGTTCTCCCAAGGCTGTCACTAGTTATGACGGAATTTCGTCTCCTCCCGGGGACTTGTTTCGACTTTGACTTTCAAAGCTGTGTCAAATTTTTCGCAGTATCATATCTCCCATTTCATCTTCATCTACGCCCAGTTCAATTTCTATAATATTCCCTCTATATACTCCTTCCAGCTTTCGGCTTCCCTTCTTTGCTTGGAGCTGGTTTACCATCTGAGCTCCTGCTATTCATATAGCTACTTCTCTTTTCCCCAAAGGCCTGTTTAATTTTGCTGTAGACGATATCTATCTTTACCCTAGTGAAATATGCCTCTAAATCCGTAGGTTTGTCCTCAAGCCATTTGTGCTTAGCAATTCTGCACTTGCTGTGAATCCCATTTCTTAAACGTTCGTATTTTCTTTCACTTGCTTCATTTGCTACGTTTTAAAATTTTCTCCTTTGTTCAATTAAATTTAAAATCTCCTGTGTTATCCTAGGTCTTCTACAACAGCTTATCTTTTACCTGTTTTATCCTCTGCTGCCTTCACTATTTCGTCTGTAAAAGCTACCCATTCGGCTTCTACTGTATCCCTTGCCCATTTTCTAGTCAAGCATTGTATAATGCTCCCCGTGAAGCTCGGAGCAACGTCTGGTTCTTTCAACTTATGTAGGTCCCATATCCTTAATTTCCTGCCTTTTTTCAATTTATTCAGTTTTAATCTACAGTTCATAACCAATAAATTGTGTTCAGAGTCCACATCTGCTCCTGGAAGTGTCTTAGAATTTAAAATCTGGTTCCTAAAGCTCTGTCAAAACAATCTATATTCAACCTCAAACATTTCAGTGTCTCCAGGTCTGTTCCACGTATACACAATTCTTTTTATCATTCTTAAACCAAGTGGAAACAATGACTAAATTATGCTGTGTGCAAAATTGCACCAGGCGGCTTCCTCTTTCATTGTTTTCCTCCATTCCATATTTACCTACTATTTTCCCTTCTCTTCCTTTTCCAAGTATCGAAAATCACGAATAAATTTTCATCTCCTTTAACTATATGAATAATTTCTTTCATCTGGTCGCCCATTTCTTCAATCTCCTCATAATCTCCGGAGCTAGGTGGCATGTAAACTTGTACTAGTGTTGTAGACGTGGGCTTCGTGTCTATCTTGCCTACGACAATGCGCGCACCATGCTGTTCATAGTAGCTTACCCACATTCCTATTTTCTTATTCGTTATTAAACTTGCTCCTGCATTACCCCTATTAGAGTTTGTATTTATAACCCTGTATACACCTGACCCCGAAGCCCTGTATCTCGTGCACCGAAATTCTCTAATTCCCACTACATCTAACTTCAACCTATCCATTTCCCTCTTTAACCACGCGTTTGTCTGGTCTCTCAACAAATACCCCTCCGTTTCGGTGGTACCTACAGTATGGATAACTGCATCGCCCAGGCACGCAAGCCACTCCACTGACGGCAAGGTACATGGCTCATGTTGGGCGGGGAAGGGAAGGTGGGGTGAGGGGCAGTGAATAAGAAAGCATAATACGCATAGATTTTCAAACTTTATAAATCCTTGTATATTCATTCACACAGACAGAAAACAACTCTTTCTTTATGTTTATTTGGTGTAGTTTTAATAACATCCAGCTTACTTTTTAACTTATAATTTAAATCTACATTGAACCCTTCTAATTCTTTCTTTAGCCAGTAATTTGACTGGTACAAAGAAGGTATTTCCCTGAATTTCAATACATTTCTGTCTCTTTTATGGCTGTTCCTTCCAGCACTTTTACTAGGCTAGAGCATTTGCGTATTTTAATTTTATCTCTTATTTACTGCACTTACACTGTTGTTGCAATACTTCACTTCTTCCTAGGTGTACGCTACCAGATCTTCCGTTACACATTCTTCTGGAATTTTCGTGTGGGACTTTTTATGTTTACAACTTTTTCAAACGAGTGGTCATTAATGTTGTTATTCTGTTGGTTTTAAGCTCTACAAACGGTTGTTCTCCTGGTAGGCGCACAATATCCAGTCCGGCACATTTAGTTACAATATAAGCATCTTTTTCAAGCAGATCCAGGTGGGAATGGAGCTTTATAAGCAGATTTTTGGTGCATCCCTTAAACATGCTCCAATCCATCATTGTTGACCAGGACTCCAATATTCTGCCACTTACCAGAGCTATTAACAGTAAATGCAGGTACTTTATATTCTCAAGTCGTTTCCAGATTTCGCAATACACTGTGTTTAAAGCATCTAAGCTTTGACAGCACGTTTGCGCTGATTCAAATCATGTAATTTCCATTCCACTTACGGGCAGACGTTCCCGCGCAGAGCAGCTGTTAGCATCAGTTTATGCTTCTGTACTTCCTCGTGATAAATTGCATAATACTAAGCTGAAGTGGCTGCAGCCGTTTTGAGTTTTTAAAATCTGTTGATTTTAACAATAAGACTGTAGTAAAACTTTTTTGTGATGGGTATGGTTCATAAAACAAGAACAATTGCGTGCCTTGTACCCACATGTATTTTCTTGGAACACATTACTGTTCTGTTCCGTTACTTTCCTGCTGGCCGCGTTACCGCTAGAGTACAGGAATATCTACTAGAAAGGCCAACAGCTGCAACAAAAGAGAAATGAAGTGAGGTCTAGTAGTCAGTGAGTGATGCAAGAAACCTTGGTGGAGACTGGAGAGTGACGGACGAGACATACCTCTCTAAAGGCTTACGAAATTTACATCATATAAGTAAAATGAAACAAATTTTCATAAACAAGGTATGAGAAAAACCCATATTGATTTGGAGGCAACTGAATTCTACAGGTCCCAGCAAGATGTCCAAAAGCGGAATTCTCTAATGAAACGCGGATGGACCATTAAGAAACCCTTTTTCTCAATCACGAGCTTAAGTACTTCTCAGCCATCCTGTCCTAGAAAACAACGAGAACTATGTTGATGAGCCGACCGGTGTGGCCGAGCGGTTCTAGGCACTTCAGTCTGGAACCGCACCGCAGGTTCGAATCCTGCTTCGGGCATGGATGTGTGTGATGGCCTTAGGTTAGTTACGTTTCAGTAGTTCTAAGTTCTAGGGGACTGATGACCTCAGATGTTAAGTCCCATAGTGCTCAGAGTTATTTGAACCATTTGAACCAATGTTGATGGTTTACTGAAAACTATTTTCGAAGGAGACTGGCGAAATCGAGAGCATTTTAGTTGGTATACATCCGTCATTGACGATATATCCACGTCGTTCAGCACTGAGGTAGAGGAAGTTGCTTGAGATTGTTTAGAAAATAATACTGGGTTATATGTTTAAGTGTAACTGTTCTCTCAAAGAACCTCTATAAAAATAGGTAAAGCCATTGTACATCGTTGTATACTGTCACGGTGATTTTAAATAACTGAGAAGCAACAGTAAAATCAGATCTTTTATTAAAATATTGATAAGGAATATCAATGTTACAGTTGTCAATTTATATTTTTTTAAAAGATATCACTTACAAAATTGTTAAAAATACAGTATAGCAAGCAAGCAATTTATGATGTCTCGGTTATTAGAAATTTCAGGGCCACCAATACTCTCAATACCTCTACAGCGAACAACAGCTACGGTAAACCATCCAGTATCATAACTGAATTTATCATCCTTTATAAGAGAAAAATTCAAAATACCACATGCAAAAACACAAAGCCTGTCAAGGACAGGGCGCGAAGCATTGCCTTTCACCTTTACTTTATTTTTATCCTTGGCCCCAGTTCTGATTTCAATATTATCAATGGCCTTGTAAACAGTAGCACATGAACGGCGAACAGGCTTGTTTACAATGCCATTGATGGTATTGAAATCAGTTCTGGAGCCAAGGACAAAAATAAAGTGACGGTGAAAGGCTTTGCTTCCTATGCTATCCTTGATGGTCCTTGTGTTTTACTGGATGACGTATCGTGGCTATTGTTCGCTGTGGAGTTATTGAGAGTATTGAAGGACTCGTTAGTTTAAATAAACGTGAATAAGATGTAAATTACGTTGAAAAATAGTTTTGTTTTAAAATCATTCAAAACCGATCATGTCCAAATGTTTCATGCAAATGAGAACACGTCCATATTTAAATGTACGTTTCAAAGGAATGTCTTCATTGTAAATTTGATTTACAGGTATGGACTACACTTTGGCACAAAAGTAAAGGCGGTTGCATTGCAATGTACACTGAAGAGCCAAAGAAACTGGTACACCTGTCTAATATCGTGTAGGGCTCCAGCGAGCACGCAGAAGTGCCGCAACACGACATGGTATGGACTCGACCAATGTCTGAAGTAGTGCTAGAGGGAACTGACACCATGAATCCTGCGGGGTGTCCATAAATCCGTAAGAGTATGTGAGGTGGTGATCTTTTCTGAACAGCAAGGCACCCCAGATATGCTCATTAATGTTCATGTCTGGGGAGTTTGGTGGCCAGCGGAAGTGTTTAAAATCAGAGGAGTGTTCCTGGAGGCCACTCTGCAGCAATTCTGAACGTGTGTGGCGTCACGTTTCTCTGATGGAATTGCCCAGGTCCGTCGGAATGCACAATGGGCATGAATGAATACAGGTGATCAGACAGGATGCTTACCTACGTGTCACCTGTCAGAGTCGTATCTAGACGTATCGGGGTTCCCATATCACTCCAACGGCACACGCGCCGCATCATTACAGAGCTTCCACCAGCATGAACACTCCCCTGCTGACATGCAGGATCCATCGATTCATGAGGTTGTCTCCATACCCGCAAACGTCCATCCGCTTGATACAATTTGAATCGAGACTCTTCCGACCAGGAAACACGTTTTCAGTCATCAACAGTACAATGTCGGGGTTCACGGGCCCAGGTGAGGCGTAAAGCTTTGTGTCATGCAGTCATAGAGAGTAAATGATTTTGCCTACCGCTTCGAAAGCCCATATCGATGATGTTTCATTGAATGGTTCACACGCAGACACTTGGTGGCCGAGCATTGAAATCTGTAGCAATCTGCAGAAGGGTTGCACTTCTGTCACGTTGAACGATTCTCTTCCGTCGTTGTTGGTCCCGTTGTTGCAGGATCTTTCTCCGGCCGCAGCGATGTCGGAGATTTGGTGTTTTACCGGATTCCTCATATTCACGGCACATCTTGATAACCTGCCACTGTAGCAGCAGTAACCGATCTAACAAGTGCGCCAGACACTTATTGTCTTGTCGACCGCAGCGCCGTATTCTGCCTGTATTTGAATAGGGTGTCCTATACCAGTTTCTTTGGCGTTTCAGTGTAGTACTTTCATTCTTACGTAGACCTGAAATGAATTTTATGTTAATTTTGAAAAACTGCAGTTAGTGGACATGTCACCTTAAACATAAGGACACAGTTACTCGTACACGGACACTTGAGAACATTGGAAAAGACTTAAGGAAAGAGGACGCATATCAATAGTTAACCAATGCTATAGAATTTACAGCATTCCTAAGGCAAAGGAGTTTACAGTTGTGAAACAACATTCCCTCCTTGGTAGAATCCCGAATGCTCTCGAGAAGTTGTAAAACGTAGAGTAGCTTTCAAAACCTATCGCCAGACTCCTAACTTGGGTAACTTCTTGGGGGCGCGAAAAGTAAAAGCGTATGTTAAGAAATTCCTGAAACAACAATAAACAAAAAAGGTCAATGAGATAAAATTTTGCTCTTCACTCAATAAATCAACCAACATGATAAGCGTTTAGAATCAGCCGATTGCCTTCCCCTCTACCTACTACGTCTGCCTGGTTAGAGGAATTTGTCTATACGCTCGCTCCTTTCTCATTTCCATTCTTAATCATCCGTCTCTTGTTGAATATGATTGACATCATGTTCTGCTTCGTCGTTTCTCTAAAGAACAACTCAATGATACTATTAAATCTTCGAGTAATAACTGTCCCGGAATTAATTTTATTTATTCGTTACTCCATGCTTGCGAACCTGTCTATAGAAACGAAAGATTTGCTCTCGAGCATTTTTAATCAGTATTGGATGCAACAACACCCGACGGCACCATGGAGGACGCAAGTAATAACTCCAGTTCTGAAAAGTGGGAAAGATCCAAATAAGTCCTCTTACTATAAACCGATCGCGTTGTCATCATGTTCCAAAAACACTGGGGTGCGTGGTAATAATGAGACTGGAATTTTGGCTTGTAAAAAGTAATTTGATGCTTGGCAGGGATTATGGTTCCTGAACAATCCGCATTCGCTTGCTATGGATATCCCGTCAGCATTTCAAACGAAACGAACAGTCGTCGCCGTTTTTCTTGACGTTAAGGCAGCATATGATCATGTTCATATACAGATTCTCTTGGACAAGCTGCCGGGATTCAGAGTGATTTGTGATAGCAATAGCGTAATCACTTAAAGAATAGTCTATGCCAGATTCAAAGGCAACTTTCTCGGATCTCTTCTTGTCTCTCAGAGTTTGCCACAGATGCAATTTGAAGATCTCTCTTGTACACCCTGTATACCAATGATTTAGAAGCACAATCACTCCTCCCACAAAAATATTGCAGCATACAGACAAAGGACGTGTTTATTCCACTGCCGAGTCGTATTTTCTGGCCAACACAGCGTTATTCACTACCAAAGCAGACGTTGTTGAATGACTGTCTACTGACGGGCTAGAGATTTCGGCTGAGAAATCGGTGATCGTTCCCTTTTACAAATCGAATGCTACTCGCGTTACTAATCACTCCACGTGTGGAAAGTACACTGTCGAGATAAAATCTCATTTCGATTCCTAGGAATGATATTTGGCTCTCGGTTAAGCTGGGTGCCTCGGGTTTAAACGCAATTCGCTCGCTCACCCTTGGGTAATAGGGAGCGAATCAGAGTACCGTACTCACCATGTAACAAAGGATTATTCTGTCCCGACTAGTTTACGACTGTCTGCTGTATCACAATACGCCTAAAGTTTATCTCTCCAAATTAGATATTCTTCAATACAGGGCCGTTTGTACCAGTCTTCGACAACCACAAATGCCCTTTTGGTGGAAGCAGAGGAGATGCCTTTGAGGGTTAGATATTGCCAGATAAATTTTAAATTCAAGGCATGGTCTTTTTAGACAGTTCTGTCTATAATCGTAGAGAGTGCATTTACCGATCATGGACTGCCTCTGTACTAGCTTTGACACTTGGTGTCCTGTCACATGTTCTATGCAATGTTCTTCACATTTACTTTTGTTTGAATATGATCTCGATAAACTCAACTACCAGATTCCAGTCTGTTATTTTAGTAGGGCTAGATCGGAGATGTAAACTGGAGCCTAAATCGTTTCATTGAAACTCAGTGACCTAATTATGCAGGGTGTCCCAGGAGGAATGCTGACTGTTCAGGGGTGTGACAGGAACAGTAATTTGAAGCTAAAAAGTGCAGTAAACATAGTCTCTAAAATGAATCCCTTAAGAACTACGAGCTCTTCCTCATCTTCCATATTGTGAATCACATCTCTTTTACTGAAGGAAAGATTGTTATTATGCAGTGCTACTACCTCGAACTCTTACTAAGGCGAGGACACGTTTGGACCGTTTTACGATTTCCATCATCATTCGACTCCACTTCAACTACACCTCTCTTTCTCTCCATCGACAGCGACATTTAAAGCGTTTGAAGGGGCTTTTGAAACGGAAGCTGATGTAAATCACATACTGTTTTCGTGTCTCAAATTTGACTATGATCTTTTGAAAACGTCAGTGAATATAGAATACCACCTCCCAGGATCAGCCACTTCAGCTTTGCTTACTGCGTAAATTCGCATTTACAAAGTGATTATTAATTTCATTAAGTGTACTGGCAAACATCTTTAGTATTACATGAATGCTTGGTGTCTGCCCTTTCGGACATGTCCGAAAGAACAGACGCCACGCATTCATATAACTGATGCCCTCTATAGGATATGAATCCACAACCATAAGTGCAGATGCACATCGCCTCTCTGCGGAAAACTAAAAATTAGTGAGGACGGAGGACATGGATGAACAGTGCGGGTGGGTGGTAGTGCTACGTGGGAGCTACAGTCGGCCGAGGAGCGTGCCAAAGTACTTCGCGCATTTGCGATTAACACTCTTCTGGAGGTTAATGCAGATGCCCAGTAAACAAGATATCTGGGGTCCGAATCTCGGTCTGGAACACTTTTTCACTCGTCGCCGCTGGTTCCGCATGAAATCCCGATGCAGCTGATATAATCAGTTCCTTTCCTTTTCTTTCTCCCGCCTGCACTTTCACTTTACATTATAAAAAACCTGTAGGCTTCAGTGGGATGCATTTTTCATTTTACTTCTTGCTTGTGATGAAATTTCGTAAACAGTGTGAATTTATAAATAAAACCTGTATGAATTACTTCTAAACCCATTTGTTAACAATTTATTGTGAACAAAATTGGGCTCTGTAAATAAGCGTTGAGTATTCTCCTCATACAATTCAGTGTACATTGTAACCATGTGATGTAGATGGCGAAATAGAGTACACGCTTTGGAGGCATAAAAAGTAAATAAAAATGACATCAGCTGCCCATGCAGCATATGAGCGATATGATTTCTTACAACGAAAGAATGCGAATCCGGCTGCTACGGCATAAGTTTCCTGCTCCTAATACAAAGAGAGCATACTACGGTTTTCCTATAGTTTCATAAACTCGGTTTTAATGAGAGGATGCAATTTGTTTAGCAGACATATTAACTGCAGGATATAAGCTAACAAAAAAGGATCACTGTAGAGCAACCTTGAGTATATTTATAGCCTGGAATGAAGCTGCAGGCGTTTGAAGTATGTAGCCCGGTGTTCATCTTCTGGATCAAATGATGCGGACAGTGGACAGTGGCGGTGGTTAGTGTGCTGGCCGCTGTTACGTGAGCTACTTCTGAGCAGCCTACTTGACTTCTTGTTCCAGGGTGATCTGCAACTGAGTACACTGTTCTGCCTGCTGTTGCGATTGAGGATTCACATGTTGCGGTCATAGTGTCTAGAATTCCGAATCCGTATTAGCTGGACTTGGCGTACCATCTAACACACACATTAAAAAGGGCAGTACGGGGCCTCGAATATTCAAAACCGCACGAATATGTGCTACGAATATAAATCACTAGTCCAAACTTAATGGGATGAGTCATTTCCAAGCAAAAGTGCGCGTCGTACCACGTGAGACATTTGAATGCTTACCTAGTCAAGATCAAAGAGAAGATATGTGGTAATATGAAGAAACTAAATATCGACGTAATAGGACCAAAAACACACATAGTTCAATGTCGTGATTTAGATCTGTATTTTCCCCCGCTTAAAATAATAACGGTATCTTGACGACAGACTTTTTTGCAGACCTGAAGGTTTTGTACAGCAATTCCGTCTTCAACGTGCAGTTGTGGGATTTCAGTGAAGTTGTCGAAGCAAAATGTGCCATGCAGTCAACTTCCTGCGCTGAAGCACAAGCCTATGTTACAATATACTTGGCAAAAGACAGGTTATGACCTTGACGCACTAGTATCATATTTTGCAAATGTAATTATTGTGGCGTTTGATACTGAATGGCTTGAATGCGAAAGTGATGCTGAATATGAACACGTGGCTTTAGTCGGATGTGCATATCGTTCCGTTAAATTTTTCTTGGTCACGTCATTGAAATTTCCCAAATGACTGACTGGCTGTGCAGTACTATCAGGTCATTAAAAAAGTTTGTTATTCAGCTAGCGTAATTATTTAAAGCAGAGTGTAAAATAGCAATAAGTCACGACGGTATTTTGTTTCTTCGTGCTACCGAAGTTCCTCACTTAGACCATGAATATGTCTTCATTCATGTCTCTCGTGGTAAAACGCGCAGTTTTCCATGCGAATGGCTAATACCACTGTCTCTGGGATGATCGATTTATATTCTAAGCACATTTTCGTGCGGTGCTAAGCGTTCGAGGTCACGTATTTCCCTTGTAAATTCAAGCCCCTGTCACCAGAAAAACACCACGTGTCGGTGTAACAAAAGTGCTTCTTCATACAACAGAAACTACACAGAAGGTTCGCAAAACAAGTCCATGCCTTAGCGTCGTAAACATCATAAATAGTCATCATTAATGTGGTCCTCCAAGAAAGTTCGTAGTCCTGCCACAGTCCTGTCAACCGACAAGCAAAACAGTCCGAAATAATAATCACGGTGAGAGTACAAATTCACAGTCAGTTGTATGTATCGCGGTGTTAGTTTTCTACGAAACGCAGCACGGTCCGAAGTGATGAAAGGGGAGTTATAATATCCGTGTGACGACAGCGGTTCTGTCCACGTAACGACATTCCTACTCCGTCCGGCGGTAGTCTGTGCAGCCGTTAGCTATCGATTTCTCTGTCCGCATTTCGCATACACAGTACGTAAAGGCTACCACAGTTCAGTTCTAGACTTACGTGATCATAAATAGTGAACTTCGGTTTGTTGTTCGCTTTGCAGTAAAGGGGGAGACGAAGCAAAACATGCAATTCAGCACATCTCCCGGAAACGCAGACTGATAGGCAATATATGTCTAAATTAACATCTAAATATATACTCTTCAAACCACTGTGAAGTACTTGGCAGAGGATACTTAGTAAGATATCACTTGCGGTTTCTTCTAGTTCCATTCGCGTGTGGAGCGCCGAAAGAATGACTGCTTCATTGCCTCTCTACGGGCTGTAATTAATCTAATCTAGTCTTCAAGGTCTCTACAAGAGCGATAATTAGGGGACTGAATCACATACTTAGATTCTTCACGCAATACTGGTCCCTGAAACTTTGTAAGTAGGCTTCGTGGAATAATTGACGTCTGTTCTCAAGCGTCGGCCAATTCAGTTTTTTCAATATTTCTACGACTCTCTCATGTGAATCGAGCAATCCTGTGATCATCTGTGGTGTGCTTCTTCGTATACATTCCATACCCCCCATTAATCCAACTAGGTATCGGTCCTACACATTTGAGAAATAGTCTATGATGGTAGTAGCCTCTTTTGCAGAAAAACAGAGTCTGAGAAGAAGGTACTGAAATTGAAAACAGAGTGTCGAAATGTCATGCGAAGGTATTGAAATTGAAAACAGAGTCTCTAAATGCCATGCGTTCAAAATAAATCAACATTCATAAAGTGACTGGTAACAGCAATTTTGTTTCCTTGTGAGAAATAACCATATATTTATCCAGTCACAGGCTTTCCCACGTATTTAGTATGACAGATATAAGTGGAGTTACCCTTTTCGAATATAATTAATTCCAACCGATTTCATAAAAATGAATGAATTTTGTCAACTCATTCTACTTCGAATCAAAGAGGAAATAGAGGAACCGATGCGTTACCAGGAATTTAGTTTTGTATTCAGTCTTTGTCTCAACTACGCTAATCTTCACTCTCCCACGAAAGACAGACTTATCGATGGCACCTTCAGGGGCGAGGGGGATATTTTGTTTGCTCTGTGAAGTTGAGGGCTGTGCCGGTGTTAGCACAGATAGTGGCAGAGTCACCAAAGCCGGACAGGCCTCGACAGAGCTGACAGACGAATCATGCCTCACATACCACAGGGGGGCTCTATAGCCGTACGGAAGCCAGCAACCCCCCCCCCCCCCCCCCCCCTTGCGGAGTAAACCCCAAGGGAAAATCCTATTACTCCAAGTTGTGAGATGGACGTCAGGCAAACAACCCCACCTTGAACAATGGAAATGTTGGGGATGCCAAACATCGGCCTCGGAAGGACAAAGATTCTAGGATGACGATCCGCCGACGAAAAAAGTTGACGAGAAGGAAAACAGAAATTGTGATGACAGACCTGTCAAATAGTAAAAAATTAGAGAAGAAATGGATAAGTACAGAATGAAAATAGCGGCACTGTAATAAATTTGGTGTAAACGACAAGGAATGATAGCATTGGGGAAACATATACTGATGTATAGTGGAGGGAGTGTAGGCCATCACGGTACCAGTTTTCTTATACATATGTCAGTGAAGATAAATGTAATTAGTTTCACAGCAGTTAGTGAAAAGTTGTGTTATTTAAGAATTAGGGCAAGATTTTTTAATGTTACGATAGTGTGTCCCTATGGAGGATGAAGATGAAGTTCAGAAGCATGCATTTCACTGAAACTAGAAGTCAGCAAAGTTAAACCCAGAATGCGATAATGATCCTTCTGGATCTGAATGAAAAAATAGGGAGAGGAAAGCGTATATACACATAATAGGAAAAAGGTCTGCAGGAAGTCAGTAATGACAATATACTAAGGCTGATAGACTTCGCCAGTGGGAAGGAAAAAAATGTTCAAATGTGTGTGAAATCTTATGGGACTTACCTGCTAAGGACATCAGTCCCTAAGCTTACACACTACTTAAACTAAATTATCTTAAGGACAAACACACACACCCACGCCCGAGGGAGGACTCGAACCTCCGCCAGGACTAGCAGCACAGTCTATGACTGCAGCGCCCTAGACCGCTCGGCTAATCCCACGCCCAGTGGGAAGGAGATGAAGAAGCATATGGTATCCAAGGAAAGACGTTAAGCAGTGCACTTAGGCATCACCAGACGGAGTTACAAGAAACCAAACAGACCATCTAATTATAAATAAACTTTATACATCAGATATTAAGGAACTTAGTAGCTGTGCAGGGGCAGATCGAGACACAGATCGTTGCTTAGTTCGCATCAGATATAGACGGAAAATAGATCCTACAAAAAACAAAAAGATCAGGAGAAAAGCGAAACACAATACATAAAATCTCCAAATTAAAGAAAAATACGAAGAATACAAGAAGAACGCAGAAGAGATTTTACAGACAAAAAAGAACACAGGAAAGGAAGTGGATGTCCAAAGGAAATGGGAGATATTGAATATAACCATCAGTATAGCCGCAGAGGAAATACCGCGGAGGGTAGAACACAAAAGAACAGTGCTCACTAGTAAAGCAAGAGAGAATGACGTGAGGCAAAGGATCTGCGAAGGCAAACAAGACGTAGCGGAAGAGTACAGAGAGAAGAGCAAAACAGCAGATAAATTATACAGAGTGAAGAAGTGGCACTATGAAAGGTAATGATAGAGTAGTTGGACGAAATGAGAGACATTAATGAGATACGAAAGTTCTCTAAAAGATCTGAAGAACTGAATAGAGGAGGCCAGCCGAGAACAGCCTTCTATGAGGATAAATACTGAAACTCAATTAGATATAAAAGTTAAGCTTCGGGAAGATGGCAAAAACATTTTACTGAATTACTCTATGGAAAGCGAAGAGGAAAGAGAAATGAAGCCTTGAATAAGTAAGAGGAGGAATTGGATTTGGAACTGGAATCGGAATTACAAGCGGAGGACCACGAAGTCGGACCACCAAACTCAGAGTATGTCAGGAACGCGATTAAAAACTGTAAGAATAATAACTTAATCGTTAACATCCATTTGGGAACCTTCTGCCAAGATAATAAACATAATGGATTTTGTAAAGTAAACTCTTTCTTTATTTTGTGTTTTCCTGTTCAGTATTTTTGAGGGAGTGCATTAGACTTGAAGGTCGCATCAAGGGAATAGTAGGAATAAATGTTGCTACACGATCGAAAGCTAAAATTTTGAACACAGTCAATGGTGAACAGCCAGCTGTAGTCTAAGGCAGCATTCCTTGTTGCAAAGGGGAGAAAGTGATGCGGGTGATTCTGAGCAAATCAAGGGGAGTGTTGATGAGTTACAGGTAGAGAAGGGACCGGCCATACACCAGGACAATTGGTGGAAGGTAAACTCGGCGCAGTAGTGACCACAAGCGTACGAGAAGGTGAAGAGGCGTTCTTCACTCCCAAGGGTGGATTTACCCAGATAGAGGCACCAAGCATTAAAGATATAAACCTTGATGTTCGAAACGAATCCTTCAATGAGAGACGATAGCTGCTGGATAAACTGGATGAAAACCTTGGGGAACTAGAAATTAGATTTGACTGAGCAGTTGCGTAAATTAAATCCATCGCAGAATTAATGCGTGCTTAATGTTACCACCCAATGGAAATAAGCAATAATAGGAAAAGTTGATGAGGTTCAAGGGAACCAACACGAGCTTACGCGAAACTCAGCGTGCCCTTTTCTCACATGAGATCGTGGGAACTATGGATGGATAACAGGCGGATTCCATGTTCCTAGATTTCCGTAAGGCATTTGGCACGGTGCCACATTGGAGACTGTTAACGAAGGTACATGAAGTAGGTCCCAACTACGTGAGTAGCTCGAAGACTTCTTAAGTAACAGAACCCAGTAAGCTGTCCTCGACGGCCAGTGCTCATCAGGGACAAGGGTATGATCAGGAATGTCCTAGGGAAGTGCGATAGGACCACCGTTATTTTATATATACATAAATGATCTCTGATGGACAGGCTATGCAACAGTCTGCGGCCGTTTGCTGGTGATGCTGTTTTGTATGGGTAGGTATCGTCGTTGAGTAACTGTAGAAGGATACAAAATGACTTAGATAAAATTTCTAGTTGGTGTGTTGAATGACTGGTAGCTCCAAACATATATAAATGTAAGTAATGCATAATGGTCGAATATAGTATTAGTAATGTGCTGCTTGACACAGTCACGTCTATTAAATATTTGAGCGAAAGTTGCAAAGCAGTATGAAATGGAATGAGTATTTAAGGAATGTAGTAGGTAAGGCGAATGGGCGACTTCCGTTAATTGGCAGAATTTTAAGACAGTGTGGTTCATCAGTAAAGGAGATCGCATGTAGGATACTGGTGCGACCCATTATTTTCCGCTTATCGTGGAAGATCGCCTTGCCTTTTTTTTATGCTCTCATTTTGTTCGTTCTATTTGTTCGGCGCGGACATCCAATGACGCTTGTTCAAGTTCATCGTCGTTCCATTAACTTATTTTTTTATTACAGAGGGCGTCTAACCCTCTGACCGAACACGCTGAGCTACCGTGCTGGCGCCCATTAGGCTATCCGAGTACGACTCACCAATGGACCCAAACTCCATGTTCAAAAATGGTTCAAATGGTTCTGAGCACTATGGGACCTAACATCTGAGGTCATCAGTCCCCTAGAACTTAGAACTACTTAAACCTAATCTCGCTTGCCCAGTTTCGCAAAATAAATACGATATTGCAGTGCCTGTGTTATCCCGAATTAAGATGCAATTTTCCTTCAGAAATACATGTACGTCCGAAGAACATTGCATCGTAATTCGTAATAACACATGCAATGCAATACTGTATGACTCGTAGAGGTACAGAACCCTCCGCCACACACCATACGGTGGCTTGCGGAGTATGTGTGCAGATGTAGATGTAGGAGTGGCGCAAAGCACATGACACGACGTTTTTTTCCACCGACTGATGTAGGAACATCAGCAGTTCGCATTGTACCTTCAGCTCAGACACCACATATTTGGCCGGCCGCTGTGGCCGAGGGGTTCTAGGAGCTTCAGTCTGGAACTGCGCGACCGCTACGGTCGCTGGTTCGAATCCTGCCTCGGGCATGGATGTGTGTGGTGTCCTTAGGTTAGTTAGGTTCAAGTAGTTCTAAGTTCTAGAGGACTGATAACCTCAGATGTTAAGTCTCATAGTGTTCAGAGCCATTTGAACCATTTGAACCACATATTTGATCGCGACCACCAAGAGCTGTGAACCACAATCCTTGTACGTACAGAGCGGCTTCCGCTTCACATCTGCAATGACGACGTGACCACGTCATAGTGAATATATATTAAAAACGATAGCAGAAACACTCCGCTGCCCATCTTTGTTTTAATTCTTTTTAGACTATTTTTCACCCAGATACCATGCCTTCCATTCTGCGATACATAAATAAATACGATGTCTTGATATAATCTGCTAAATTCGGAAAATGTTAGCCGTCTATACGAATTCTGTGTGACAGCGTAATATCCTTCAATCATATAAGGCAATTTTATCGGTAATGTCATTCCCTATTGTAGTTTAAGCAATCATAACCGTAAGTGATGTCATGATCAGGTAATCAACTTACAATACATACATTGTGGTTGGCTTGAGAAATAGTTGAAACCTACACTCCTGGAAATGGAAAAAAGAACACATTGACACCGGTGTGTCAGACCCACCATACTTGCTCCGGACACTGCGAGAGGGCTGTACAAGCAATGATCACACGCACGGCACAGCGGACACACCAGGAACCGCGGTGTTGGCCGTCGAATGGCGCTAGCTGCGCAGCATTTGTGCACCGCCGCCGTCAGTGTCAGCCAGTTTGCCGTGGCATACGGAGCTCCATCGCAGTCTTTAACACTGGTAGCATGCCGCGACAGCGTGGACGTGAACCGTATGTGCAGTTGACGGACTTTGAGCGAGGGCGTATAGTGGGCATGCGGGAGGCCGGGTGGACGTACCGCCGAATTGCTCAACACGTGGGGCGTGAGGTCTCCACAGTACATCGATGTTGTCGCCAGTGGTCGGCGGAAGGTGCACGTGCCCGTCGACCTGGGACCGGACCGCAGCGACGCACGGATGCACGCCAAGACCGTAGGATCCTACGCAGTGCCGTAGGGGACCGCACCGCCACTTCCCAGCAAATTAGGGACACTGTTGCTCCTGGGTTATCGGCGAGGACCATTCGCAACCGTCTCCATGAAGCTGGGCTACGGTCCCGCACACCGTTAGGCCGTCTTCCGCTCACGCCCCAACATCGTGCAGCCCGCCTCCAGTGGTGTCGCGACAGGCGTGAATGGAGGGACGAATGGAGACGTGTCGTCTTCAGCGATGAGAGTCGCTTCTGCCTTGGTGCCAATGATGGTCGTATGCGTGTTTGGCGCCGTGCAGGTGAGCGCCACAATCAGGACTGCATACGACCGAGGCACACAGGGCCAACACCCGGCATCATGGTGTGGGGAGCGATCTCCTACACTGGCCGTACACCACTGGTGATCGTCGAGGGGACACTGAATAGTGCACGGTACATCCAAACCGTCAGCGAACCCATCGTTCTACCATTGCTAGACCGGCAAGGGAACTTGCTGTTCCAACAGGACAATGCACGTCCGCATGTATCCCGTGCCACCCAACGTGCTCTAGAAGGTGTAAGTCAACTACCCTGGCCAGCAAGATCTCCGGATCTGTCCCCCATTGAGCATGTTTGGGACTGGATGAAGTGTCGTCTCACGCGGTCTGCACGTCCAGCACGAACGCTGGTCCAACTGAGGCGCCAGGTGGAAATGGCATGGCAAGCCGTTCCACAGGACTACATCCAGCATCTCTACGATCGTCTCCATGGGAGAATAGCAGTCTGCATTGCTGCGAAAGGTGGATATACACTGTACTAGTGCCGACATTGTGCATGCTCTGTTGCCTGTGTCTATGTGCCTGTGGTTCTGTCAGTGTGATCATGTGATGTATCTGACCCCAGGAATGTGTCAATAAAGTTTCCCCTTCCTGGGACAATGAATTCACGGTGTTCTTATTTCAATTTCCAGGAGTGTATTTACAGCGTGATTCTCCCTTGCAATCGTTAGTATTCTCGGCGATTATGGATATGGAATGCTGGAAGATATTGTATAACGCAGGAAGTTATTACGAGATAACATTCGTTGCAATAAAGCACCCAGCCGGCTAGTGCGGTGGCTGCATGATGGCTATGTTTTTCTTCGCTTTGCTCATAGCACAGCACTTTATCGGATTTTCACTGTGGTTTCCATTTGGCGACCGATCGGACCTTACTTTCAGAATACGACTCGTTTTCGTTTCTCTTTATATTTGCTTAATGTATTCATGCCTCAGTCCCATTCTATTACAAAATATATTTTCTAGAGCGCATTATAGTTCCGAAATTATGAAGAAAACACCAAAGAATAAGCAGAGTCTGTGCAAGACGTGTAGCAATGGTTTTAATTGTCAAATTTAGAGAGGATATATGTGTAACGGAAACATAATATATTCACAGTTGTAGCCTACACCGAATACTTGAGTGCTAATAGTATTAAAGGCAGCCGTTCACACAGTTCGTCCTGAGCAGTGGATGGACTAGCTGTTTTAACCATGATGTCATGAAAGTGTCTTATGGGAATACTGACCGCCATTTTGAGGAAAATGCAATGACATCATTGATTTACAATGTCAGAGGGTGTTACCGCGTATTGTTTTGCTATACATCACTGTTATGATTTACAAAAGAACCCACTACAGAGTATAAACCCATTTGCTCAAAAGGAGGCAGTAGTACCAATCTGTTGTCTTAAAGTAAGGCAGGTAATTATCTACAATATGGATTACACCCAGCTTTCCTACTATAATGGACGCATTTACAATTCAGAATAAGGTGTCATGAGATAACCTGCATCCTACGTCATTATGACATGCATACGAAGTCCGTAAGAAGTAGGCATTATGTGCGTGCGACGTGCGTCCAACGTACATGTGATGTGAAATAAAAATAGGTGTTGAAATTAGTTTGTTACCTTAATGTCAGGCAACAAATTAGTTACAATATGCGCTGCACGTCCATTTCTACATGAAAGGACGCATTTACTCTTGAAGCAGGTGCAACTGCACTCCAGCTGAAACAATTACATATGGTCCCGGAATGATCACTCTGGATTGTCCTTATACTCTCATTATGGTGATTAGACTCATGAAATTGCTCTAAAGGAATTGGGATTGTGTTATCATTTCAAGTTAAACGCCAGCATTTCCGACTAATCTGGAAGATCGTTTACGGGCTGCCGCATCTCAGATACTGCCGGATCAGGGACCCTTTGCGCTGCTGGACAAAAAAGCGATAATATAAGTATAAACGAATATATTAATAATAATATTAATAACTGATAGATAAACACTTACTTTAAATCTTATTCTGCTTAATGGAAGTAGCGGCTGATCTCTGGAAATTTTTGAAATTTGTGGTAAGATCGTATGTGACCGAACTGTTGAGGTCATTGGTCCCTAGGCTTACACACAACTTAGTCTAACTTAAACTAACTTACGCTAAGGACAACACACACCTATGCCCGAAGGAAGACTCGAACCTCTGACGGGGAGAACCGCGCGAACCGTGGCAAGGCGCCACAGACCGCGCGGCTATCCCAAGCGGGCCGGCCGTTGTGGCCGAGCGGTTCTAGGCGATTCAGTTTGGAACCGCGCGACCGCTACGGTCGCAGGTTTGAATCCTGCCTCGGGCATGCATGTGTGTGATGTCCTTAGGTTAGTTAGGTTTAAGTAGTTCTAAGTTCTAGGGGACTGATGACCTCAGCTGTTAAGTCCCACAGTGCTCAGAGCCATTTGAACCATTTCTATCCCGCGCGGCAATCTCTGCTGATAGCGCTTCATGACGAGCCTTTCATTACAGAGTACAGATCTCTAATGATCCAAATTACTCGTTCTGATCCTCTGACTATTATGACTAGACTCTTGGAGTTGCTCTTAGAAAACAGGGTTTGAGCAATGATAGTTAATAAAGAATATATACTATTATTTATAAATTAGTAGCCATACGAAGGTTATCCTTCCATTTCAAATCTCACTACAGAGTACAGACTTGGAATAATGAAAATTGAATATGAAGAATGGGGGAGGGGGCCTGGCGATTGACCGAGATCACGGTGATATCGACATAACGAGATTGGCTGACCTCCCCTCTCCCATCTTCTCCTTCCCTCTCCACCCCTTACCCGGCGGTGACCAGGATATTATATGCACAATCGCACGTTTGCTAACTTCGCTGTTCCCGGACCAGCACTGCTAACCTGCTTATGACTTGAATAGTAACGTATTTTTGCTTTGTCTAAAATGATACTGGCGTAGATGGGACGTTGTCGGAGCTCGAACGACACCAGAGAAACAGGGAAGGAGGATTCGCGATGATACTTGGCGTCCAGCACTCTAAACCTGATGGATTCCTCTATGGAAACCTTACAGTGATGTCATATCATTTCTAGCAATATATACCGAAATCGTTGATTGCCTGTGCTTTAACACCACCTACAATACCTTTGTGGTCAAGGAGGTAACCTATATTGTGTTGTGCAACAGAAATGTAGTCGCCTCAGGCTGCTACATGATTAACTGCACAACACCATATCAAGATATTGCATCAGATGCATTGTTGACGAGGAGCTACCATTAATATGATACCCACTTAGTCGACGTTAGACGGAGCTATTCATGTACTTAACTCACTAATCCCGGCGCTGTCAATGGTCGTGGTTAACCCTTGGACACATAACAGGAGCTTTTAGACCCGGTCACCTTACATTCTCTCAAGAAATGGTCTTAACTTTATTTATTTAGTTGATGTTCTGTGTAATCCTTGGAAATGCAACCGATTTACTACAGAAGCAACATTGTTGCAAATCAAATTAATTATTTTATTTTATGCATTTTGTAGCCCTACTCGTATAATGGATGATAGTGGTCTTTTAGACCCCGTAGCAAGCCAGCCGCCTTTCCGATACTTTATTCATGTTGTACCAGAATGATGTGTTAAAGTAGCTAGGTTGTATTGTATTGTATTGTATGTTAACCGGAGGCCTAGAAACGACGGAGAGGCTCCGTCCCCGCCACAGCCGCAGTGGTCCACAACCGGACGACGACTACCGCAGTCCACTTCACCCCTCTGCCGCCCCACACCGAACCCAGGTTTACTGTCCGGTTCGCCCCAGAAGGGAACGTCTCACACCAGACGAGTGTAACCCCTATGTTTGCGTGGTAGTGTAATGGTGGTGTAAGAGTACGTGGAGAATTTGTTTGCGCAGAAATCGCCGACATAGTGTAGCTGAGGCGGAATAAGGGGAACCAGCCCGCATTCGCCGTGGCAGATAGAAAACCGTCTATAAACCATCCACAGACTGGCCAGCTCACCGGACTTCGACACAAGCACAAGTCCGCCGGGCGGATTCGTGCCGGGGATCAGGCGCTCCTTCCCGCCCGGGAAGCCGTGCGTTAGACAGCACGGCCAACCGGGCGGGCAAAATAGCTAGGTTACTGAAAAGAGTTATCAGTTTAGCACAACTATACTCTTTACTGAGAGGTCAGAAGCTCTGTAAAAGCTTCATCCCAGTACTCAATTGAATATAAGTGTAGTTCCCAATGCCAAAACACTGTCAGATGGACGTACGTTTTGTGTCATAAACATAATAAATATTTAAGTTACTATTATACCTTAGTCAAAACCTAATTATGTATCATAATGCCTGTAAAGACAGACCAACATATGAAGTCAGCACAAGTGATCGGATCTTTAAATCATTTGTTACTGAAAGACTTGAAGATGAAACTCTAATGAAGAAGAGAGCTGAGATTTAAACACTGATGGTCATCGGCATAATGAACCCATGTATTCTAGCGTCTCAGGTGAAAGAAGCAGTGAAGAATTAGATGATTCAGACTAAAAAATTGCCGACTTCTCTGTCGGTCATGATGGAACTCAACAGAGTAAACAACTGTCACCAACGAGCAGAATACTATTACACAATATCATGAAAGTTCCACCTTCTCCAGTAAGAGGGAGAGTAACAAAATAAAAAAAAAAAAAAAAAAAAAAGTAAAAGTAAAATACACTCGAAATGAAGGCTTCCAGGATCTGGGAAATTTTATAGTCATTTTCATTTGAAAGAAAATCTGACGACTGTTCGGTGTGCGGCCAAAAACAACAAATCTGTGGTGTTGCTAAGTCTCTGGAAAATAGCACCACTGTCGATGAATGGCATAAAAATAACACTATTCCGTAATGATCAACAGCTTCCGCTTATTTTCACAGTAACATC
Organism: Schistocerca nitens; assembly: GCF_023898315.1. Classification (NCBI taxonomy): domain Eukaryota; kingdom Metazoa; phylum Arthropoda; class Insecta; order Orthoptera; family Acrididae; genus Schistocerca; species Schistocerca nitens. The sequence continues at coordinate 318,384,786 of NC_064616.1, forward strand.
CCAACTATATGGATGGTAGTTTTGATAAAAACAGAACTTCCCTGTTACGGAGAGGAGAATCAAGATGCCACGCCTCCAAAATAAAGTTCTAGAAGCTACAGCCAACGGGCAAAGATTGCGGCAACTGGAAGGCAACCAATAGGAAGATGCTTCATGTGCCCACATCTCTGTAAGCCAGAAGACGGTCAGTTATCCTGTAAATGCACAAAAAATATGAAAAAATCATAGTTAATTTATTTGTGAAAACTATTACTTTTAATGAGCAAATACTCTGACGCAATCATTAAATGGACAGTTATTCAGGTCTGGAAAATTATGACGTATTTTATTATACTGAGTTTCATGTTGTTGTTGTTGTTGTTGTTGTTGTTGTTGTGGTTTTCAGTCCAGAGACTAGTTTGATGCAGCTCTCCATGCTACTCGATCCTGTGCAAGCTTCTTCATTTCCCAGTACCTAATGCAACCTACATCTTTCTGAATCTGCTTAGTGTATTCATCTCTTGGTCTCCCTCTACGATTTTTACCCTCCACGCTTACCTCCAACACTAAATTGGTGATCACTTGATGCCTCGCAATATGTCCTACCAAACGATCCCTTCTTCTAGTCAAGTTGTGCCACAAACTCCTCTTCTCCCCGATTCTATTCAATACTTCCATCATTAGTTATGTGATCTACCCATCTAATCTTCAGCATTCTTCTGTAGCACCACATTTCGAAAGCTTCTATTCTCTTCTAGTCCAAACTATTTATCGTCCATGTTTCACTTCCATACATGGCTACACTCCATACAAATACTTTCAGAAATGACTCCCTGACATTTAAATCTATACTCGATGTTAATAAATTTCTCTTCTTCAGAAACGCTTTCCTTGCCGTTGCCAGTCTACATTTTATATCCTCTATACTTCGACCATCATCAGTTATTTTGCTCCCCAAATAGCAAACTCATTTACTACTTTAAGTGTCTCATTTCCTAATCTAATTCCCTCAGCATCACCCGACTTAATTCGACTACATTCCATTATCCTTGTATTGCTTTTGTTGATGTTCATCTTATACCCACCTTTCAAGACACTGTCCATTCCGTTCAACTGCTCTTCCAAGTCCTTTGCTGTCTCTCACAGAATTATGGTGTCATCGGCGAACCTCAAAGTTGTTATTACTTCTCCATGGATTTTAATTCCTACTTTGAATTTTTCTATTGTTTCCTTTATTGCTTGCTCAGTGTACAGATTGAATAACATCGGGGAGAGGCTACAACCCTGTCTCACTCCCTTCCCAACCACTACTTCCCTTTCATGTCCCTCGACTCTTATAACTGCCACCTGGTTTCTGTACAAATTGTAAATAGCCTTTCGCTCCCCGTATTTTACCCATGCCACCTTCAGAATTTGAAAGAGAGTATTTCAGTCAACATTGTCAAAAGCTTTCTCTAAGTCAACGAATGTTATAAACGTAGGTTTGGCTTTCCTTAATCTATTTTCTAAGATAAGTCGTAGGGTCAGTATTGCCTCACGTGTTCCAATATTTCTACGGAATCCAAAAAAATCTTCCCGAAGGCCCGCTTCTACCAGTTTTCCCACTCGTCTGTAAAAAATTCGCGTTAGTATTTTGCGGCCGTGACTTATTAAACTGATAGTTGGGTAATTTTCACATCTGTAAACACCCGCTTTCTTTGGGAGTGGAATTATTATATTCTTCTTGAAGTCTGAGGGTATTTCGCCTGTCTCATACATCTTGCTCACCAGATGGTAATGTTTTGTCAGGACTGGCTCACCCAAGGCTGTCAGTAGTTCTAATGGAATGATGTCTACTCCTGGAGCCTTGTTTCGATTAGGGCCTTTCAGTGCTCTGTCAAACTATTTACGCAGTATCATATCTCCCATTTCATCTTCATCTACATCCTCTTCCGTTCCCATAATATTGTCCTCAAATACATCGCCCTTGTGTAGACCCTCTATATACTCCTTCCACCTTTCTGCTTTCCCTTCTTTGCTTAGAACTGGGTTTACATCTGAGCTCTTGATATTCATACAAGTGATTCTCTTTTCTCCAAAGGTCTCTTTAATTTTTCTGTAGGCAGTATCTATCTTACCCCTAGTGAGATAAGCCTCTACATCCTTACACTTGTCCTCTAGCCATCCATGCTTAGCCAGTTTGCACTTCCTGTCGATCTCATTTTTGAGACGTTTGTATTCCTTTTTGCCTGCTTCATTTACTGCATTTTTATATTTTCTCCTTTCTTCACTCAAGGATTTCTACTAGCCCTCGTATTTTTACCCACTTGATCCTCTGTGCTGCCTTTACTTCTTCATCCCTCAAAGCTACCCATTCTTCTTCTACAGTATTTCTTTCCCCCATTCCTGTCAATTGTTCACTTATGCTCTCCCTGAAACTCTGTACAACCTCTGGTTTACTCAGTTTATTCAGGTCCCATCTCCTTAAATTCCCACCTTTTTGCAAAAAAAAAAAAAAAATGGCTCTGAGCACGATGGGACTTAACATCTATGGCCATCAGTCCCCTAGAATTTAGAACTACTTAAACCTAACTAACCTAAGGACATCACACAACACCCAGTCATCACGAGGCAGAGAAAATCCCTGACCCCGCCGGGAATCGAACCCGGGAACCCGGGCGCGGGAAGCGAGAACGCTTCCGCACGACCACGAGCTTCGGACCCACCTTTTTGCAGTTTCTTCAGTTTTAATCTACAGTTCATAACCAATAGATTGTGGTCAGAGTCAACATCCGCCCCTGGAAATGTCTTACAATTTAAAACCTGGTTCCTAAATCTCTGTCTTACCATTATATAATCTATCTGATACCTTATAGTGTCTCCAGGCTTCTTCCATGTAAACAACCTTCTTTCATGATTCTTGAACCACGTGTTAGCTATGATTAAGTTATGCTTTTTGCTAATCCAGCCACTCACGCATCCAAGGGATAAAGGTACCGAAAAACACTATTGGTGAGAATCCTCTTGCCGACGAATGACATTCACAATGTTGGAGAGAAGGATTGACTACCACTTCACACTCTCCGTAGGATAATGGGCATCCAAGAATCATCCATCGACTGCACAGATTAATGTACACTAACTGCGGATATGCTGCGCCAGCAGTTACATGAACGGGTTCTCTGAAAGAAGACAGTCTGGGGACATTTGGTACTTGATACAGACATCGCACTGTACTCTCATCGACGTCTGATACTCTTCACCACTTTGGAGCAGCTTACTATATGATTGTGTAACATGTATACAGTGAGAATTCTACAGCTATGAATTGATTACATTAGTCACAGCTCTACGAAAATTGGTGTTACGTGATGTGAAGCTTTTTTTTGCTATGCAGTGATTGTTATTAAAAAATTGTCGCTAATCGTGGTGGTGACATGGTCCACTTCATTGCTTTCATAAAGGATTGAATCACACTGGTTACTTGTATACTGTGCAACAACATAACAAACTAAGTTTTATGTTACACTAAATCAACAGTCGTGTTTTTTTTCGCACCCCAACCTTTTGATAAATGCCTTATTTATCTTGTCCCTCAGTACTTTCTCTGCAAGCTAGATTTGTGCATAGCTGGTTTTCTGTAATTCATGTCCATAAAATGAGGCAGTAATATTATGTGATCTGTTCTCTTGCATAATACGTATATGTTCTCGAATTTGTTTCTTGTACTTTAACTGTCCTTAATATTTCAGTTGATCAGTTTGCAGTGTAACCTTTACCTAATACTGTTATATGCTTGTGGAATCTCGTAAAATCGCTCACCTGAAATTTTTCTCGACTTATGTACAGTCCGATCGTTATTACATACAGATGAATGTAATCGAAGTGTACACTGTTAGGAAACTTACTGACAGAATGAAACTCTCTACTTCGACATCAGAGCTTCTAAGATTATCGTCCGCAAAAGATTCGAGACTCGGTCACGCACCCTTAATTATTATGATTGAGCATAGTATAGTACTGTAACATCGCAAGACACAGTTATGAATTTTTCGTCTCACGTGTACAGCATTAATAAGTACTTGCCTTTTTGAAGAGAAAAGGTATTTACGCATTTGTTTCTCATAAAGGTATTATGTTTTATATCTTCTGGGAAACGCTGACGTCAACAGAGGAACATTTCAAATAATACCGCTAAGATTACTCTCATTCCTCCTTTTATTCTCGTTTCCATATTCTGCCGTTCCTGTTCCAATACATATAGGAGCCAAAACTCAACAGTATATGCTGAAACCTAACATCTGTTCAATTCTGCTATGTTTATCTCTCTGTCTCTGTCTCTCTCTCTCTCTCTCTCTCTTTCTCTCTCTCTCTCTCTCTCTCTCTGTGTGTGTGTGTGTGTGTGTGTGTGTGTGTGTGTGCGCGCGCACTCTCTCTCTCTCTCTCTCTTTCTCTTTCTCTCTCTCTCTCTCACACACACACACTCCAGAAAGACGGTGAAACTATGACTAGGCGCTAAATGGTTGGACGTCCACGACTCTTCATAGAACATGGGGTTCGGAGTTTTGTGTGCTCTGTAAAGAAGGATAGATGGTGATCTGTGGCATCTCTGCCGAAAGAGCACAAGGCTGGTGAAAGCACAAGTGTTTCGGAGCACGCCGTCGACAGTACATTGTGGAAAATGGAACTCTGCAGCAGACCTACCCTACGAGTTCACGTGTTGTCCCAACGATATCGTCAATTACGATTGCAGTGGGCACGGGACCATCGGGATTCGACAGTCGATCGATGGAAACTTGTCGAATCTTCTGGTGAGTCACATTTTTGCTACAGTAGGTCGCTGGTCGTCTCCATAAACGCCGTCATCTAGGTGAACGGCGGCTCGAAACGTGCAACGCGCCATGGACACAGGCTGGTGGGAGCAGTGTTATGTAATGGGAGACATTTCTTGCGCTTGCATGGGACCTGTGGTAGCAATTGAAGACACGATGACAGCTGTGAACCACCTGCGAACCACCTGCGTCTTACCCGATAGAGCCGTCATCTTTCAGCAGTATAATAGGCCGTGTCTCGAAGCCAGAATTGTGATGCAGTGGTTTGAGGAGTATTATAGTGAACTCACATTGATGTCGGGCGACAAGATTAGCCTGATGTAAATCCTATGGAACCCATCTATCGGGCGCCATCACCGCGTACGTAAATCAACGGCTCGTTATTTACGTGATCTGTTCCCGTAGACATATAATGCCACATACCTCCAAAAATGTACCAACAAATTGTGGGATTCCTGCTACACAGAATCAGTGAAGTATTTCGTTCCAAAGACGGACAAAAAAGCAGTTAAGCAGGTGGTCATAAGGTTCTGAATCATCAGTGCATAGATGATATTATCCCGATATCATCCTTCCGCCACCAAATAAAAAGCTTTCTCCGGCACTGAATTTTGGCTGACACCCCTTGCACCGAAAGCATCTAGAAATTAATGTGTATGTATGTCAAAAAGTTTTATAGCCTCCAAGACATGAACACTTGCAAACACGACCTGCCGGCTAAACAAATGTTTTTCCCAGGGAAGCCGACTTAAACGAAATGTTTGCTTTACAAGAGACCTTTTCTAGTACGCAGATTGTAAATAGCACCTAATTACTGAAAATATTCTTGGTATTTAGAGAGAGACATATAATATTATTTTTTGGATGGACTGCGTGCTGTATGTCTTCTGCTGACTGATTTGAGAAGACGAAAAACTACTAATGTCTCTTAGCTGCTTCCTGTCAGGTGGTCTGAAATGGACGCTGAAGCAGGGGAATGAACACCGAATGCTCCGTTTCTCTTCTCGGTCGGACACTGTAGGACATACGTATATAGGGAAATCGGTGGTTGGTGAGTCAATAAGCGACTGCGGGAGTTTCTTCCCAGCCTACCGCCAGGTAAATACAGAGTGGACGGTTACGTTTGGGTCTCCACTTTCTAAATATGATGGAATAAATTGCTTGTCTATCCTGTTCTCATCCTATGCTTTTAGAGGTAATGGATTTTTACACTGCAAATGTTAGTTTTTTCTCCGTCGTTTACTTACGAGAGTACTAGTAGAAGTCTATAAAAAAAGTCACATGCTTCCGTATACATGCTATTTAACTGTTGCAGTGTGTTATATGTTTAACATAGGATAGGTATGTATTTCTTACGGCCATTTTTGCAGAATATGCTATGTAATATTTACCACCATTTTCAAGCGTTCCACATTCATAGCCGTCCAGGAATACTAAAAAACACAACGGAGTATCACGTTATGTATAAAAAAAGTTACAGACGAAAGACAGCAAAAATTTCTCAAACGTTACGAAGTGCAGTATGTGTATTTCACACATCCTCTGGCGCTCATCTGACGACAACCCTTTTTACGGTATTATGTCGCCGGTGGCATAATCAGCAGGCGTGGCGATTCAGCACGGCTGATAGGATGGCAACCTCAAGAGGGCACGCAGCCGACGGAACTGTATTGCTACGCCATCTACAGATGCCGATCACTCGCCGGATGACATCACATTACGCGAAGAGCCAATGAGCAAGCAGCTTGTCATCATGGCCCGCGGCGTCCAATCACGCTGATTAAGTGTACTCATCCGCGTGATAATTTAATAAGCAGCGCTGGGCCCTACGGGTACTCTATGCTCAGCCCACAGTGATTGCACGGCATGTCCCGTCCACAGTTTGTGGCCACACTAAGAATCTAGCGCCTATCGTCTTCGACAGCCATCTGTGAGCGGTATTGCTGCCAGTGCAGTGGACGTCCAGGAAGTCATCTCGGAATATACCTTGATAGATACGAACTTACAAGATGAACAATCAGACTAATGCTGCACGTCAAGTTGCGAACTTTGTTATTGGAAGTTACCTGTTCGAAGAATTGCTATTTGTGTTCAGTTATACTAGATATCTATTTTCTGTTGAGTATTGTAATAAACACAGCCATTCTACATGGATTATTTATTTGTGTAGTTGTCTCCGAAATGACACTGTTGCAGTTGTATTTTGGTGACGTGATACTGGACAGGTAGCAACGTCTCAACAACAGTGCAGTCGGTTTTCATTGGCAGCTGATACATTTTACAACTCCTCGGTATTGTGATGCTTACCTTCTGCTTCTTCTGCGTCGCTCAAGTAGGGAACATCTTTTTCTTTATTTTTTATTTATTTTGACTGTTTTCCAGTGCGGTGCGTGGACATTGTGGCCGTCTCTGTTACGGTACTTCCTGTTTCTTTTTCAGTGTTGGCTTTGATGCAGTGCTCTTGCTCTGATCCCTGGGTGTTTTGTAATTAGTTGCCCCATTTCCTTCGTGAATTTGTAATGGAACTCTGGACAGTATATCGATCGTCGTGAGATGTTGGTTGCGCGTTCCATGCGCTGTGTCTGTATTATAGCAGATGACGGAACCTGGGAAGACCTCGGTTCCGATGTTTCGCCTCCTCCAGTCTCTCCAGATTGAGCTGGACACTGTGGCAGCTGCACAGGGCTAGTTGCTACAGCACTTGGATGACAGGTCGGAGTACAACCTAAACTTTCGACATAGAGCCACAGTGTACCCTCCAATTCACTCAGCTCGGGATCAGTGGACCTGCTATGATGGCTGCTTGGGATCATCACTTTGCTACTTATGGACCTTATGGTGATGCAACCAAGCTTGCCTTTTCTTGTTCACCTCTGGTTCTCCTGTGTTTGAACTTGTCAAGCAACTTTTTCCAGATAAGCAACCAAGCGAAGTGAGTTATACAGACATGACACTGAAAAACGTAATACTAGGCTCCGAAGTAAATCGAGAAATGATAGTGACGACGAGCGTAGCTTATCAGCATCACCGTGTAATAAATTAACAGACATTCAAAGTAGTAATTTGGTAATTGTGCATAGGGAAATGGAGCGGGAGGCAAATAATGGTGTAGACAGTGAAACAATTAGTGAACGGGGAAGCATTATCGATCGATCTGTCGGCAACAGCTCGCCTCAGGATTCCGAAATGACAGGACACAATCTTGCAAATACTGCAGATTCAGGTTTTGCGGCCTCACCGTTTTCTCAAATAAGTCAAGACACATTTTCTGCTTTTCAAAATGCGAATATTGCCGGTTCAAATGCACTTGCGAATAGCACTGAGGAACGTGTTTCAGACATCAGTGCATTGTTATTACAATTAATGCAACAAATGGGACAAAAGCTTCAGGAGTTAGACACAATGGAACAAAATCTTCAAAAGTTAGACACAATGGAACAACACCAGAGACAAACACAGCAACAGCTTCAAAAGTTAAGACACCACGCTTGAACAAACACGTGAAGGTTTAACTGCTGAGTTACTTAAAATCGAATCGAAATGTCAAAAAGTCTGTAATGACGTAAAGACACAAATTTGTGACCATTTCCAACCTATTTTTTCGCGTCATGAAAATGCATTACAGAATCACGAAGCAGCCATAAAGGAACTGCAAACTATTGTTCATGAAAATCACGACACCTTGCAAGCTAAAATTGACTCAGTTGCATCTACCGATTCGGTTACGCAACTTGCAAAAACTCAGAAAACTTAAAGGACACAGTAGATACGTTTTCAACACAAATGGACACTCTGAAACTTGGTTCAGAAAAACACACTGAGAAAATCAATTCCTTATCGAAGAAAGTATCCTAACTTTCGGATCAGTTCAGTAACTTATCTACGAAGGTAGATGATAATCTGAATGACACATTTAATGACACAGAAGAGTACGAACAAATTAGGAAATTCAAGCAAAAGAGAAATCCGGGAATTAAAAGATCAGTTGGCACAAGTAATACAAGAATTACATACACTCCTGGAAATTGAAATAAGAACACCGTGAATTCATTGTCCCAGGAAGGGGAAACTTAATTGACACATTCCTGGGGTCAGATACATCACATGATAACACTGACAGAACCACAGGCACATAGACACAGGCAACAGAGCATGCACAATGTCGGCACTAGTACAGTGTATATCCACCTTTCGCAGCAATGCAGGCTGCTATTCTCCCATGGAGACGATCGTAGAGATGCTGGATGTAGTCCTGTGGAACGGCTTGCCATGCCATTTCCACCTGGCGCCTCAGTTGGACCAGCGTTCGTGCTGGACGTGCAGACCGCGTGAGACGACGCTTCATCCAGTCCCAAACATGCTCAATGGGGGACAGATCCGGAGATCTTGCTGACCAGGGTAGTTGACTTACACCTTCTAGAGCACGTTGGGTGGCACGGGATACATGCGGACGTGCATTGTCCTGTTGGAACAGCAAGTTCCCTTGCCGGTCTAGGAATGGTAGAACGATGGGTTCGATGACGGTTTGGATGTACCGTGCACTATTCAGTGTCCCCTCGACGATCACCAGTGGTGTACGGCCAGTGTAGGAGATCGCTCCCCACACCATGATGCCGGGTGTTGGCCCTGTGTGCCTCGGTCGTATGCAGTCCTGATTGTGGCGCTCACCTGCACGGCGCCAAACACGCATACGACCATCATTGGCACCAAGGCAGAAGCGACTCTCATCGCTGAAGACGACACGTCTCCATTCGTCCCTCCATTCACGCCTGTCGCGACACCACTGGAGGCGGGCTGCACGATGTTGGGGCGTGAGCGGAAGACGGCCTAACGGTGTGCGGGACCGTAGCCCAGCTTCATGTAGACGGTTGCGAATGGTCCTCGCCGATACCCCAGGAGCAACAGTGACCCTAATTTGCTGGGAAGTGGCGGTGCGGTCCCCTACGGCACTGCGTAGGATCCTACGGTCTTGGCGTGCATCCGTGCGTCGCTGCGGTCCGGTGCCAGGTCGACGGGCACGTGCACCTTCCGCCGACCACTGGCGACAACATCGATGTACTGTGGAGACCTCACGCCCCACGTGTTGAGCAATTCGGCGGTACGTCCACCCGGCCTCCCGCATGCCCACTATACGCCCTCGCTCAAAGTCCGTCAACTGCACATACGGTTCACGTCCACACTGTCGCGGCATGCTACCAGTGTTAAAGACTGCGATGGAGCTCCGTATGCCACGGCAAACTGGCTGACACTGACGGCGGCGGTGCACAAATGCTGCGCAGCTAGCGCCATTCGACGGCCAACACCGCGGTTCCTGGTGTGTCCGCTGTGCCGTGCGTGTGATCATTGCTTGTACAGCCCTCTCGCAGTGTCCGGAGCAAGTATGGTGGGTCTGACACACCGGTGTCATTGTGTTCTTTTTTCCATTTCCAGGAGTGTATTTCAGAGGACACTCGCGCTCCAACACGGGAAGGGGGACGTTTCAACACGTAAATTAAGAGAATGTGTTCAAGGAAACCTTCCTGTGGCAGGAGAACGTCATAAGTTTATCGTATGCATAAACAATCTAGATACTCATATACTGAAAGGATTGCCTCTTTGCAAGACCTAAAAATGGTTCAAATGGCTCTGAGCACTATGGGACTCAACTGCTGAGGTCATTAGTCCCCTAGAACTTAGAACTAGTTAAACCTAACTAACCTAAGGACATCACAAACATCCATGCCCGAGGCAGGATTCGAACCTGCGACCGTAGCGGTCTTGCGGTTCCAGACTGCAGCGCCTTTAACCGCACGGCCACCTCGGCCGGCTTGCAAGACCTAACTCGTGTCTAATAGTTTAGATGTGTCCTGTCTTATGCAGATTCTGTAGTAAGGATAATGTTACTTGTCCACGCTCCTGACTCAGGGCTCTGCAACAACTTCCTTCGTCTGAGCACCTCCTCTTTAACTGAATGTATACCAGTGGTAGCCGGCCAGGGTGGCCGAGCGGTTCTAGGCGCTACAGTCTGTAACCGCGCGACCGCTACAGTCGCAAGTTCAAATCCTGCCTCGGGCATGGATGTGTGTGATGTCCTTAGGTTAGGTAGATTTAAGTAGTTCTAAGTTCTAGGGGACTGATGACCACAGATGTTAAGTCCCATAGTGCTCAGAGCCATTTGAACCATTTTTTTTATACCAGTGGTGATTTCTGGTGAACAAACTCAACGCCACGGACCAGGAGTTGCTACCTCAAGATACTCAGGTTGGCGCCTGTCAAACGTTCTACCCAGAGTGTCATCCATCCTCCACGACAGGCTGTCTTGTGCCTTCCAACATCAGCACTACCTCTTTTGCCACGAAACAGGAATATGAAGCTGAAGTATGTTTAAAAAACTGCGCTGTACCGATCATTCCGGTGTTAGAGGCGACCTAGTGCATCTGTGCCGGTCGTCTCCTCAGGTTTGAGAAACTGATACTTACGCCAATGAATCTGAAATTAAGATGTTCCATGTTCAGTTACGAAGTCTGAAAGGTTTCTGTTGATTCAGCCACGGTTAACTTTGATTACTTATTTTTTGTATCGATTACGAGAAAGCTCTTAGTTATATTTTCCGTTCCCTCGTGGCAGGTTTCGATATTCCTCTGCTGTACGGAAAGTATTTATGTTGCACTTGTGATCTTTAGATCGAGTAGTTCGGCCAGTGAACGAGCTGGACATGGTCGTGCCACATGAGTACGTTGAATCTGAATAAAGGAAGTAAATGCAACTGTAAGGTTTCAGTTGTAAAGGGGTAATTGTACTAAGGCAGTCAGACTGTTGTGGTCAGACGTGAGCAATTCAATATGGGCTTTCGAGGGAGTGCTGTGTATGTTATTGTGAGTTAATCGGCGCTGAGCAGCTTAACGTGTGTAGTGGATGTTATGGTGAGTTTGCGCGGACAGGCAGAGCTGAGCCAGAAGAGGCAGTTTGTAGGTTGTTTGTATCAGACAATCTGTGGAGATAATAAGATGCTGTGTGATGATTCTATTGACACTCAGTTGAAATGGTTCAAATGGCTCTGAGCACTATGGGACTTAACATCTATGGTCATCAGTCCCATAGAACTTAGAACTACTTAAACCTAACTAACCTAAGGACATCACACAACACCCAGTCATCACGAGGCAGAGAACTCAGTTGAAGAGAAGGAGTGTATAAGTTTGAAATTTCTGTTGAGAATGGCTGCACTGTTGATCTTGAGAGTGCGAGCTATATATCTGAACTGATTCTGACAAGCACATGTCGCTCCTCTCTATTTTATTCTACTCAGCAGTCCGAGATAAGGTGTTACTGTTATTTTCTCATGGCTTGGTGTTTATCTAGAGACAGTCTGACTGATTAGGTTTCACAACGAACCGTGTAGTAGAGTGACGATTACGATATTCAGCATTTGGATTACTTTGCTTAGTTGCATATGTAAGGTTAGGAACTGGCCGTTATTGGCTACAGAGGTTGTTTATTGACTCAGCCACAGGAAACATCTTGAATGTAATGACAGAATGTACCGTTGCACAGTATATGAACTAGTGTCTGTTTAAATGTTCTTGGACATAGTCAGATGCTTATCGATACGATCGTTTAGCGGATTTACACTATATTAACAGACCCAATACAAGTTCTCAGGATAATACTGCTTACAATATTTGTTCTGCTGTAAACTCTATCACACATTATCTGGATAACGAAAAACTATTAGTGCTCCTGATCATCTTATTCAAAATAACGTGGCCTCGGATCTTGTGCAATTTGGTGATACGATCTTTGTGGATTTAGACATTGCTGGACATATTGTTACATTTCAAATAGATACTAGGTCTTCTACGTCTATTATTAATGTGGATAGTTTTTAATTAATTGGTTCCCCGTAACTGTTCTCTTCAGATACTCTAAAAAACTATAATAATCATTAAGTGCCACTTTACGGTAATTGTCATGAGTATGCGCAATAGCATTGAGTCAGCATGATGGTGCAGCTTCTTGTATCGCGCTCCCGCACACCAGGTGACATTTCAGGGCTTGATCTTTTCCAGTGTCTGAGTTTCTGTGTCCGCGATTCAAGCACTCACGTGTGGCCAGCGGTGGTGCTTCACCACCTCTTTCTCTCCCTGGACCAGAGTCACTGCTGCCAGGGTATCAGCTCCCTTTCCGCTCTAGTGGGCCTCTTTGGGATACAAATTCTGAATGCTTCAATCGCGTACTCGCTTGTAACGTGACAGGACAGGGCAGGTTTCAACAAGTCGAATTGTTTGCTGCAGTGTGTTTATTGTTTAATGTGGGATATGCGTGTATTTCTTGCTATCATTTTTGAAAAATATGCTATATAATGAAACTTCCTGGCAGATTATAACTGTGTACCAGGCCGAAACTAGAACGCAGGACCTTTGCCTTCCGTGGGCAGGTTCTCTGCTAACTCAGCAACCCAAGTGTGACTCACGACCCCTCCGTACAATCATACTTCCGCTAGTACCTCATCTCATACTTTCCGAACTTCACAGAAGTTCTCTTGCGAAACTGGACTGGGATTCATGGAAGAAAGGATATTGCAGAGACGTAGCTTAACTACAGCCTGGAAGATATTTCCAGAATGAAATTTTCACTCTGCAGCATTCCATGTTTTCCATTTCTCTGAGCTTTGGAGGTATAAGATGAGCCACCGTATTATACACTACTGGCCATTAAAATTGCTACACGACGACGATGACGTGCTACAGACGCGAAATTTAACCGGCAGGAAGAAGATGCTGTGATATGCAAATGACTAGCTTTTCAGAACATTCACACAAGGTTGGCGCCGGTGGCGACACCTACAACGCGCTGACATGAGGAAAGTTTACAACCGATTTCTCATACACAAACAGCACTTGACCGGCGTTGTCTGGTGAAACGTTGTGATGCCTTGTGTAAGGAAGAGAAATGCGTACCATCACGTTTCCGACTTTGATAAAGGTTGGATTGTAGGCTATCGCGATTGCGGTTTATCGTATCGCGACATTGGTGCTCGCGTTGGTCGATATCCAATGACTGTTAGCAGAATATGGAATCGGTGGGTTCAGGAGGGTAATACGGAACGCCGTGCTGGATCCCAACGGCCTCGTATCAGTAGCAGTCGAGATGGCAGGCATCTTATCCGCATGGCTGTAACGGATCGTGCAGTCACGTCTCGATCCCTGAGCCAACAGATGGAGACGTTTGCAAGACAACAACCATCTGCACGAACAGTTCGACGACGTTTGCAGCAGCATGGACTATCAGCTCGGAGACCATGGCTGCGGTTACCCTTGACGCTGCATCACAGACAGGAGCGCCTGCGATGGTGTACCCAACGACGAACCTGGGTGCACGAATGGCAAAACGGAATTTTTTCGGATGAATTCAGGTTCTGTTTACAGCATCATGATGGTCGCATCAGTGTTTGGCGACATCGCGGTGAATGCACATTGGAAGCGCGTTTTCGTCATCGCCATACTGACGTATCGCCCGGCTTGATGGTATGGGGTGCCATTGGTTACACGCCTCGGTCACCTCTTGTTCGCATTGACGGAACATTGAACAGTGGACGTTACATTTCAGATGTGTTACGACCCGTGGCTCTGCCTTTCATTCGATCCCTGCGGAACCCTATATTTCAGCAGTATAATGCACGACCGCATGTTACAGGTCCTGTACGGGCCTTTCTGGATACATAAAATGTTCTACTGCTGCCCTCATCAGCACATTCTCCAGATTTCTCACCAACTGAAAACGTCTGGTCAATGGTGACCGAGCAACTGGCTCGTCACAATACGCCAGTCACTACTCTTGATGAACTGTAGTATCGTGTTGAAGCTGCAAGGGCAGCTGTACCTGTACACGCGATCCAAGCTCTGTTTGACTTAATGCCCAGGCGTATCAAGGCCGTTATTACGGCAGGAGGTGTTTGTTCTGGGTACTGATTTCTCAGGATCTATGCACCCAGAATGCGTGAAAATGTAATCACATGTCAGTTCTAGTATAATATATTTGTCCGATGAATACCCGTTTATCACCTGCATTTCTTGTTGGTGTAGCAATTTTAATGGCCAGTTGTGTATATACACCCCACGTTGAGAGGTTGGTGGGAACATTCTCCATTCCTTACGCAATGCGCTTTGCTCATCCTAATGCCGGATTCAATTGCCCCACCAATCAACGTGGCGCACAGTGCTCCAGCGTTGTCCCACATTTCGATTTATTTCGTCGAACTTACAAGGGAGGAGGGGAGAGGGCGGCGCACGACGTTGGAATCACGGATTTACTTCACACTTAGTACACCTTTGGAAGATCATTAAAACAACATAACGTATAAGTAATTTGGGAGAAGAGAAATTTGTGACACAACCTGACTAGAAGAAGGGATCGGTTGGTAGGGCATACTCTGAGGCATCAAGGGATCGCCAATTTAGTATTGGAGGGCAGCGTGGAGGGTAAAAATCGTAGAGGGAGACCAAGAGATGAATATACTAAACAGATTCTGAAGGATGTAGGTTGCAGTAGGTACTGGGAGATGAAGAAGCTTGCACAGGATAGAGTATCATGGAGAGCTGCATCAAACCAGTCTCTGGACCGAAGACCACAACAACAACAATGTGCAAGTCGTAAGGTGGACTAAAATGGCAATTCCAAGAAAGTCGCAAGAGACGTTTTACGCGTCTATTATGTACTTCATGTACCTGTGCGAAAGTGCTTGCTGTAAGAAGCCGTTGTGATCAAGTGATTAGAATTAGCGCCGAGTACGAGGGACGTAGACGAGGGGACGGTCCGATCTCCATAATACTTACTTTTCAATCTGTATTTTTTCATCAGTGGTCACATTGTTAATTTAAATGACAACTGAGAGGGAATATAATGAAAAAACAATACTTACGTTTTCATGAAATTGCAGTGAATTTCATATATTATTTGCCTATTTACAATTTGTAACTAAATTTTCAAGAACGAGGGACACCCTCGGAAAGCCCAAGTCAAACCTCGATAAATAATGATGCGAATGATGTTATTCACAGTCAGTAATATAGTAAATCGCAATGTGCTAGAGCATATGAGTAATGCACCATTACTTGTCGGATGTCCTCTCAACATCACACGTTGCAGGACGATATTTGTTCTACTTACATGGAAAATATAAACTGAAACTTCATGGAAATACACGTGTTTTTTCATTATACTACTTCTCAAATGTCATATAAATTAAATTATACGACCAGTGAAGAAAAAAATATATTAATAATTAAATTAGAGCGGGAGTCGAATGCCGCCTCATACGCGTTAGTCTTACAGAGCTCGAACGCTAGTTGTTTGAACACCATGACGTCTAACGTCCGGCCCCTACGCACGGACACATAAGCCACGTAATAGTCGCGTAAAACTTCTCTTGCGATTTTCTCGGATTTGTCAGAGTTGTGCACTTTACTACATGCATATTACATTGTTTTAATGGCCTACTAAAGTTTGAAGTAAATCTGTGATCCCATCTTCGTGGCCTCCCCTTGTCATTTACGTGATAGACGGTGTGGAAGACCGCCATGCACCTTTCCTTCCGTCCAAGAACAATGCGTCTTGGTACCACATTGTCGACGGCAAGTTTCCCTACAGCCAACGACTACACCCTATCGGTCTTGCTGCGTCGCCAGTTTGCACAAGTTGCCTGTGGGAGGACACGATCGAGCACTCCTTCACATGTATTACGAAACTGGAGGTCTGATTCTTAACTCAATGTTTACTGGCCTGCTACATCCGCACCGCGCCAGGCAATCGCCTACCTTTTATGTGGTTCCCCACACTCCACACTTGATATTTGGTGCTATATGCTGGAAGCTCACAGTACTCTCGAACGTTCCGTGACATATCCTCGGACCTTTCCTAACTATTTGCGCAGCGTGATAAACAATTCCCTCCCTCCCCCCGCCTCCCGCCCCCCGAAAGTTGGGGAGAACTCAAACCCCTACGTTCTTGACTTGTGTATAATCATTCTGGAACGGTGCGGCGCACCAGCATGTCCAAGCCGATGACCTGAATGTGTGCAGAGGGACCTGCATGGTCGAACGCTTATTTTTTAATTTTTTTTCTAAATATAAATTTTAGTTGCTGTATTTGTCTGCTCGTCATGTCGCGGGCTCTCGGGCCTCGCCTTGTACGGCTCTCCGTCTCCCCCCTACCCTTCCTAGGAAAGGCCGAACATATAAGTACAACAAATTAAAAATAAAATAAAATAATAATAAAATATAAATAAGAAACCACTGTTGTAAGTTACGTTGATCTACTTCTTATCCCGTCTCATTCTTCGTAGTGGGGAGAGGGACTGCAACCCCTGCCGACTTCGCACTCCTGCCCTCTTCGTCTGTAGTCTGTAGAGAACTTGCCTGAGAAAGACAAGAGTCCTGAGTTCCAGTCTCTGTCCGGTACGCAGTTGTAATCTTTCAGTGCAGGGCCACAACAGGCACTTAAGTGCTGCACTTTAATTGTAACCACCCGGTGGTAAATTCTATTTCAGAATTGATAAATGGTAATGGAATAATCAAATTAACGTAAGTTTTATCACAGATCAGAGATGGTAAATATATAGTGCCTGGTATCATTGAAATCAGCGTTTAAGCGCGATTTAGAATGTAAATTTGCTTTTGTTACAACTGTAAAGTTTCACCAAATGGTTCACTGATTTATAACTTTGTATCTTATTAAGTGACACTACGATGAAATAATATTGTGGAAGAGGCATAGGCGCAGTCAAACATTAGCAGACGAACTAAAAGATATGGAGAGGATGTTCAAAGTTTAGCTGGAAACTGGTGTTGAGTGGATGTACGGACTACAGTCTGGGATTCCACGGAGTCCAGACTTTTCCTGGCTGTTCCGTTTCGTTTGTATTTGGGGACTTCAGCTGGGACTCACGAGAGTCCAGGCGTATTGGCACTAGAAGGAACTATGCTATATGAATTATGTTAGTTCCGAAATTTCCTTTTTTATCGAGAATGTACCGAGATTCAGAACATATCCATGTGCTTGGAGTCTCAGAGGTTCGAACTTTGACTGGATTTATTTCGGCGTGAAATATGAAAGACGTACGCCAGTGGCATTAGCTCCAAGGAGTAAAGTTGTTTTGGAAAGTGTGGTCAGACTCAGGAGCAGTTAGACCAGTTTCTAGCAAATTGTGAGCGAGACAGTCTGTCTGGTACATTGGCTAACAGCTGACGTGACTGACGTAATTGATGCAATTGATGACCCGCCGCTATTAAACAAATAAAAACAATTTAAACAAGTGTTTGCTGCTTGCCCAGTTTCGTTGTTCAATCTAACTGCACCTACTTAAATTTAATTAGAACACAGCCAACAAGTCTGCTAAGACATTATAAACTTTAGTTCCTCGTATAGAGAACTGTTTTTCAGCGTTGTGTTTGTGATTTCTTTTCAAAATCTGACGAGCAAAATTTCAGTTAAAATCCAATCACACATAGAAATTCCTCTTGCAAGGAAGAATGGTAGTTCTCAACAGGGAATCATAGCTTGCCACATGTAATATGTTTTAAGAACCCAAACGTTTTAGCGACTGCTACGGTCGCAGGTTCGAATCCTGCCTCGGGCATGGATGTGTGTGATGTCCTTAGGTTAGTTAGGTTTAATTAGTTCTAAGTTCTAGGGGACTAATGACCACAGCAGTTGAGTCCCATAGTGCTCAGAGCCAACCCAAACGTTTTAGTTTATTATTTGTACTAATTTTAGTCCAAATGAGCATTGTTGTGTACTCGTAGTTATAACAGCAGTAACGATATTTACAATGTCCACCGCTCGTGGTCTTGCGGTAGCGTTCTCGCTTCCCGCGCACGGAGTCCCGGGTTCGATTCCCGGCGGGGAATCTCTGCCTCGAGATGACTGGATGTTGTGTGTCCTTCATCATCATTTCATCATTATTGACGAAAGCAAGTCGCGTAAGTGGCGTCATTTAAAAAGAACTTGTGATACGGCGGCGGCGGCGGCCGAACTGCCCCGCCTGGGGCCTCCCGGCCAACAATGCCATACGATCATTTCATTTCATATCTACAATAACAGCACCATATCAAGACAAAATACAGTCTGAATATCAAACTAAAGTTTCAGGGAAATGATGTGTTATAAAGCTGATACAATTAATGTTTGTTATGTTTATGTTAACTCAGCATATGTTCTTCGCTATGATCTGAAATCATTGTGAAATTTTTCGCATTTAAATTGAGTTTTATGATTTAAATTAGAGAAGTTTAATTTTACAGACTATCATTTATATGTATATGATCTAATCGATTTAGACAACGATTTTGCTACTAACACCATCTCTCTGTGGCACTTGTATTTCTCTCAACTTTTTAATCAAGTTGGCAGTTGACACCCCACTTAACTATAGGTTTTATTTCAAGTGACTGTGAACACAGTTTTACAAGTCACAAGTTTTAGTGAGTAAATTTTTTAACTTTCTAATTTCTTAAGTTTTGAGGTTTGGTAATACGTAAGTAACATCACTTGCTTTTATGTTCTTCAAATCTTGATTACAGACCTGATTATGGCAGTAGCCGAATGTCGTTATAAAATACATAAAGCAATCTACGCAACTTAATTCAAAAAAATCCACAACGACCTCAAAGCATTTAGGAAATTTATTTCCTTTATTAATAGAAAAGAAATATTACATTTTAATTGACCACTTACTTCCCAGGGCTACATTTACAGGATGAGATAATAGGAAAAAAAAAATTTGCCCACAACTGTGGCGCCGCCGTATCGCCAGCTGCATCCGCTTTCCATCTCACTCGCTTTCCTGAGGCGGGAGGGCTGGTGTCGGTGGATTTCATTATTCACTTTGAACGCCACGGCCCCATGTGGAGAAGGTGGCACAGCAAAGTGTGTTAACAAACCTGCCATTCTGCAACTTCCCTGCGAAGCGCTAAGAGCAAAACCTAGAGGGGGCCATTAGTGACGCCTTTGAAGCCGTAAATTAACTATCCGTGTTTCTCATTTACTTTAATCTTCAGCCACATCGCTCACAGGAATTGAAAGCGTGGACATGGCCACATGATTTACATCGTTAAAGGAACAGGAGGTACCGGGGAAAATATTTGTGACAGAAGGGAGGTTACACATACACGCCACAGAAACGTTCTAGATAGTGCGAAACACACCAGGAGTACGTTGATTGTACTAAAAACATGACTGGTATTAAAAGAGGGCCGGCCGCGGTGGTCTAGCGGTTCTAGGCGCGCAGTCCGGAATCGCGCGACTGCTACGGTCGCAGGTTCGAATCCTGCCTCGGGCATGGATGTGTGTGATGTCCTTAGGTTAGTTAGGTTTAAGTAGTTCTAAGTTCTATGGGACTGATGACCACAGATGTTAAGTCCCATAGTGCTCAGAACCATTTGAACCACCATTAAAAGAGGAACTCCAAAGATTATGTATTTCAAACCGAAGGAAATGGAGCAGTGGCTGAGGCAGTGGTCTCACACGTAAGCAGGGATGCTCGAACTCCTGTGTACCTGCCAAATTTTAGATTTTCGGTGATTTCCCTACATCGATCAAGTCGAATACCTCCATTGTACCATTGAGAACGATGCGTCAGAATTCCTTTCCAGACCTTGTCGAAACAATGCTTCTATTCAGACTTTTAAGTACCTACCATATTGCAGTGCCTATGTTGTTCATAAGTACGATGCAACGTTCCTCGGGACGTGCATGCGTGTCCGAAGGAAAACACACTATGGCGACTACAGATGTTATAAAATACGTTTCATGTATATCTTTATTACCTTGCCTTGGACTAGGCTACAAACCCAGATCATCTTCCTTAAGCACAGTGCACAAAAAATTAGTCACCCCCACGAGACATCACACTAATATCGTTAATACCTCCTCTAGTGTTGATGATGGTTTCAAATCGGCCAGGAAGAAAGTCCACAAGTTTTTTGTAGGATGCCGTGTCCACATGAAGACACTCAACCAAGATTATAACCCGTAGGGCTGTTTATTGCTATAATTCTAAACAGTCACAGACATTGTCTGTGGGATCAAACCCGCGAGATTTAGTGACCTAATAGAGGTGCAGTCTGCTGAACACGGCTGTTGTCATCTTGTAAGATGGGAATGTCTAGAACTAATTCAATACGAAGATGTAGAAGAAAGAGCAACACTTGGTCATGGTAAATGCTCAAATAGACATCCTAGTTCATGCTTACCATGACCTCAATGTGTGGAGTCAAGTCCCGGAAGGCGAAACACCCCAAAAACCATACAGAAACACCTCTGGCCTGAACTACACCGACCGTCTACTTTTTTTATAGTGGACCGATAGGGGCTTAGGAGCAAAGTGGGCAGGGGTCGAAACCCGAGGCCTGGCCACAGTGTCCCCCTCACCACCACCGAGCCTGTAGAGTACAACAAAGTGGGAGACAAAAGAATCAACAGAAGTGGAAGGCATTGTTGTTGTTTACTTATTTGTGTTTTGTTTTTGTAATATTCAATATTATTATGAAATTATGTTGAACATACATCAGCGACAGAGAAAAAAAATAATTGCTGGGCAAAGAAAAGAAAAGAAAAAGAAAAAAAAGAAGTGAAATCCGCGTAGTCTAGGACGGCTCTCCCATCCTCGGGGGTCAGAGGTAAAATCGATCATAGGTGGCTTAAACTTAGACACCGCAGTTGGGGTAGGTGCCCTCACATCCAGCCCCCCCCCCCCTTCCCCGCAACTTAGTGGAGGTCTAACAAAGACCCCTCGAAGATAGTTAGCAAATAATGTTCATTAACGTGGAGTGTTTTCGAGAACTGTATGGGCTGTTCATAAATAGGTCCAAAAGTCGAGGCGGGATTTACGTCCCTCATGAAAGAGATAAGCGACCGCCCACCCCTTGACCCACGTAATTACATGAGATTTGGCGGCGGGAAAATGATTATCCTTCGGGTATAGAAACATTCGCTGTTCGATTGTGTCTGGTGACACTCGGAGATAGCAGGCAATGATTTGCTGCACGAAGCACCAGACATCTTGCAAAGAGGTGAATGTCAGACGGTGGTCATCAGTGTCGAGTTTCTGGCAAAGGGGACAAAGAGGGGAGTCTGACAAACCAATGTTGCGCAGTCGCTGTTCCGTGGCAAATTTCTTGTTGACGATGTGATACCACAGTGCCTGGACATCGCAGGCTGTCAATGTTTCAGTGACTTTCTGGCGACAAGTCAGGACGTGCAAATGAGAAGTATTTTGTTTCCATGGTGCTAGGCTGCGCCATACAGATTGCGGCGAAAGGAGGACTGTGCAGATGTATGCGTAGTGGTCGGAAAAGGCCAGTGGCCAGCATTCGGCACCCGGTATCGCAAATATAATAGTCTTTGATGCTTATATCCAGTCTAGACGGCTTGCTGAATGACTGGCAAGCAAGGTACGGCCAGAACTGTCGCCATGTTGGACTTCCCTGGTATCGTGAAGCAGGGGGTCCCGCACCACTGTATGTAGTTCCCAGCATGTGGTATAGAGTGGAACCTAATCTTTGGGATGCAGAACGCAGTTAAAATCACCTCCTAGTAGGCAGTGGTCGTATCGCGCTGAAAACAGGGGGGCGATTTCCTCTGAATAGAACTGGGCCTACTCATGCCATTGGGCGGTGCCTGAAGGAGCGTAGACACCAATGAAGCGTGTCCCCATAACAGTGAGTGCCATGCCCCGAGCTGATGGAAGGAAGGCGACGTCGGTGACAAAAGTCACGTGGCCGACGTATACTATGTGATCAAAAGTATCCGGACACCCCCAAAAACATACTTTTCCATATTAGGTGCATTGTGCTGCCACCTACTGCCAGGTACTCGATATCAACGACCTCAGTAGGCATTAGAAACCGCGAGAGAGCAGAATGGGGCTCTCCGCGGAACTCACGGACTTCAAACGTGGTCAGGTGATTGGGTGTCACTTGTGTCATACACCTGTACCCGAGATTTCCACACTCGTAAACACCCCTAGGTCCACTGGTTCCGATGTGATAGTGAAGACGAAACGTGAAGGAGCACGTACAGCACAAAGGCGTACAGGCCGACCTCGACTGTTGACTGACAGAGATCGCCGACAGTTGAGCAGGGTCGTAATGTACAATAAGCAGACATCTATCCAGACCATCACACAGGAATTCCAAACTGCATCAAGATGCACTGGAAGTACTATGACAGTTAGGCGGAAGGAGAGAAAACTTGGATTTCATGGTCGAGCGGCTGCTCATAAGCCACACATCACGCCGCTAAATGCCAAACGACACCTCTCTTGGTGTATGGGGCGTAAATATTGGACGATTGAACACTGGAAAAACGTTGTGTGGAGTGACGAATCACGGTACACAATGTGGTGATCCGATGGAGGGGTGTGGGTATGGCGAATGCCCAGTGAACGTCATCTGCCAGCGTGTGTAGTGCCAATAGTAAAATTTGGATGCGGTAGTGTTATGATGTGGTCGTGTTTTTCATGGAGTAGGCTTGCACCCCTTGTTGTTTTGCGAGGCACAATCACAGCACAGGCCTACATTGATGTTTTAAGCACCTTCTTGCCTCCACTGTTGAATAGCAAATCGGGAACGGCGATTGATCTTTCAACACGATCGAGCACCATAATGCACGGCCTGTGGCGGAGTGGTGACACGACAATAGCATCCCTGCAATGGACTGGCCTGCACAGAGACCTGACCTGAATGCTCTAGAACACCTTTGGGATGTTTTGGAACGCCTACGTCGTGCCAGGCCTCACCGACCGACATCGATACCTCTCCTCACTGCAGTACTCCGTGAAGAATGGGCTTTCATTCCTCAAGAAATCTTCCAGAACTTGATTGAACGTATGCCTGCGAGAGTGGAAGGTGTCATCAAGGCTAAGTGTGGGCCAACACCATATTGAATGCCAGCATTACCGATGGAGGGCGGGCCGGCCGGAGTGGCCTTGCGGTTCTAGGCGCTACAGTCTGGAACCGAGCGACCGCTACGGTCGCAGGTTCGAATCCTGCCTCGGCCATGGATGTGTGTGATGTCCTTAGGTTAGTTAGGTTTAATTAGTTCTAAGTTATAGGCGACTGATGACCTCAGAAGTTAAGTCATATAGTGCTCAGAGGCATTTGAACCATTTTTTGATGGAGGGCGCTACGAACTTGTAAGTCATTTTCAGCTAGGTATCCCGATACTTTTGATCACATAGTGTAGACGGAGTCGGGAGATGGACCAAGTGAACTTCCTGCCGAAGGGCGAAATCAATATCGGAAGCCCAGACCATCTCCTGCATAAGGCGGAGTTTCACCCTGGAACGGATGTTTTTGGTGTTGATGGTTGCTATCCGGTAGGCCTGGTGGCGGGCTGCTGGAGGCGGGTCCACTCTGGTGTCAACGCAAGGGCGTGGGCGTCGCAGTGGAACGTCGTCCAGCTCGCCCGCGGGGAATTCTGGGGAGAGTATGATTGGTGAATCGGCCTCGACGGCGCAGGGCCCCGTAATGGGTCCTGCTCCTCGACTTCGTCCTCGTGCCACGCCGCGGAGGCGGGCACCGGTGTATCGTCCATTTTGTCTTCACAAGATGATGTAGTGGCTCGTGCTGTAGTTTCGCCTGTGCTATGTCCAGTAAATAGCTCAGCGTCCGCATGGGGCGTCGGGGGGACGGGTGCAGGCACATCGGTAGATGTCTCCACGCTCATAACGTCTTCGTTGGCAGTAGATGATTCTAGGGCGTCGTGCGAGTCGACGGTAACGTCGTCCTCGATCTGCAACGCCTCCTCTTAGCCGGAAACGGTGCGGCGCCTTATCTTGCGTCGTTTGTGTGGCAATTTGATCCACTATATGGGAGAGGTTTCTTAAAGTGTCCGTTTATGTATTTAATATAATGACAAAAACTGCTTGCTTCATTTTTTTTACATTTTATTGCATAAGGTTTGTTCCCTAATTTTAATTTTAATTCAATTTTATTTATTTGTTCACTGTTAAGTTTATACATATCTTTTAATTTTCCTTTACAGGAAGCATTAATAATATAGTCTGCTGTTAATTCATGATATTTTTAAATTAATATTATTAACAAACTTTCAAAATGTGCACAGATAACAAAAGGAACTCTTTGAGTATACCGTACTCACAATTCTTAAAACTTATATATGAGCCTTTCTTTGGTAGTTCTACCTTTAATGGTTTATTAATTAAACCATTTCTTGGGTGGCTGTCTAATTTTTATTTATTATTGAAACATAATTAATACAAATAGAAAATAAATTTCGACTGTTTATGCTTTGATATCTGAGTTCCAACAAGTTTATAGAGATCTTTTATCCAAAATAGGTGTGAGTTATTTTTTTTAAAATGCAATAAATTAATATGTTTCTCTCTTTTATATTGTGTTACTTTTAATTGGCATATTTCACATTTTCCATCAAAGGAATAATATTAATTATAGACTCGGTTTTTGAAATATCATCAACAGGAAACGAAATATACTTTTTCTTCAAGCTAAATAAAAAAATTATAATTACCTGTTCTGTCTGGATTTTTACATTTTTTTATCTACTGGATTTAATGCTGATGCTATAGACCACAAAAACATTTTTCATTGTTATTCTCTGCGGCTGTTCCTGGTGGAGGTTCGAATCCTCCCTCGGGCATGGGTGAGTATGTGTTTGTCCTTAGGATAATTTAAAATAAGTAGTGTGTAAGCTTATGGACTGTTGACCTTAGCAGTTAAGCCCCATAAGATTTCAGAGACATTTGAACATTTCATTGTTATTTTTTATATTAATATAAGCTTTTTTCTGATATCTGCCTGTTCAGTATAACATAAACCTCTTAATGGAACATATCTACAAATTGCTAACTGTATTCCGATAATTCTATGTAATATGCAACCTGATCAATGAGTTTGAAAATTACTTTTGTGTTAAAATGTTTTATTTCTCTTTATTAAATTTGTTAGATGTATCTTTTCCTCTAGTAATATTGGTCTGTGTTCTGTATCCACAACAAAATAAAAAAAATTATCAAGCCACTACATAATTTTAAATTTTCGTTTGTTACTTTCATAATTATGGGTTTCAATACATTTAAGAAATGATTACACTCAACTTAGTTTATATTATTTTTGGAATTTATGGTTTGTAATCTATTTTAGATGCTTTATCAACTAGCTAATAATTAACAATTTTCCAATTTTTACTTTCTCAAATTATATTAGTAATGTGAGACATATTTTCTTTTATTATCTAGCTTCACCATTTTTAAAAATTTCATCACTATTTTCAATATTAGAATACCGTAAATGTTTTCAGTTTTTTGTTTTGATTCTTCTCTGATTGCTTATGATGCATTTTATTGCAATATTAACTAAATAATCTTTTTTAATTCATAATATTTCCTTAAAGGATTTTCTACAATTGTCATGAAGTTGAACTGTAGTGAAGTTTGCTTTAGAATAATCATGACGTTCAACCACAGTGAAGTAGTTTTATTGCTCACTCATTTATAAGTAAAAAATTAATTGATTTAAAAATGAAAATTAAAAATTAATACATGAAAATACTAATAAAAATACAAATTAATAGATAAAAATAAAAAAATCAACTAAAATAACATTAAAAAATGAAAAATAAAAATTATTAAACTTTAAAAATCGACAACTAGTGTATTTTCTTATATTGGTTATGAATATTTGAGTAGTAAATTGTGGGAGCTAATTTATAAGATTAAACTTTAATTAAATTTATTAAAAATTAGAGAAACAAGTTTGTATTTTTATTGGGTTTATATTTTTTTATTTTTTCACCCCTGAGATTTTTTATTCAGTTAAAAGTTTATAGTTAACTGATTTTCAATCATTTTCATATTAGGTTAAACTGATTTTTTTCAGTTCGGTTTGTTGATGGTATGTGTGTTTTTTCTTTTTTTGTAGTAGTAGTAGAGGGTATACGTAAAGTCGGGGAGTACATTCAATTATTTATTGCACAAGAACTAAAAATTGTGCAGATGTCATACATATTGCATTTTGGAGAGAAAGTCAGAAAGCTGTATTTTTTAATTTTATTTTTGAAACATTCGATATGCGAACCATGAGTGACCCGACAAACGTCAGTACGGTAATGGAATTCTTGCCATACCCGTCCCAGCATGACATCGCCGACTGTGGCAGTCACTTCCCGTATTCTCTCCCGGAGCTCTGCTACATCACGTGGTAGAGGCGGTACATACACCAGAGCACTAACGTGTCCCCACAGAAAAAAGTTACACGGAGTGACATCTGCTGGTCGGGGAGGCCAATTCATGAAACAGCTATCCCATTCTGATAGCACGGTCGATCCATTGATGCGGCAGATCCGTGTTCAGGTACGCACGAACTTCACGATGAAAATGGGGTGGAGCCTCATCCTGCTGAAAGATGAACAGAGAGTCCAATTGCATTTGAGGCATCAGCCATTGCTGCAACATGTAGAAGTAGGTCACCGGTGACAGTCCTCTCAGTGAAGAAGAACGACCCATACAGTTTTCGACGTGACAAGGCAAAAAAAAAAAAAAAAAAAATTGCACCTTTGGGGAATCACTCTCAAATTCAATGCATTCGTGTGGATGCTATGTATCCCACATTTGAAAATTCTGCCTGATCACTTTCCCATAAGTGTGAAAAGTGGCTTCATCACTAAAAATTAAGCGATCAACAATGCCATCCCCATCCTCATTCAGTTGTTGCAACTGCGAACAAAACTCAAAACGCTTGTCTTTGTCGTCGTCATTGATCTTCTGCACTGTCTCCAATTTGAGTGGTTTCATAGACAGCTTCTGTCACAGGACGTTCCACACTATCATTGGAGGCATTTCAAGTTCACGGGATGCACGACGCACCGATTTCTTTGGACTCCTTATTACTGTCTCTCATACGCGCTTCACATTCGCTTGATCACACTGAGACGTCCACTTCTCTTTCTCGGGCACCCGTCGTAACGAATTCGTTGTGCCAGTGGTAAATGGCCTTCCTTGTTTGGCTTCTTACCGTAATTGGTTCTAAACCTCGGTTGAATAGCTGTAGTACACTTGTTTTTGTCAAACTCCAACACACAAAAAGCTCGCTCCGCACCTAAACTCGCCATGTTTGCGACTAGCGCTGACTATCGGCAAATTACCAAACTACGTTGTGGCGTTATACAAGAAAAAAAATACTTTCAGGGTTTCTCTTCAAAATGACATATGTATGATATCTGTACAATGTTTGGTTTTTGTGCAATAAATAATTGAAAGTGTTCCCGGACTTTATGTACACCCTGTATTATAAGTTGATATTCTGGGCTACCTCACTTAGCATAAATAATATAATGTGGGGCAATAGCCCCAAATATGATCTACTGATAGTCTTTTCTAAAGGAGTAATCACGAATCAACCAAATGCAAGTCATTTTCACCAGCTATTTGCCAAAATCAATGCTCATACCTTGGTTGCAGTCCTCTTAGGCCCATTTTCCCTCTATTGCTTGGTGTGTTGTTAATACTGCCTACTGCACGTGCAACACCATGCACACGAGAAAGAACCATAGCAGGCAGAGCACCTCCAACTTTTCACAGCACAATAAATAACTTTCCAAGCAATTTACCATCCAGAGTAATACTTGGCATAATTGTATACGAATATGTTAAGGCATTCATGTTAGTTGATCTTGGTACAACAATCTTGATGTAACTAATTTCCAGGGTTCCCTTCGTATGCATTTCTTCTTCATATCCTGATTGTCTGGAGCTGAAAACAAATTCTGTACTGAATGATGGGATAAATTTGTTATGCGATCTACAAAATTTTGGGGATCATCAAGTTCACAATTTGTTTGAAATTTCGTTATCTTACGTCTTCCAATTCTGTAGCACTGTCTGAAGTTCTGCAAACCATACACTGCTTCCCTTGAAATCACTATCATCTACGTCACACGCAGTTTGGTGTGTATAACGTAGTAGATCACTATCATGCACATCCTGTAAATTGTATTGAGCATCCTTGAAACGTGCTAACATCAGTTTTTGTAACAAGGGCGCCTTGTCCTCCCTTCAATATCCACAGATGTTCACATGTGCTACAAGGTCACATTGCTGTGGACTTTTTGGTAATGTGTTCATAACTTTTTTTTATTACTTCCATGTACGTAATTATGTTTAGTACTCACTCCTAGGACAACGTTTGTTCTTTACTACGTTTTCACTGGAGGCGGGATCTGTGGTACTCTGTCCGACAAGGATGATGAACTACATGGCTCGACACGTTTCAATACCACTGCACTTTTTCAGTTACGCTCCCTAGCATCACGCTGCCTGGTAGACAATAGGTTGAGCGTCCAATGCCGTAAATATTATTGGCCTCTAGTGACCTCGCACCCAGGGGGTTCCTTGTTAGTAGATTTCGCAGATGTTCTAACACCTCTTCCACAGAAAATTCCGATGCGGACTATTCTGATACCATAGAGTCCTCTTGTAAAACCTCTTTCGCTTCTCTAGAACGCGCCCGACTGGCCCTATCCATGTGTACAAGATACAGATTAAAAGAAAAGTTTCAGCACAAACTTCATGAACAAATGAACATGTACACAAGAGAATTGTGTTCACACGCAAAGCTATAATTCATCGCAAGAACTACAAATAAAATCCTCACTTTACGAATTAATGTGCATACAGATCTCAAAAATATGGGTACATACATTAGTAGCTTACACAAAAAACAAAATACGCTTGAGCTGTAAGAGCATGTTCAGACGCTGCAGACTATTGCTCAGTGTCACAAAACATGTGATCCAACGATCTCTACAACTATTTGTACCGCAAGAGGTGCTGCGCTGTGCTGTTCTGACTGCTAGTTGCTAAAAGAAATCAGAAATAACGTCCTGGGTCAGTGCAACCATGAACGTAGGTCGTCCTAAATTAAAACTCTCAATGTTTGGTACAGAATGTGTTATCAAGCTGCTTCTGCTCTAGATAGTGAAACAACAACGTCCTAACGTTAAATCTGGCCTCTATACTCTGAGAACTACACCGGCACAGCAAAGCGCAACTTGATAGTACACCGGGCTATGTTTATCCTACCTAACTAAGAATGCAATGGAATAGTTTAGGGTGTAGCAATGGAAGTCAGACTTGATTTTTAAACGAACAAATATTATAGAAAGTTGAACAAGATGAGTCAAAAAGCTGTTTGCCTTTAAGAGAATTTTTGGTTTTACTATTTATGAAAGAGAGGTTAATCACAACAACTCTGCTTTCTCTAGAATCTGATGTTGTTATTACATTGAGAAAATATTAAACAAACTTTCATAATGAAAGCTTTCATTGATCTGCTTTCCGCAAAAATTTCCTTTGCACTTAAATTGAGCAAATATTAACCAAACTTTCACAAATGAAATAAATAAATTATTTTACCTTCGAATTAGGGTAACCAAAAGGATAAGATTAACACAGCGGGACAAATCCTATGGAAGGAAGACTGTATGGAAGCAACAGCACTAAAACATCGTTACCTGAGCAGCTTGCTGATGCAAAATTAAAATCTAAACTCAAATTGGGGTTAAGTCAACGAATTAGACTGCATATTCAAGCATATGAACAGCGAACTGTTCAGATTGTCGATAACACTACAACGGTTTGAGAAAACTCACCTCTACTCCAAGGCAGAAGAATGCTGCATGCAGCCTCATATGGTCAGCCGTTTACGTGTCCCTCGGTCAGCGTCCGAACCACTCGAACCTCTGTTCCTGACTCATTCGAAAAATACATTCCTATTTCGCAACCATCCACCTCTCAAAAAAAAAAAAAAAAAAATTGTAAGCAGAGGGGCTGAATGTGTATCATTGTCAACGTGATGGCTGACAACTAAGATGAAATTTTAAAAGAGTCAGAGAAATAGAGCAAAAATTCCCATGTTCTGCGTACACCATGCACAATTTCCTTCACGAAGTTCGTATCAGACTGAAACTGTGTTATCCCCGACTGGCCATTTCGTCCGCACCCTACGCTAGGCGAACAAAGCAATCTCACTGGCTTAATACGAATTTCGGAGCGAAAACCACGAGGCGCCTCCCCTACGCTTCTGCTGTAGCCAGGGCGTTGATCCTCAAGAAGCAAGCCCAGAGAGCACTGGTTACCGTACCACTTATCTCCAGGGGTAGCGGAGTAGATGCCGACTGCCACTCACGAACACACAAGAGGAGGCAGTGTGGGGCGTTCAGACGGACGTCAAAGTTAGGCCACAGACAAGAGGGTTGTAGCTGATGCAGTAATATTTACCAATAACCTTCTCTGCCGCTATAGTAGGATCTTTGACCCACCCCGTGCCAGCCAGCCAGATGTAGAGCTTTAATATTCCAAAAACAAGTCCACAGATCACCAACTAATAATGGAAACAAATACCGAACGAAAAAATGAATCGATATCACATATCGATGTGTGACAATCATGTCACTACAGTATAAACAATTCGGTGAAATTTGAAAACCAGTGTGGAACAGACAATCATGGTTCAAATGGCTCTGAGTACTATGGGACTTAACATTTGAAGTCATAAGTCCCCTAGAACTTAGAACTACTTAAACCTAACTAACCTAAGGACATCACACACATCCATGCCCGAGGCAGGATTCGAACCTGCGACCGTAGCAGTCGCGCGGTGCCGGAATGAAGAGCCTAGAACCGCTCAGCCACAGCGGCCGGCAGACAATCATGAAATCTAAATTATGATTAACTTACTACACTTTGTAGTCAGAGTTTGTTCATGTTTCATCGAATTTTTTGAGTGTCCTTTGTTCACCACACCACCTCGTATCAGCTATGGTCAGAAAAATATACGTTACAGATTCATCTACTATGGTATACCAACACAAAATGTGCTAAAGAAACTAGATAAATGTCTATAAAGCTATCGGAGTCTATACTGGAGCATTCAAATCGACTCCAACTGACGCTACGCTGGTGGAAGAAATGTAACGTCGTTGGAAGTATATTGGAATTACATGAGTGCAAAATTATCGTTGAAACTTTTACACCTCTGACAAGACAGTATATACAAAGATTAGAGAACTCATGTGTAAGTGCTATACAGAAATGTTTTGCTTTAACAGTAATCTACCGCCATTAGCAGGTTTTTACTACAAGGTTTTCCTTTGAGTAACTACCCTGCTGCTTTGCTAAATTTTGAAACGTGTCTGTTTTTCGCCGCGACTCGTTTCATTTATACATTAACATGACGCTATCCCGCCTCATCCAGAGAGGCATGCACACAGACAAACTGTCATCGATGGTACACTGTTTCGCGTCGCTCTTTGGCCTCGCAGGTAACTGGACATGTGACATATCTCACAGCAAGCTCTTTGTTGAGCTAGTTCAATCAGACGATCGCCGGGAGAAGTCGTTTTGAACTGAGGTGTGATGTGAGCCTTGTTATCCTTGTTTCTTTCTTGATTCTGGACGCCTGCGCAGTGGTCGGTTGCAGGGATCAGTTCAAGTTGACTCAAATTTATTTGGTGAAATCGTGACATGATTTTCCTTAAGCGTGGTATTGCAAGTTTAATCGGCAGAATTCATGTAGGAAGAATTTTCTTTCCAATTTCGTGGCTGCGAACTATAAACCTATAATTTTTACCCTGTATTCTGATAGAAAACGAAACTTTCGTGACAACTTCAAACTGTGGCTTTTCTTTATATAGTAATGTAGGGAAGCAGCCTACTCACGCCGTAGTAAATTCACATCAGTCTTTCCATTGTGTGCCAGCCAGTCCGCTGTGACTAGCTCTGACGTCATAAATGTTGCGCAATACTTTTAAAATCAAGTAAATAACCTGAAACGGTTCTAGCATGTCAGGAGTAATACTAAATTAATATGTGTTGAATATCAGTTCGATAACTTTAACCATTTTCGAAATTTGGACATTTTTCTGTAAAAATCATTGGCGCAACAGAAAAGAGCTAGAGATTTAAAAATTTATATTTAGATTCCTTTTCCATAATAATTTAATGGAAACAGTACTTTGGATCTCACAAATTAAGATTTTAGTTGAAATTCATAATTTTCTGGTTTTTGTCTTAAAAATTAAGGAAGCAAGATAAATTAAGTAGGCTAATAAATAAGGCTAGGATGTTTATATTTAAGTAGAATGGAGATCCGCTATAACCATAAAGATGTGAGAAGTTTCATTTGAATAACTATAAAACTATAGCGATAGCGTACCTCCAAAGGGCAAGTTCAGAGCTCGTCTACTGCGTGCAGTGTAATTAAATTAATTCTCTCGCCCAAAATATTTAACTTAGCCACGTCAAACTTTTATTATGATTACTTACCTGCGTGCAGAATGCACATTTAAATTGAGAGTTTCATCGGCCATCAGCAAAAGAAGCTATGATTTATTCGGTAACTTAAAGTGGTGCATTACTAGCCCAGCGGCTAGTCGGGAGAGCCGATTTGATCAGGCGTTCGTTCCCATAGCCGTCCGCACCGCGGCTTTATATATAAGAACGCTGCGCGAGGAAGCAAGGCCGCAGTTCTCTCCAGGCGCTGAATAGCACACCATCTGTGTCGGGAGTCGCGTCGCGTCGGTATCATTGCTACAAAGAGCCTCGGATGCCGTATTAAGTTACTCGGAATACGCGTAACCATGAAATCATTTTCGAGTGAAGTGTTAATTCTGGGATGACTTCAATAATCAATCTTCAGTTTGCGTATGTCGTATTTTCACGTGCCGCCGCGGGACAGACATTCTACCATTATGTTTGATGAGCATTATCATCAAATTATGGCGAGCATTCATTTAAACATTTAATCTGGACAGTTATAGTTCATCAGCGCATTAGACTCTGAACGGCTCTGTTAGATTGTGTGGATTTTTCTTTTTCTTTTCATCTGTGACTTTCAGAATACAGAGAATTTTTAG
This sequence comes from Schistocerca nitens, assembly GCF_023898315.1. NCBI lineage: Eukaryota > Metazoa > Arthropoda > Insecta > Orthoptera > Acrididae > Schistocerca > Schistocerca nitens. Next base: position 318,418,505 of record NC_064616.1, read on the forward strand.
AAAATCGTTTTTGATTATGAATCCCAGACAATCTCCTAATTTCTCAGAGCTATAAGCTGCAGCTATAAGTGTGTTTCTCAGCTGAAGTGGGCACTAGGAATTCTAATTACAGGCTTCACGTTTTGCTAATCACTTTCTGGTTGCCAATATTGTAGTTAGAGGGCCAGTGTTGAGAACGGCAAAAGACAGCATAAATCATAGGAACATTTAACAACAATAATCCCACCCGCTGCAGCACATATGGTTAATCGGCTGGGAAATGAAGTGTTTCTACATTCAAACATTTTATATAACAACATTATTCCTACCAGCTGAGCCACATATGGTGCATCGGCCGGGAAACAAACTGAGTAAAAGTGAAAGTGATTTTTAAATATTTGGATTCGGGAGTGAAATGCGACACGCAACTGAGTAATAAAACAGTGATAGTGACGTGTGCATGTGGACGACGCAATTGGATTAACAACACATCTGGATTGACGGAGCTGGCACTGAGCCAGTTTCGACACACCGCAGTCGTCCGCCGGAGCAGCCGGAGCCGCGCCTGCAGTTGCGGGCCACACAAACACAGAACAGCCGTCGGAGTGCCGTTTGCAGTACAGCGTGCTGCGTCGCATCAGTAATCCGGGTACGCCGCGCCGGCAATGCCATACGTCGTGCAGATGGAACTAAGTTAAGTGAAAAGCTGTTAAAAATTTTACTAACCTGCACTAAAAGACTGTCGGAAATGGAACTGCCAGAAGAAACCGAGGTTAAACTTAAACCAGAACCTATGCCTGTTGAAGGAACTGTAAATCCAGACAATGGTTCAAGTGTAAATATGCATGAAAGTAGTAATGTTAAAGTGAAATATGAAGTATTGTCTCCTGACAGTAGTGTGGGAAGGGGCAATGATTCAATAATAGAGACCCCTGTAGTAAAACAGAAATCAGAAATTGTTAATTTATTGGATGATAGTTTCTCTGTTGAATAAAAAATGAAACAGTCATCAGAGGTGGTATAGTTTAAAAAGGATAAGTTAGATATGATTGATCAATCAGAAGTTTCATTTAGTTTTGATGATTCTGGTATTGGAGCTAGTTTTTTGTCACTTGAGTGTGATAAAAAGCCAACTAGTGAGAAACCCAAAGATACTGGGGCTATTGATTTAAATGTTATATTACAAGCAATAGCTACCAGCAATGCTGAATTAAAGTCTGAAATAACTGAGGTCAAAAGCAGTCATGCAAAAATGTTAGCCAGTAATGCTAGAATGAATGCTGAATTAAACTATGAGATTGTGGCCAGCCAAACTAATTTTAATAAACGATTGGAGGAAATGGACAATACCTTCAAGGCAGGTTGCAATAAGTTGAAAGAGGATCTGGACAGTTTGAATTATAAAGTTGATTACAACCATGAGGATATTAAGAAAAAGGTTGCTCAACAATTTTCTGAAATGTATAAAACAGTAAAATCCGAAGTTGCTGAGGTTCGCAAAGACTTCCAAATGGAAGATGCGAAGCTGGAGCACAAGTTAACAGAAAAGATCGAAGCGTAATCTGAACTGTGCTCAGATAGGTTTAAAGATGTTAATATAAAAGTAAATATATGTCAAGCAGAAGTAGATGCAATCAAAACTGATACTACTCATATTGAGCAAAGAGTAGATAATGTTGAAATGAGAGTAAAAAATATCAGTACTAACATTGCTAACATTGAGAGTAAAGTAGCTTCAGTAACTTCTGGTAATGGTAGTATACAACAAGTTGTAGCTGCAAACGCCGCTTTTATCGGGTGTCGGCAGTTCTTGCGGTTCGATCCAGATAAAAATATCCACCCGCTAGATTTCTGGAACGATTTTGAAGATGTGATTCCACCAACTTGGTCTGAACGAGAGAAAACCTCATTTATTAGAAGCCATTTAGCAGGTGACGCCATGCGTTGGTCAGCTGATGTTATGTTGAAGTCTAAAACATTAGCGGAGTTTAAAACAGCTTTCATTAATGAGTATTGGTCTAGTAGTAAGCAAAATGAAGTGTTGAGAGAATTTTGGAGTGGAAAACGCTTCAATGCAGGCAAGGAATCTATTAAAGAGTTTGCTAGGTCATGGATCTCACGTTTGTCACATTTGGACGAAAAGCTAAAACCGGAAATGATTATTCTAGGTCTTGAAGCCAAACTGCCATGGTATTGGCAAACTAGAATTATATCTGCCCCTAGAGACAATCTGGATCGTTTCATTGAGTATTTGGAACGTGTAGAACGTGTTGCTGCCAATGAGGAGCAAGCAAGTAATAACAGAAATGCTAATAACACTAGTAGTATTTTAAGAACGAGCAGAATGACAATGTAAACATCAGAACAGTAGGTGTTCGCCATCCTAAGAGAGGTAGGAATTGGAGAAATAATTATCAGAACCAACAATGGCATCCAAATGATAGTAATTTTGTTCCAAACACAATTATGCAGGTAAACAACAGTGCGGAAAGCAATGCTGTGCCAGTTAACTATAATGGAAATAAAGGAAACAGTAGTAGGCCGAGGCAGGAAAACTAGTTCCCGTCTATGAGGATACTGGCGCTCACCAGGCGGTTACTTTTCCTAAGCCAGTAGTTGCGGTAATTGGTAAGACAGATCAGAATACTCAGACTGAACATGTGGATGAAGGGTCGGTAGCATCCCAGGATACAACAGAAATATTAGATCACTCACAGTATTTGATAGATACCGTGTTAGAGACGCTTTCTAAGTGGGAAGAGAAAGATAAGGCGCAGCAGTGTAACGATAGGGAGGAGTTACAAAATACTGAATTGTCAGGTGAAGAAGCAGAAGAAATTCATGCTTATTTTTACGATGATGATGTGCTCTTACCTAAAGTGCCTGTGCAGGAAGTTGATACTGTATTAATAAATTTAGTACAGGAGGTAAGTGAGAATGTAGAGAGTAGCCTGTTGGGGGTCGATGAACCCAGTAGCTGTGACCAGTTGTCACTGGAGAAGGAACCCGACGATAATAGTAAAAGTGGTTTAGCTGTAACTAGTTTTATGCCCGGTCTGAAGGCGCAGAATCGCTCAGACTACAGTAATTTGGGTCATTTTCAGCAAACTAAATGTAATGAAGTCGTGCGGTGTTTCGATTTGAAATTAATAGACCGACTGGAAAAGGCAGCTGAAAATGTAATTCAGGAAACCCCTACACACTTTGACCTAAATGTAATGAAGACAGATGTCGATCGCTTTAGTTGGAGACAAATCCAAAAGGAACTATTGGATGAGTTTGAGGAACCACCTGTACAACCTAGAATAAGCCACCCTATAATAATAGTGAATATGTTGGGTATCAATGTACGTTGTCTCTTAGACAGTGGAAGTGAAGTGAGTGCGATATCTCAGTCCTTCTTTGATGCATTACCTGGTAAAGACAAGCTTACAGTAATGAGGGTATCAGGACTAAGAATAATTGGTGCTACTGGCAAGGTGTCAAAAACGGTAAAGCAAGAAGCTTTGCTGCCCTTTAACATTAATGGTAATTTAATTGATCATCCATGCTTAATTGTAAGCAATCTCAGTATTGAGGTTTTAATTGGCATAGATTTCTTGTCAAAATATCAGAGTGTTGTTGACTTTGAAAGAAGCCAGTTAAAAATGGTCTTGCCGATAACCGGAGTAATTACAGTACCTTTTAGTGATAAACATGTAGTAACTAATGATGAACCTTGGGAGCTGCCTATACGAGTTCTGAAAAATAGGAGGTATTGGGACGAAGGTGTTAATCTTAGTAAAAGTAAGCTAAACACAGAAGAAGAAGAAGCAATTATTTTGGACAAAATAGAAGCTAAATTGCAGGAAATCGATAAAATTTCAGCTAATCAGAAGGAAGAATTGAGACAGGTTTTAAAAAGGCATCATAAGGTATTTTCAAATCGACCTGGCGTGGTCAAAGGTTATGAATGACAAAGGTGAAACCTGGCCAAGTGTTTTGCAGGAAGCCATACCAAATATATGTAGCTAGGAAGGAGGCGGTTCGAAAGGAGATACAGAGAATGCTAGAGTGGGGTGTGATTGAAAAAGCGGTCAGTGAGTACAATAATCCTCTTGTTGTTGTACCAAAAAGAGACGGGAGTGTCAGATTGGTCTTGGACGCTCGTTGGTTGAATGAAATAGTGGTTAGGGAAAGTGATAGACCGCAGAACATGGACGAGTTATTGCAAAAGTTCCGGGGAGTAAAATTCTTAACTTCTATGGACATCACGTGTGGATATTGGAATTTGCCACTGGCGGAAAGTTCAAGGAAGTACACAGCTTTCTTGTACGAAGGAGTTTGTTACCAATACCGTGTGGTACCTTTCGGACTTAATATCTCCGTTTGTGCCTTCGTACGTGTGATGTGCCATGTTTTAGGACCAGCCCTAAGTAATAAAATAACAGTCTACATAGATGATCTGTTAATAGCAACTCCTACCTGGTAAGAACACATAGCTTTATTAGAGGAAGTGTTAGAGGCTATTGAGAGAGGTGGTATGAAACTAAAGATTGAAAAGACAGAGTGCGTTAAAGAGGAAATAGGTTTCTTGGGATATATTATAAGAGGGAAAGGTATTCTGCCTGACCCAGGCAAGCTAGAAGTCATTGAAAAATTTGAGGCTCCCAGAAACAAGAAGCAGTTGAGATCGATGTTCGGTCTTTTCGGCTTCTATAGGCGTTTTGTTAGTGATCAGGCTTTTAATGTGCCCTGTCTTCACCTCCTGCTAAAAAAGAATACCCCTTGGGTGTGGACAGCAGAATGTCAACAGGCGTTTGAGGTGCTTAAACAATCTTTAATTAATAGTTCTATTTTACATCATCCTGATTTTGAAAAACCATTCTGTATGTCTGTTGATGCTAGTGGCTATGGTATAGCTGTGGAGATATTCCAAGTAGAAATAGAGAACGAACAAGAAGTGCACAAGACTATAGCTTTCGCAAGTCGATGTTTACAGGCAGCAGAGAGAAATTATGGCATCTCAGAACTGGAATCATTGGCAATTGTATTTGGGGTACAGAAGTTTGAGCAGTATCTATTAGGTCACAAGATAATTGTTTACAGTGACCATAAGGCGTTGACCTTTTTAAAGACCTGTAAGTTGAGGAATGCTCGTTGGTAAGATGGTCAGTGTATCTCCAGCAGTTTGACCTTGAGGTTAGATATATTCAAGGGAAAGACAATCTGGTAGCTGATGGGTTATCTAGAAGTGCGGAGCTCTGTGACGACGCGGGAATTACAGCAACCGACCTAAGTGAAGTACGAATGTTTGCATTACACGAAGTAAAGGAAGAAAGTGCATTAAAGAGAGTGATTAAGAACTTGAGACGTGAGCAGAATGTAGATGACCAACTGAAATTAGTGAAGAGCTATTTAGGAAATGCGAACTATCCTAAGGTTTCGCAATACTATTGTCTGCATAAAGGTATTATGTTTAGGAGGAAAAAGGTAGGTGTTTCTGAGTGGAAGCTGTGCTTTCCCTCACAACATGTAGACTTACTAATCGACTATGTACACCGGAGGTATGGGCACTACGGTGCATAGAAGTGCATTGCAAAATTAAAAGAGAAGGTTGTGTTTGACAACATGCACCACAGTGTGGCCAAGCATCTTGTGTAGTGTGCCAGAAAGTCCGTGCTGCTAACACCACAAGGGGATATGCATTCAGTAGAGCCAACTGAAACCCTAGAATTACTGGCTTGTGATTTGTTTGGCCCTCTTCCTGCTTCGAGAGGTGGTTGTACCCATGTTTTTGTTGTTGTGGATGGATTTAGTAAATATGTTAAGCTATACCCAATTAAAAGAGCAAATGCAAAAACGTTGGTAGAAAAATTGGAAAAAGATTTCTTCGTGAACGTTGGCGTTCCGAAGAATTTGCTGTCAGACAATGGGCCTCAGTTTACTTCTGATAGATTTAAAGAATGTCTGGCTAAGGCCGGAGTGAAACATCTGAAAATATCTGCGTATTTCCCCCAAGGAAATATGAGTGAACGTATTATGAGAGAATTGAATAGGCTTTGCAGGACTTATTGTGCTCGGAAACACTCGAGTTGGGCAGAGCACATGAAGTATTTTGAAAATGTCATTAACAACTAAAGGCATGATGCAACTGGTTTTGAGCCTTGCGAATTGATGTTTGGCCAAGAACCGCACAATACGATTGCAGATATGGTAGAATTCCCTATTCTAACGCAAATATCCACAGACGAGAAGAAGTTAAAGGCTAGGGCAAATATAAGAAAAAGAGCATTGGAAAGGAAGAAGCGTCATGACGCAAAAGCTGTACCCACCAGTTTTGAAATAGGTCAGTTAGTCCTTGTCAAAACCAAGGAAAAATCAAAGAAAATAAATGCAGAAACAAAGAAATTCATGTTCGTATACCAAGGACCTTTCAGGATCATAGGAAAACCACATGCCAATGCATATATGCTAGAGTACCCTAAGAGTAAAAAGCTAACAGGTCTCAGGAACGTGATTGACCTAAAGAAGTTCATAGGTAGTGAATTAATGCTGTAGGGAGGAGGTAGTTCTGTAACCTCTACACAGTGTGGCGGCTGTGCAGTCCCAGCTGTGTGAGATCTTCTTTCCATTTCAGGTCTCACTCATTCTTCATCTTTCCTATCCACCTAAAATTTCGACCTCTTCTTTCCAACACCTTAAATTTTCCGTTATGGTTATCACGGGAGGAGGATGTTCTGTAACCTCTACACAGTGTGGCAGCTGTGCAGTCCCAGCTGTGTGAGATCTTCTTTCCATTTCAGGTCTCACTCACTCTTCACCTTTCCTATCCACAAAAATTTCGACCTCTTCTTTCCAACACATTAAATTTTCCGGTATGGTTATCAAGCCAATAATTAAACCAATGAATTCTGTAGTCCCAGCTAATGAATTCTGCTTAGGAGGTTGTTCTGTAACCTCTACACAGTGTAGCAGCTGTGCAGTCCCAGCTGTGTGAGATCTTCTTTCACATTTCAGATTTCACTCATTCTTCATCTTTCCTATCCACCAAAGTTTCGACTCCTTCTTTGCAATACAAAAATTTTCCGTCATGGCTATCAAGCCATGAGTTCTGTAACAATTCTATCCACCGATTAGTGAAAGAAAATACCTAATGTGACAAACCTAACAGTGACATAAACAGCAGAGAAGTAAGACGTAATTAAGATACAATGTATTGGAGTAACAAGTATGTATAGAACCCTGCTAATAATATAAGTACAAAGTTGTTGTTTTATTGGAAATGGTCCCACAATAATATTTTAAAAAGATGTACAAATTCGTGTTCAAGCAGGATCTGAAGTGGCAGTGAAATCTATTGTATGCTGTAGAGCTAACTAATTAATAGTAAAAGAGATTGCTTAGTGTTATGAAAAATATGCAGACAAGTTGTAAGAATGAACTCACCTTGTGTATCAAGGAATGGCAGTGTAATAGAATTGAACAGTGTTTGTGGTTGAGACGTGAAGGACGCGTCTTTGAAATATTTATAAGGTTGGAGCTTGCCGTTATTTGGTGTAGTGTGTGACAGGACACACCTACACGTATTGAGGTTATGAGTTGGAGGCGTGAATGCTACCATAGGTACCCTTATGTTAGATGAGACAGAGCAGCTCATGGTGTCCTATAGGTTTAAGGAGTTTAGCATTACGCTCGTCCATAATTACTTAATGCACTATAGTGGTAGGCCGAGAGAGACTACCTGTGGTTTCAGCGTCCGATCGAGTGGAAATGGATTGCCACGTGAGCAAACTGATCAGCTGCAATACACTATGGATATGAAATAAATGTGCTATCCTATGCTTTAAATGTTAATGGAGTGAGTATTACTTAAGTTCATACACTAGCAAAGTAAATAAGTAACATAATGACAGACGTGAAACATTATTGATAGCTCAGCATAAATACACTTCAAAGTAAGTAAGTACATAATTGCAGATGTGTAACTGACACAGCAGCAGGACCAATAAGTGGATTTAGTAGTCAACTAAACGTAGTGTGTTTTGAACACTCAGAACTGTACTACTACCAAAAGTTACTCACATGTACAAAGAAGCTGAGAAGACAACTACTAATCAAATATACTCATACTATCTCTAAGAATAACGTAATCAAAGATGAGTCAGCTAAGTGAATAAAATACAAATGTATCAGGAATGTACCGAGCATTGGTTCAGTGTTACGGCCCAGAAATAATAAATTGAAATTAAATAGCGTTCATGATTGTATGCCTTGAGCATAAATTTTCTCTAGTAAGTGACTAACGGCGTTTTGAGCCATTTGTTTACCGATTTTATGACAGTCAAGTAACCGTGAGAGTAAAATGAAAAAGGTTCTGTTAACTTTGTTCCAGTAACATATTGAAGGATAAACTGTATATATCCCCATTTCATTGTGACCCACCCTTAGATATTAAGTGAACAGAGTCTGAGGCACTCTTTTTGTTTGTTCTACAGGACAAACCAGATAATGGCAGCCTGGTAGCTGCGTGAAAGCGTGGAGTGACTTGGACACAACTCACAGTGACCCCTCCCCTTTCCCCATGTAATTTAGAGTGAACGTGAAGGACGCACACCATAGCAACTTCCCCTCTTCTACCCTTGTGAATTGAAGTGTAGGACGCCAGCCAAAGCGGCTACAACCACGTGTGTAAAAATGATTTTGAAATTTTCTTTCAGGTTTAGAAAAGACTGCTAAGATATAATCATCTGTTTATGTATCATGAATAACTGTGTTATTTTCTTTGAATTTGTGTATGTAGAAATGTATTTAATGGATTTAAGATTTTCATAATTTTACATATTTTTATGTGTTTGTTTGTCTAAGGCAATATGTATACCAAAGTGTTTCATTGATTTTGCTTAAATTTTGAGGGATAATATTGCTTAAGAGGCAGCGAACATGCCCTCAATTTAAATAATTAAAGTAGGTAATCAGTTTTCTTTTAATATTTCTATATATTTACATTTCAATTTTAATTTTCCATAGGAAGTTAAGCTGTACTCTTGCTTCCCTTTTTGTAATTAATTTTTTTTCGTTCATTAACATTCAAAAACAAAAAAATTTAAGTAGAGGGTGATGTAGGGAAGTAGCCTACTCACGCCGTAGTAAATTCACATCAGTCTTTCCATTGTGTGCCAGCCAGTCCGCTGTAACTAGCTCTGACGTCATAAATGTTGCGCAATACTTTTAAAATCAAGTAAATAACCTGAAACGGTTCTAGCATGTCAGGAGTAATACTAAATTAATATGTGTTGAATATCAGTTCGATAACTTTAACCATTTTCGAAATTTGGACATTTTTCTGTAAAAAATCATTGGCGCAACAGAAAAGAGCTAGAGATTTAAAAATTTATATTTAGATTCCTTTTCCATAATAATTTAATGGAAACAGTACTTTGGATCTCACAAATTAAGATTTTAGTTGAAATTCATAATTTTCTGGTTTTTGTCTTAAAAATTAAGGAAGCAAGATAAATTAAGTAGGCTAATAAATAAGGCTAGGATGTTTATATTTAAGTAGAATGGAGATCCGCTATAACCATAAAGATGTGAGAAGTTTCATTTGAATAACTATAAAACTATAGTGATAGCGTACCTCCAAAGGGCAAGTTCAGAGCTCGTCTACTGCGTGCAGTGTAATTAAATTAATTCTCTCGCCCAAAATATTTAACTTAGCCACGTCAAACCTTTATTATGATTACTTACCTGTGAGTTGAATGCACATTTAAATTGAGAGTTTCATCGGCCATCAGCAAAAGAAGCTATGATTTATTCGGTAACTTAAAGTGGTGCATTACTAGCCCAGCGGCTAGTCGGGAGAGCCGATTTGATCAGGCGTTCGTTCCCTTAGCCGTCCGCACCACGGCTTTATATATAAGAACGCTGCGCGAGGAAGCAAGGCCGCAGTTCTCTCCAGACGCTGAATAGCACACCATCTGTGTCGGGAGTCGCGTCGCGTCGGTATCATTGCTACAAACAGCCTTGGATGCCGTATTAAGTTACTCGGAATACGCGTAACCATGAAATCATTTTCGAGTGAAGTGTTAATTGTGGGATGACTTTAATAATCTATCTTCAGTTTGCGTATGTCGTATTTTCACGTGCCGCCGCGGGACAGACATTCTACCATTATGTTTGATGAGCATTATCATCAAATTATGGCGAGCATTCATTTAAACATTTAATCTGGACAGTTATAGTTCATCAGCGCATTAGACTCTGAACGGCTCTGTTAGATTGTGTGGATTTTTCTTTTTCTTTTCATCTGTGACTTTCAGAATACAGAGAATTTTTAGAAAATCGTTTTTGATTATGAATCCCAGACAATCTCCTAATTTCTCAGAGCTATAAGCTGCAGCTATAAGTGTGTTTCTCAGCTGAAGTGGGCACTAGGAGTTCTAATTACAGGCTTCACGTTTTGCTAATCACTTTCTGGTTGCCAATATTGTAGTTAGAGAGCCAGTGTTGAGAACGGCAAAAGACAGCATAAATCATAGGAACATTTAACAACAATAATCCCACCCTCTGCAGCACATATGGTTAATCGGCCGGGAAATGAATATATATAACAACATTTATATAACATATAAATATATAACAACATTATTCCTACCAGCTGTCCCACAGTAACTTAGATAAGCGAATAAGTATGCTTCATGTTATCAACACCACTTTTATATTAATGAATTTATTTAAATTTTCTTAGATCAGAGGCTTAATTTTAGGTAAAATTGAATGTAACTGTTAATTTTTCTTATAATGGAACTTGTATCATGTGGTTCATTTCAATGTTTTCTAGCTGACAGACACATAAATGTTGCAAATCATTCTGAGGCTGGTTGTATTATTGATGTCCAAAACCCATAAAATAATTTAGTAACTAAACCAAACTACTCCATCAAGTTCCACATATGTTTGTTTGAAGTGTTCTTCGAAGCCTGTTTCTTATGTCACAGGTAATATTATGTTGCTCTACTGACAAAAATTGTATGTCATAAGACCAATAAACATTAATAATTGTTAATATGCATGCATTGCTGACATTGTCTGCTATATCTTAACGAAAAGCGCACCTCGATATTCACTATCTGAACCAAAACATCTGGACTCCTATTAATGGACATTAATATAAGGTATGTCCATTCTTCGCCTGAGGTCAGTTTCAATGAGTTGCGTGAATGTGGCTTAGGAAGAGGCCATGGGAAACAAACAGTATCAGGAGACAAGTCGGTGTGCACAGGGGCTACCTTGAATGTTTTATTAAGCTTGTCCAATAGTCTCTAAGATTCGATCATTTTAAATTAGTGTTGTGCACTGAGTAGGAATTGGTCACAAGTACTGGAGTATTTAACGTAGCAGTTCGTTCTAACAATCAGGTTCGATAAATCTCATATGAATATTCCAATAGCCTATACTCATTGTAAGTGTGATAAAAGAAACCAGAAATGGACAGCCAACAAAATGTGCCACTTGCGAGAAAATGCACAGAAATTTGACACAACTCTCACCTATGCGAACTTATTCCCGTTATTTTTGTTTCTCTGTCCCTAAAACAGTCTGAAATTTGAAAAGCACATTCATCAGGCGTTTTTCGCTTTTATTGATATAGCATAAGCAGGAGTTGCATTATAATCATTGCCAGCAGATGATAATCTTCGTTCCTTTGGTTCTTATAGACTGTGTGACGTTTTGCTTAAGGGTGACATATTCGAGGCATTGTTGTCAGAGTCTTGTGTTCCTTGTTCCATATTGTTATGATAACTGCTTCTCTTTTCATGTTATCAAAGGCTGGAATTAAAGTTAGAATGTTCTCATTTACATATTAAAATTTCCTCATGGCTTTTTGTGTTATTTTTCCATTGTTGCCAAAGATTTCTCTGTACAGTTTACTTTATTAATTTGAAACTGTTATTCGCAGCTTATGAAATTCCTTTGTTGAAGTCAGTAACCAACAGTAATTTTTTCAATTGTGATTTTATGTGTTGGAGGTGTGCAAGTGGTGACAGTGAAAGCAGTCTTAAGGAATTTTATATCAAAGTTCAGTATAACATAAAACTGAATGTCGCTTACTCATACTGTTCATTACGTCTGGTAATGCTAAAACAGCGAATCGCTTCCAGTGAATGAACTTTTCATTAGCTAGGACCGCTACAGAAATGGACCGCCGCACATGTAGTTTCCCCTGCACTTTCTCTAAGATATTCGAGTTGCAATTGTCACATCTGCACAACACTTTAGACCCAAATCATTATTACAGAAATGCATTGGGCTATACTTTAGGAATTTCAGCTACATATCAACGTTGTGGCAAAGTGGGGACCCCGCATTTCTGATCTGCGAGCTTCCAAAGTTCCAGGTCAACAAACACATGCGCTGAACAAATGTGTTCTACCTGTTGCTAGTCTAATGAAGAGCTGGTAACACTGTAGGTAACGTTTGGCAACTATATGACCATCGATTTACTTGCTGGAGTGGTTCAGAATAATCCTGCTCAATTCACTTGATATTTCCTTGTCATTTCGAATAAATAATATGAATGATTCGCACTTAATGTGTAATATTGGGCTATGAAATTTATGATTTAATTCCTGGAATTTTTTTCTTCATGCAGTATCTACAACTAAGCTCATATTTTACTATGCGAATTATCTGTATTATAACTCACTACGTCATTGAGAGCATACTGCAGGAAATCGCATCTCGCTAGGTAAGTGGTATGGATGCCAGTTTCGGAGGGGGAAAATGCCTTACCTTCTAGTTCCAAACTTGCTTTAGACCTAGGTAATTTACCAAGCTACAAGTAGCCAGTTCGAAAATCATTTAAGAAATCTTACTTTTTCCAACTTAAGTCTTCTTTCAGTTCTGAATTAGTACTCTCTTGATCGAAGTGAAAATTTTAGGTAATTATAACAATGCACACATGTAAAAATTTATATTTTTCTTCTTATACCGATATAATTTTTAATTAATACACAGTTTGATTGATGTATGTGTGGCATTACACAGTCTGTTAACTGGGTTTCATTATGGGACTACTCACACTTCCAGATTCACATATCCTCGTGGCAGTTCCCAAATACAGGACTTCACGTAGACGTAGATCATATCGAGTTCAGAAGTATATAATATTTACGTTACGAATGTGTGAAGTTTTGGGCAGGTTGGTATTATGGATACCATTTGATTTATTAAATTAGGCTTTAGTCCTAAGGTTATGATGCTAAATTGTAATTCAGGTGTATAAGAAAAGACTATATGATTTAGTGTTTCTCGTTATTTTATTGACTATAACAGGAATCGGGCACTGCGTCCACTATTTGTAAGCTTATTTTCTTTATTTTTGGCGCTATTGTTTTTTTTTACATGATAATAACCGCTCCCGGCCTACTACTGCCATCTTCAGAAGCTGACGATTTGAAGACGGCCATTGTAGGCCGAAACCGGTTTTGATTATGTCATAAGAAAGTGATAGCGTCAAAAATCTTGTAGAAAGTAAATCACCTTCTTTACAAAAGGAATGACGGTTTTCCGAAAAGAAACTATTTCTTTTATTAAATTAGACATCAATCGTAATATAATGATTTCTCTACTGTAAATGATGAAAGTCTGTGAATGCAGCTTGCCGCTAACTTGGTGTAATGTTTTGTCTGTACAGAGGTGTATCTGTCGCCTATATTACTCCTTCACTCTCACACATAAATCGGTACAATAAAGTTATGGCTTCCTGTTTTATACCTAGGCTGATCCGTGATAAGACAGACAAACAATTATGCTAATGGAGGATTCTGAGTATTTTCTAGAATTTCATTCGCTCACTCTCTCTCTCTCTCTCTGTCCTTTATCTGTGTACAGTTTTAAATATATTATTTACGTGAAATCAGCCTAGTAGAATCTCTGGTGGAGCCCTTCGTCTTAATATTCAGCGGCTGGCTTGCTGGAAAAGATCTTTACATTTGTTATTCTTATTAAGCGCTGCATTCAGTTGGGAAAATCGATCGTTTGAACAATTCGTTCAGTTTACGACAGATCTAGAATTTCAGATGTGGACGAAGCCTTTTTGGACGATTTATAAAAACTCGGAGATTGCAGGCTCTCTTCGTCACAGCTGAAACTTCCCCACTAATTACAGGGCCAAGACAATCATCAATGATTCAGACAGAGAACTCATTCGTCATTCACTCTAGAATAAAATGGTCACAAACCTTATTGCTGAGGAAAATTGTATATTCAATCCATCTCCATTACATGTTCCGTTTTCTGGGATTCCAAGTCTTATGTGATTTGCTTTTACAGTTTTTTCTTTCTCTTTACCTATCACGCTAGTGGCACAAACGTTAATAGCTCGCTTTAGCGCGAAGAAGAGTAAATATGTCTCTTTTAACAACCCGACAATCTTCCAACCGATACTTCCGAAGCTGTTCCCTTATCCCTCTATAATAACCATGGAGCATACATATCTGTATCTCTCTTATTCCAAAGAATAAACGTACTAGAAAAATACCTTGGCGTCGACGAGCTGTCGGCGCATATATTACTAGAAAATCCGATCAGATACTTTTCAAAAGTAAATAATTGTGGATGATTTGATTGACCATTATTAATTATTGCGTGGTAGAGGGTAATTTTCCGTGGGGAGATTACAGTAAGGTAAACATGGTGAGTTGTAATTCATTTGCGTTAGAAAAACTGTATATTTGTTAGCGCTTCTCGTTGGTTTATTGAATATAGGAGCAGTCATAATACATCATTAACAATATATTCTCCCATTTTAACTAAAACCTTCTGATAGCAATTCTAGGCACTTTTTAGACTCCACACCTGTAGAAATCTTCTGGCAACCGCAGGACATTACACTTCTTGGCATAAGATGCCAACTACCGTGGACTCACCCCTGGGATGCAGTTCGTAACACCTTCTTCATGCCATAAGATGCATAAAATTGTATTTTGGGGACTCACATTGTCCTTTGCTTCAGATAGGTCTTATTACAGTCAACCATTACTTTCTTTTTATGAAGACAACACACGATGTCTCAAATACCTGTCTGCCCATTCTTATTCCATATTGCCATTATTCCCTTAAATCGATTAAGGAAAATGGTAGGATATTTCATTTCAAACGGCTATGTCAGGTTGCTTCCCCAACCTTCTCGCTAACAGATGTTGTTTCGTCTTTAATGACCTCATTGTCAGTCTGGTGTTTGTCACTAATCATCACCTCCTGTTCTTTCCCATTGATTGCCCTCTAAATGCAAGTGTCTCACGAAGCTTAAATGGTCGCAGTTCATCATATTGATCAACAGTCAGGGTGGTAACCGCAAAAACGTGATTCATCTGAAACCATTTCTCTTCTTGAATGTGGAAAATAAATTACGTCCAAACGGTCCTTCTTGTATTGAGAAGACCATTTGAGTAAACACTGCACCACATTTGCTACTAGACTACAAGTACGTGCAGCACTATAACAGCTCAAATGGAAAGTTGCAGTTGATGTAAAAATTTATGCATCCTACAGTTTCGCTAGTTTGTGCTGATGGCCATTATGTTATTTTTATCACTGACTACAAAATCAGATCGAAAGTATTTATTATTTAACCGAAAGTGATTGTGGATATCAATGCAGGAGAAAAACATGTGTTTCTTACCCAACTATAATCCTCATCCAGGAAGACAAATTGGTCATACAGTGTGAAGTACTCTTCATATGCAGCCCTGTATGTAGATGGGTGGTCTTTTGGAATGATTCTGACTTGGCATCCTTAAGGGCTGTGTTTGATTCACACTTCAGGCAATCATTTTTCACGAACAAGAACAGATGCTTTTCACCCTTGGCAAATGCCAATTGGTCATTGTAGGTTTGCACAATGGTTTCTTTATGACCGATTAGTGGAGAGTCGGTTTAAGTCAGACCATGGCAGAGGCGGAAGTAGTGGAAAGTAGCATCTCTACCACCACTTGTAACGTTACGCGTATGTAGGCTCGCATTTTGGCAGCCTTGAGTTGGTATGAGGGGACATGGATTTTCTTCTGTGGCTGAGAACTAGGTGTGCGGAACTGTGCCTGAGGGCACAACGTATCCCGTACCTGCCAACCGGGTGCCGAGGAGTGTACCATGTTCGGATAAATTATAAGATGGCTTCTTAAAGCTCTTTCACAATCTATAACAATTCATAGTGAAGAGTGAAAGTAAATCTGAATGCATCCAATGACATAACAATATTTCAATATCTTTAAAACCAGAGAAGTTAATATTTCTCAGTGAAGAAACATTTTCGCAATGTACTTCTGAATTAACAACTTTTATACGCTTTCTCCAGTTTCAACATATGATCTCTCGGATGATAGTATACAACTGTAGCCATCATCTCTGATAGCTACGTATCTATATTTGTTTTATTTCCTAATTTATTACATTTTTATATCTTTTCATTATGCAAATATTTGTCGGAACATCGAACCATCCATAGTTAGACGGCAAAAGAAAACAACATTAATACCTCACATTTTGTCATAGTTGAGTAGTCATTTAATGAATAACTTACTACTATGTGAGTAACTTCATTCAAATATTAATTGCAATTGACAATATAAAATAATGGTAATTTAAGAAGTGGTCAATTGCGTGTATTACCCGACAGCACTTTTCTGAAAGTGTGCCAAAAAGATGCTTCTGACAAGCAGGACTAAATAGTTGTTTAAACAATATTTTACGGCAGTCTGTTGCCCATTTATCGTTAGTGCACTTGTGCAAGAATACTGGCAAATTTACTTGTGGCCAAACCTGTATTTGTATTTGTAGTTAAAGGTCTGGGTATGAGCGAATGCTTATAACATTTCTTTATTTAAATATTGTTGTAATTAGTCTGGAAACTGGTGAAGATGAGTCAAATCTTGTTTGTAGAATTTAAAAACGATGTATTTTTGGTGGGAACGGCCTCCAGTTAATGGAAGAGCAGACATTAGCAGAAGACTACGGGAGTGGAAGTGTTTGATTGTGGGCGGTGAAATGTCGCTACCATCCTTTAACTTCTGAATGGACTTTATAGCTCGAGAGTTCTGAATGTTCTTCCGAGTAGGACAAATTTTTTCCGCTTGTATTACGGAACTGAGCACAGACAGACAGTATGAGTTACTGTTGTTTGAACTGCGCGTGTTAATCTGTAAATCATCATGTTGAACTCTAACTATTTTAAGCTGGTCAGTGTTTCGAGTATTGTGATTACGAAATTGATTTAGTTTTCATGTATCATTGATGACTATTTAATTTGCAAATTTTGCTAGCATTCTCGTATCGCTCTCAGTGGAGCTCTACTGAATGTGATGAGGGTATTTCTGTCTGTATTTTAAATGAATATCATAGGACGACTTCCCGTTTATTTGAGATGTCCATTCTTGAATGAAAATTATTCAACGTAATTCTCTGTCGTCTACATTAATTTCAGACGTTAGAATAGAGCTCTTGTCATTAATTTATTCGTTTAACTTTTATTTTTGTATTTCTGTCCATGTTATTAACCCCCAATTCTAGCCAATGCATAGACTATTTGACAGCAGGATCTCAGCTACAGGTTATTATTTGCAGCGTATTAGCTACGAGGCATGAAAGCAGAGGTGCGTTGCTACAATATATGACTACAATGTGCTATTCTCTTTAAACGGAGACGTGCATAGCCCAAGCACGTAAAAAAATGGCTCTGAGCACTATGGGACTTAACATCTATGGTCATCAGTCCCCTAGAACTTAGAACTACTTAAACCTAACTAACCTAAGGACAGCACACAACACCCAGTCATCATGAGGCAGAGAAACAAGCACGTAAAGTTCGAGTAATTGCAGGAAATGACGAAATTGCTTTGCTCATATGGGATGTTGTTATGAAGAGCAACTATACACCAGAAACCGTCAGGTACCGTCGCGCACTTAGCTCACTTACTCCAGAAATTTTAGTCTACAATAAACCAGTCATTATGTAAAGTCAGAGGGCACCTATTTCTTATTGTATTTTCACTTGATCTCTCGAAAATATTGATGCTGGACTGGGGTATGAACTCAGATCTCTCCTCTCTCGGAACTGGGCCACTTTTGGAAGATACAGCTCTTTTTTAGAGTTGTCCCGCCATAATTCACAACTCCTCAAGGTCTCCACGGGTTCGTGTTCTGGTCTTGCACAAATATTTCCATCACAGCATTACAAGCTGTTGCATGGATACACCAAACCATAGGTGAAAATTAATTATAATTTTTTACGTGTCTTCGTGTGCTGTCAGCAATAACTGTTGGTGCCGGCTGCGATTCCCAGTCAGACGCAAAACGGTTTATACCATTCATGGTTCAAACATGCCACTCCTAGCCACTGGCGAAAAATAATTTCATAGTTAACGTCTCTTTGCACGTAAGCAACAACGCGAATATGAGCGATTTACTCACACTCAGCACAGAACTATTCGTCACGCTATTTACAGTGCAGACATGTACACATATCGCTACTGATGAAACTCGCCGATATTTAACGTTGGTTTATGGCTAGAAAAAAAAAGGCGGTAGTAGTCGGATTCGAATCCCGGTAAGAAAGACCGCCATATTATTTCAAGTTAAACATATGCACATTTTGTTATTTTCGATTTAAACGACAGCTAAAATCTAATGTGGTTAATTACCAGGGAGACTAGTTGCTGGATAGGAATTCCGTGCCATGATACAGTTCAAAATTTTCGTTGCGGAATTTTGAGGTGAAATTTGCTTTCTGAAAAGTTATTTATTCAAAAAAAAAATTCAGTTTAAAGGTGCTAAAGGCCACCTCGCCTCAAATAACGTGCTTCCTGACATTTTCATTATCGTGGTATTAATTTGCATCTGCACTATTTACCATACAGTGCAAAGTTCTCTTATGGTCTTTTGTAGTTGCCATTTTGTATAGAAAAATGGCTGTACCGACAGGAGGTTAAAGAACCTGCCAGATAGTTACGATATATGTGTTGTATACAAATAAGGCTGAACGCAATTCAGGTCGCTAGGATACCTTTCACCAAAACAGTACATCTCTGTCGTTCTTTAGGTATTGAAATCCTCCGCCAGGATACCGTAGTACACTGCTAGAGGGACCATGGTAAAATAATACAGGTATTTTGGTAATATTGGTTGCATTAACATCATCTCGAGATAAAGGAGCAAACAGGCTTGTGGATTCACCATCGCCGATAAAGGCTACGATACTAACTACCTTCATTGGACAAGGTAAAGCTTAGCGTTTTTTTTTTTTTTTCTAGATGCCGTAGTATTTGCTAGCAGACTAAATTCGTAAGGGACAAACTGTCACAGCAGCATACAATCGAAATAACTTAACGAGGGTACTGAAGGCCTTGAAACGAAACGTTGCTGGAAGCTGTCCAACATGAAGTATTTGCTCTAAGACAACGTCTCTGCTCATACGGCACAGTACACAATCTCAAATCCGATTTTGTGGGCTATCGGATTTTGAGCCACCCTTCATCTTCTCCTGACATGGCGCCCAGTGACTTGTTTGTTTCCTGTCAGATGAAGAAAGCATAGCGTGGCAGGCGTTTTTGAAATGGCAACGAGGCGGTTTCCAACATGGATCGTCCCTGAGCAGCCGCACTGCAGATCTGTTAAACCCATCGTTCAGACAAGTCAGCCATCATCCGGAAAAATGTGTCACATCGATGGCTAAATATGTAGAGAAGGACTGACACCTTCACCACGTTTCACGGTCGCAGCTTTAGTTTTTCGACGTGCTGATTGAATATTTATGACTGCCTCTCGTATGTTTACACGAACGCCGACTCACCGTGTCAGTTTTCGTCATAACAGCGTTGAGACTGATTTATTGCTGATTGTAGCGTCGTGGGTGCGTAGTTGCGCTGTGTTGACCGAGTGTGGGAGGCAGACGTCTCGCCGTATTAGCGATCGCCAGCCCAGCGGAGCGTGCGGCAGACGCGTTAATTTCACCGGAAAAGACGCCGCGCCGCTGGCACACCGATTGAGCGGCCGGAGGTCTGACAGCTGTCCATTCAGCGGCGTGGCGGTGACGCTTTGCCTGTGCGACAACTGCCAGCTGAGATCATCCGGTCACTCTCTGTGGTTTTCCTTTGTATACGATGTTTGGCTATAGAATAGTTGGACAGACTTTTTAACAATCAGTGCGGGTCTTCATGTTAGACACTAGACTGACGAGTGACGGGACATCTGCTCTCTCCATTACCGCTATCCGTTCAGCTGAAGCACAACAATCAGGCCGGGGCCTTCGTGTGCGTACATGCTGCCTGTCGAAAAAACGATTAGTTTTTTAAAAAAATAGTAACGTATTATTGTGAAATTTTTAGTAAAACTTGGAAGGCCTAGAGAGAAGCTAATTCTTTCATGTTTCTTGAATCAAATATACGACGATGTATAGCTCTCACGCACTCCAGTTGTTGTGTGGTCTTTAGCGCTTGAACATCGGAAGAGAAGGGATGGAAGATGAGCTATTTCCAGGCCGACCCTCAATGTCAATGACAGACGAAAACATTGAAAACAATGGAGATTTAATCCTAAAATACCTTTGATTTAGTTTTCACCTTGTTGCTGATATTATATGAATCGACAAAGAAACAGGTCGGCAGAATTCACATCAACATTTTCACACGAAGAAAGTTTTTCCGGAAATGGTGCTCAACAGCTTGACACCTGAGCGAAAGGGCTCTCGAATGAATATTTGTAAAAGCTCAGTGCCAAACAATGCAATGGAAGAGCTCCAAATCGTCAAAATTGGTGCAGGTTCGAATGTAAAAATAAAAATTCAAAGCAGTGATGATCGTGATTTTCAGTTCGTTGGTTGTGTACACGAATAGGGTAGCTGAAGGTCGCACAGTAGATATGGAATATCCGTCAACGAGTAAGAAAAGAGTGATCCGCGTTGTGCAAATACAAGTCACTGGTTCTGTATCCGGACAACCCTTTATGACCGTGAAGTCAGTTTTGTAATCATGGAGTCTCTATGTTAGAATATCCACCCTACTTAAGAGATATGGTCCCGTGTGATTTTTTTCTGGTCCCGAAAGTGAAATCAGCTCTGAAAGAACGAGGTTTGAGCAGCTGAAACCGCGAAAGAATCAGCGTCGGAAACCATGAACATGCTTTCAGAAGATAACTTCAAATACTGTTTTTAACAGTGGAAAACTCGCATGGAATTCTTTAAGGATTACGGAGGGGAGTATTTTGAAAGGGTTTATATAAAATTTGTGAAGAAGTAAAAATTAGAAGTGTTACATTCATAATATGATGTTTTATAGCCAATCCTCGTAGCACTCAATGTTTTTGGCTTCCTTATGCCCTGCAACTCTCTCCGTCCTCCTTTTCACACCCGTTCAATACCGTCACCCCACCCCACCCACACCCACACGAAGACATACAAGGGCATTCAGAAGATTGTGTATGAACTGAAGAAGCTGAAAGAGAAATCGAAATACAACATCTTTGGAACAGGATCTTATGGAGTTGGGAGTAATCCTTAGCCGCCAATTGAAATGTCAGGAACAATAGGGACAATGACACTCCTTGAGTTAAACAAAGACAACGTACTATTTGCTCAGAAATGGTGAACATCCCAGAAGCTGTACCCAGTGGCCACGACTACACTGAATAAAGAATAATATCTTCGTAGAAGAATCTGGTGCACTCTATAAAGTACACCAGGCACCGAACGAACATCACCATACGGCGCAAATATCCTGCCAAATAGCGTTTTTTTCCTTGAGAAGTGGTGTCACATACACGAGGATTTTAGTATATCCACACAAATAAAATCAAGAGGCGTCAGATCAGAGGAAATTTTACCACTCCGTTCGATGTAACGTTTAGTATACGTGGTACTGAGTACGCCACCTACTTGCACACAGAATTGTGCAGGTGCTCTGTCTACTTGCATCCACATCTGACGACACATGTTTAGTTGGACATCTCCTAACAGTTTCAGAAGAACTTTTTTATATAAAGAGATTGTTTCTCACTACCGCTCACTCGCTTTTACTAGCTAAGGATTACTTACAGGACCATATGTTGCTGTATTTAGATTTCTCTATCAGATCCTTTATCTTGAGGGATCCATGTTGAAACACCTGCATTTACACACATTCGTATACGCTACATTCTTCCTCATCTACACTTGCCTCAGTTCGATTCTCGGTAGTGCAATGGATTTTTAAGTGGTGGTGGGATTGAAAAGGCATGCACTCAGCCTCAGTCATGCCAACTACGGAGCTGCTTGACCAAGTGGTAGCGGCACCAGATCTGCTAAAACGACAACTGCCAGATGTGTGGTTCACTGATCCCAACCCTCCATACCATATCCAAATGACACCATTGGCTGAGAATGTCACGGCAGTCAGTCGACCATGATAGGACCGTATGTGGGCGGAACATCGGTGGCTCTATTCATCTATTTTTTTTTTTTTCGTTTGTAAAGAGAAAATTCGATTCAAGTACACATAGGCCTTGGATGGCTTGACTATTTTTATAACTTATTTTAAAACATTTTATTTGAATGCCAAATCGTGACAACAGTTTATTTTGTTCAAAATTGTGAATTAGAAAAGTTAGCAATGTGATTTTAATGACTGGAACATTCATCATATAAAGTGTGAGGTAGTTAGGACAGGCTACCCCCAACACATCCAGAACTAGTAAACACACCATCTGACCAAAAGTATAAACTTATGTAATGCGAAAATTCACCAACAGATGTCACGAAAGGTGGACCAGCCAGCATACGAGTAGGCGAAAGTATTTTGTTGTCAGTAGAGAAGCAGTAACATCAGAATGGGTCACTCAGGCAACCTCAGTGGCTTCCAACATGGATTAGTCATTTATGTTACCTGAGTAACAGATCCATCAGGGAAATTTCAATCCCTCAACAGATACCCAAGCCAATTGTTGATGATGTGACTCTGAAGTGGAAACGTGAAGGAAAGACTACATCAAAAACAAGACCAGGAAGACCTCAGGTGATTGTAAAAAATCTCATAAAATCAGCGTAAGGAATCACCTGAGTGTTTGTGGGACTTGACGTTAGTCACATTGCTGTATTGTCTGTCGCTTGGCAATTGTTATTTTGTTTTGAGTGAAACAGTGACTTTCGGTGAAATCTGGTGCAGTTTGACTAATATAAACATGCCTAGAAGTCCTAGTCTCTTCAAGAAACGTAAGTTTGGAGGTAACTAACACACTAGAAGTGTAAAACCGAGTGATGTTCAAGAACTGTAACCCACAAACAGTGTAAAATCAAATAACCTCAATCTGCCACCAGAGAGCATGGGAGCTGCGACATCACCCCGTGCAAGTAAAACTAAAATAGATAAATAATACGAGGAACTAGTATTATTGCAGATTAATTTAGAAAATAGCACCTCTGGACTGGGTTAAGTTTCGTGTGATGTCAACATTTTAATTCAGGTGTTGTGTGATTCATTGCGCCGCAATAGATGTGGCGGAAAAGTAATTATTCAAGAAGATTTTTCTGCAAGAATTGGACTTGCTACGGCAATAGCAGTTATTTGTACTGACTGTTACAACAGAAATTCATTGTTAACGTCAAATGAATGCAATAAAATCTGTATGAGGCAATTGTAAAACTTTTCTATGCAATGAGAGCTATCGGAATAGTGCTTAGTGCAGCTCAATGTTTCTGTTCGCTAATGAATCTACCACCATCATCTACGAAAAGTCAGAGGTACACTGAAGTTATAGGAGAAGCGTTTGAATCTGTGCATCCCTGTCAATGAAGGCTGCAACAAATGAAGCCATTGAAATGAAAGAAGACAGCATTGATATACCAGTTGCGTTTGATGGGACATGGCAAATGCGTCGCCACACATCGGAAAACTCGGTTGTCACAATCACTGGTGTAGGCACACA